>NC_091445.1:70977406-71300159 GCF_964237555.1 Oryctolagus cuniculus | reverse complement strand
CTCACTAATTCAAAATGAAAGAACAATTTGAATTCATGGTCCCCAAAACTTGTCCATTACAGTCAGTTGTAGATTGAAATTGATATGTTTCTTTGTGTAATGGTATCACCCACTCAAAATTGTGGGCTTGCTTCCTGGGAGTCTTAAATCACATCACGAAGAGTTAACATGCAAGCTAATTTGTTTGTAGCAAATAAGAACCTCATGAGGAATAATTTCCAAAGCCATGCCTCCTCGAGGAGAAGACATAGGTATCTTTATTTTTAGGAGGAAGTGAATATGCTAGAGAGGATCTTTTTGCCATCACAGGTAAGGGTAGGTACAAGTCCACACAGGCGTAGTTCAGAACATGTCAGCAAGCATTTATAGGTTATGGTATATGTCTTACCTTCCCTCTAGGGCCAGAGATCCCAGTATGAAAAATGAGGCAAAGGGTGACTTTTTGACCCACCTCCCCAAGTGTTGCTCTTTCAGTAGGGTGGTAGTCCGGGATGCCTGGCTATTTTATCTTTCCTGGGAATGCGATTGAAAACCTGAAAGACAACTTTAGAGGTCAGCTGGTGCTTTTAAGGCCTTGAATAAGGAAATGGGTCTCATAAACACATTTGAGCTACTCAGGGCGTTAGCCAGTGATAAGAGAAACAGGTATTTTCTCATTTTTATCTCTTCGTTTGAGTCTAACCATGTCAAATTCATCTGTCTCTCATCTCTGTTCCAGTCATATCAGTTTGCCAAAATGCATATTCCTTTGTAGCCATGACCTCTGCCTTTGAGCACAGAACTAAATGGGGTCCAATTAATGTAATTGCACGTTTCATAAAACAACTGGTATCCACTGGACTGAGCTTGGGACTGGAAGCTTCGCAGTGTGAATGAAAGTTACCAAAGACATGAACTGTGGCTCCTTACACTGGGCTGACTCGGCAAAGAATGATGACGAATGCAGCTGAATTTTGCAAAATCATGACAGCTAGGGCAAAATGTTTTACATTCTTGATCTTTGAATCAGTGAGATCGTAAGTTAGAACTTAGGCACTCATCATCTATGTTTTCCTTTACACTAGAGATAACAGAATGCTTTAGAAGTTAGTAGGTTACACAAGACATAGACTTGCTAACCAGTAACTCCAGAGGGAGAGAACTGAGCATCAACAAGCACGTTGCTTCAGCTTGGAAATCCCAAGAGCTTGCACTTGGGGAAGGATGTTGAGGCATTTAAGCCATTTAGGGAGATCATAATTTGGATCTGGCTTTTTTTTTTTTTAATTAGCTCACAGTTGTGCTGAGCGAAAAGAAACTTTAAATTTCCATGTTTCTTTCTCAGGCTCTTTTCCACTTCAAAATGTTTCCTGGTTTTGAACTGATAGGAATTGTAGAAAATGGGAAGAAATTCTTGAATTTAAAGTTTACAGTTTTTTTTTTTTTTGCTTCATTTGATCTCTTTTATGACAATGCTCAAAAGTGTTTTACAATATAGATGTACTGAAACTTTCCTTGTGCAAATTTTTTTAGCTTTTGTTAGTACAAGGCCTTAGTACCACTTAGGATTCAATTAACATTATTATGACAAAAACTATGTGTATATATTATTTCACTTAGTTCATGGAAATGAGTGTGTTATTTAGAGGATTTGCTTATTCATTCCACAAACATTTATTGAAGGCTTGCTTTCACAGCAGTGTGCTAACACAATCACTATAGGATGAAAGAAGTTCTTCCCTTTAAAGGATTTCTAGGCTACATCTGGATAAAAAGATGAGAAAAAATTTTCAATACAAAATGAAAAGTGCTTTATTTTTTTCACTGAATAGTCCCTGGGATATAAATAGGAACAAGCATACACAAAAGATCTTAGCTAAGTAGCTTTCTTTAAGAATGGCTGGCCTTCCCACAGGCTTTATTACAGAAATGAATACCTTCTCAAATTCTCATTTTTAACATTTATGGAAAGTTTTCAGAGTCCTGACTTTTCAGAGTCAGACCCCTCTAGTTTTTCTTCCCAACTTCTTTATTATTCTTTAATACTGCTGCTTCAGTTGTATTGCCTGGGTAAACTGAAACACTTCTAGGCACAGGACATGCCCAGGGTGAGACCAGAACCCTGAATTTTGGAAAAGGCCTCTTCTTTCTCCCTGACAACTTCATAAGACACAGAGTAATCCTTCCCCCACCCCTTAGATCCTCATGGTGTGCAGAGAAATAATATACATTTTACTGAAGGCTTCATCATACAAAAAGAAAATGCAGCATAGAAAATTATTACGTGGTTGTAGCCCTATACTGCAAGAGTTTCTACCAGGCCCATTTCCTGTTTACATACAGGTTGTCTCCAGCAGTGGAAAAACAGATAGTATCTCATTCAGAGTTTAAGGCAAGTATCCAAAATGTTTAAAGATAATGAAATATGTTCACATTTCTCAGCCTGTGGTACATCTCCTGAAGCTCATCTTCACTAGGATTGACCACCAATATCATTGACTATGGCAATATACATTCAGGAAAAATTCTCCCTCTGATCTTAGAACATTCACATCAAAACAATCAGGAAAAATTCTCCCTCTGATCTTAAAACATTCACATCTAAACAATCCCATGGAAATGTGAAGTCAGTATACTTACAGAATTCTTAATTGTATAATATAAGATAATAGTTTCTTGAGTCAAAAATAATCCAATTTAGCAGGCTGAAGTATAACAAAGTCTTTGCATTAATTTTTACTCTCTTTCCATTAAATGAAAAAAAGTACCAAAGTAAATTTAAGATCTAATCTCATGATTCCTGTAGGTAAAATATGAACCCGTAACATTCATCAACTGGCTCTTTGAAGCCCCTCACGAGACCTAAAACAAACTGACCATCCAAAATATGAGCAGTGTTTAATAGTTTACTGTCTTAACTATCCTAGATACAGAAAATAGTGTATATACTTTATATCATAAGAAAATATATGGGTGAGTGTATGCTTAATGAGTTATTCATACATGCATGCAGTCACTCTCCATATTTGCATCTGTGTGGAATGATTCTTATTCAAAGAGATAGAGTTGGGAACCCAAACCCCCTTAAGCTGGGTGGTAAGAAATAGCATCTTAAATGTTAGAGTGAGCATAGGGATAGGATTAAGTGATAAAGTGATGATATAGATAGGATTAAGTGTTAAAGGGATCATATAAATAGGACTAAATATTTGATAATAATAATAGAATCAAAAAAGAGTGAATGCTCCAATATGGGAAGCATTCCATACAGCAGACTCATAGAATGACAATCATTTCAGATAACACTCTGGCCTCAGAATCAGCCCTTCAGGCATTCTGGTCTGGCTGAAAAACCCATGAGAGCACATCAGGCATGGAAATCCAAAACACTGTAGCAAAGAGGGTCCCTCACAGAGGACTTCTGTGGGTGAGACCCCAATAGAAAGAAGTGGTCATCAAAGAAGGATGTACTTTTCTCTGAAGGGAGGAGAGAACTTCTGCTTTGCTTATGGCCTTGTCTAAATACTGAAGGAGTTTGTGGATTCAAAAGGCTTCCAAAGCCTAGGCACCTCATATCAAAAACCTCCAGTGATTACTGATGTCATACATTGTCGCTCCCCCTTTTCGTGGAGGAACGACACAGGACCCTGCGCTGTTCTTTTGTCTGCTCGGCCCTCCCCGGGTTTGCTGCTGGTTCTTCCCGGGTTGGCTACCGACCCTTCCACCTCCGTGGAAGGGCGGTTCCCCCTGCCACTTTCCCCACTTCCGCGGGGGAGCAGCACACCGCCGGCCGGCTCTCTCAGGGGCTGCTCAGATGTTCCTCAGGTGTTCCTCTTAGATGTTCCTGGTGCATATTGTCTCTCTCCTCCTTTATAGTCCTCTTCCACCAATCCCAACTCTGCTACCCACACGCCGAGTACGCTGCTCTCCTCCAATCAGGAGCAGGTCCTACAGCTTATTGGTTGAACTGGAGGCAGCTGTGTAGAAGCTGTTTACTCCTCTCCCAGCGCCATATTGTGGGAGAGCAGATGCATAGAATAAGTCTTAATTCCAGTAACAGTCTAGTCCGAGTTGCTCCCCACAATACATAAGACTGTTAATTGTTAAATTAACAACAGGAGTCACTGTGCACTAACATCCCATGCAGGACCTCTCTCCTCAAAGAGTTAGATTATGAGAGTTAATAGTAAAACTGATTGCAAAGATTTACCTTGCTTTAATGTATTAAGTGGAGGATATTATCACTGTATCATAAGCTATAATGTCTAAGTGCTTGCAAAATATCCACCATTTTTAGGTTCTTCTCCAAAGTTAGCTTCATCAAATACACACACACACACACACACATTTAGAAAGAGAGAGAGATAAGTCAAACCTCAGAAAGATTTACTTTAACTGAATTAAAAAGTACTTTCTTTCCTTATTTTAAAAATAATCCTGGAGCTGTTGCTGTGGCGTAGTGGGTAAAGCCACCACCTGCAGTGCCGGCATCCCATATGGGCACTGGTTCAATTCCCAGCTGCTCCACTTCCAATCCAGCTCTTTGCTATGGCCTGGGAAAGCAGTAGAAGGTGGCCCAAGTCCTTGGGTCCCTGCACGCACTTGGGGGACCCGGAAGAAGCTCCTGGCTCCTGGCTTTGGATTGGCACAGCTCTGGCCATTGTGGCCAATTGGGGAGTGAATCAGCAGACTGAAGACCTCTCTTTCTCTCTGCCTCTCCCTCTCTCGCTGTGTAACTCTTTCAAATAAATAAATAAATCTTTAAAAAAATCCTGTTAGTGTTTTATTGCACAGTAGGGTAATAGCAGTTAACAATAATATACTTTACTTTTCTAAATAGCTAGAAGAAATACTTCTGAAAGTTCACACCACAAAGAAACCTTGAATATATGAAATGATCGATGCTAATTATCCTAAGAGGATAATTAAAAGGTATGCATATATCCAAATATTACCTTGTACCCCATAAATATGTACAATTACTGTTTGTCAATAAGTTAAAACAGAGAGACGGAGTGGTAAACAAAATAAAGTGTCTATCCTCATGGAAATTACCTTTTACTGAAAGAGACAAACTAATTAGAAACTAAAATATATAATATATTAACAAAGATTAATTACAAAGAAAGATAATGTAGGCAAAGTAATGTTAATATGTGATTTTGAGATACAATGATTAAAAAATTTTCTGAAGAAGATCCAACTAGAGATCAGAGTAATGTTATGTAAATATATTAGAAAAGATGCTGCAATCTGAGGGGCAGAAAGTGAAGAGATCCTAAGGCCATCCTGTGAGGTCTAAGGAGAAACAGGAAGTTTATGCAGTAGCCCATCCTTATCTGTGGGTTTGCTCTCCCAGATTTTAATTACTCATGGCCAATTATGGCCTAAAGATACTAACTAAAAGTAATTATTTCATAAATTTCCATTCTGAGTAACATGATTAAATCTTGCACCAACCAAACTTCCTTGCACAGTGGATGTGAGCCATCCCTGAGTTTAGCTTGTCTACATGATTTACCTACTCATTAATAACTAGTGACCATCTTGGCTATCAGATCAGCTGTCTTGGTACGGTATTGCATTACTTGTTCAGATAACCCTTATTTTACTTAATAATGGCCACAAATTGCATGATCAATAGTAATGGCAATTTTAGTACAGCATATCTTTATAATAGATACATAAACACAGCTGAAAACATAGTATATATGCTGATCAGTACTGCCTGTGGTTTCAGTCATCTACTGGGGGTCTTGGAACATCTTTTCTAAAGGTAAAAGTTGACCACTATATAGATATAAGGGAATGAATGAGTATGAAGAATACGAAATAAGCAAGAAAGTTAAGGACTGAATCATGTCTATATAGGCCATGAAACAGACTTTGAAATTTATTCTCAATATTATGAAAAGGTATAGATTATGAAAGAAGATTAGTTCTCTTTTATACAAGGACATCAATATATAGGTATCCTCGTTCAGCTTTATAAATTTCCAGGGATCTAGGTCCCCCTATCTTGCAGTTCAATTATCCTCAGGAGACGGGGAAGGTATTTGGCATAGTGGTTTCAGTTACCACTTGGAATGCCTGCTCATGTTCCAGAGTGCCTGGCTCAAGTTCCAATCCAGTTTTCTGCTAATGTGCATCCATGCAGGAGATGACAACTCAAGTACTTGAGCCTCTGCCACTCATGTTAAAGATCTAGATGGAGTTAATGGCTCCTGGCTTCTGACTGTTCCTGACTGTTGTGGGTAATTAGATAATGAACCCTCAGGTGAAAGACATTCTCTCTCTCTCTCCTCTCTCTCTCTCTCCCTCCCTCCCTGCCCCCTATCTGTGCCTCTGACTCCTTGCCTTTAAAACAAAATAATGAAAACAAGTACATCTAAAAAAAAATCATCTTCAGGATGTGACTTCTCATTCAGAGACAGAAATGCCTCAATGAATGCTAGCCATCAACTCTGCTGTTAAGCCACCATAAGATGAAAAGGAGCAAAGAAAACGTTTCTGTGTATGAAGTTATATCCCATAAAGTATTCAGGGCTTTTCTGTTTACATTCTACTGAATAGAACTCAGTCTTGTGGCTATGTCTATCTTTGAGAGAAAATAAAAATGTAGTTTTCATGCTAGTCATCTGTGAATACATCACGGCATCACTTTTCAAAGAAGAATCATTAAGTAGGCATTGGTAGAAAATAAATGGCTCTTAGGCCGGTGCCATGGCTCACTTGGCTAATCCTCTGCCTGCGGCACTGGCGCCCCAGGGTTCTAGTCCTGGTTGGGGCACTGGATACTAGTCCCGGTTGCTCCTCTTCCAGTCCAGCTCTCTGCTGTGGCCTGGGAGGGCAGAGGAGGGTGGCACAAGTGCTTGGGCCCTGCACCCGCATGGGAGACTGGGGGGAAGTACCTGGGTCCTGGCTTCGGATGGGTGCAGCGCCGGCTGTAGCGGCCATTAGGGGAGTGAACCAATGGAAGGAAGACCTTTCTCTCTGTCTCTCTCGCTGTCTATAATTCTCTCTCTCTGTCTCCCTCTCTCACTGTCTAAGAAAAAAAAACAAAAAGAAAGAAAAATGGCTCTGATGTAAGAAACCATTGGGTGGTGCTGAGTGAAAGCATGGTATGAGTTGGTTGTTATTATTATTATTAAAGGACTGTTCATGGAAGATTCAAGAGTTGAAACATGAAGAACAGTTAACAGTCTATAATAGCAATCTAAATTCTATTAAGGTCATCTTAATAATAATTCAGTAGATTTCTAGTTCTAAGGTGTACCTTAGATTCAATTACCAATTGTTCATTTTACTTCTCTAAGGTTTAATTTGCTTGTTTACTCACTTTTTTGGCTTCAAAAAATACAAAGAAACCATTGTAATCTATAAGCTGTACTTTGGAAATTTATATTCATTAAATAAAAGTTAAAAAAATACAAAGTCAATTGACAATAGAGGGTTTTCCTACATTTATTCCAATGAGATTCTCATTAGACCTCATTTAAAATTAATTCTGTACATATAATTAAACATAAAACTTCGTGATAAAACAAATTAATGTATGTTTGGTAGACAGCAGCCTTTAGAAAAATTTTTGAAATCAGTGTTATTGGACCGGTGCTGTGGTGTAGCAGGTAAAACCGCCACCTGCAGTGCTGGCATCCTATATGGGCACTGGTTCAAGACCCGGCTGCTCCACTTCTGATCCAGCTCTCTGCTGTGATCCGGGAAAGCAGTAGAAGATATCCCAAGTCCTTGGGCCTCTACACCCATGTGGGAGACCTGGAAGAAGCTCCTAGCTCCTGGCTCCTGTCTTTGGATCAGCTCAGCTCCAACTGGGGAGTAAACCAGCAATGGAAGTCCTCTCTCTCTCTCTCTCTCTCTCTCTTTCCTTCTGCCTCTTTCTCTCTCTCTGTAACTCTGACTTTCAAATAAATAAATAAATCTTCTTTTAAAAAAAAGAAATAAATCAGTGTTATCTATTACAGAGCATAACTCATGACGAAACCCTTTTCTGTCATTCTCTTGCCAGATCAAATTTCCTAGACTTTGAAACAGAATTTCCCTTTAATACAAATATCTCTTTAATGTGGAGATGGAATACAGCTAGAAAAGAAGAAAGAAAGCAAAAAAAAGGAGAAAAAAGTGATACTTATCTTTATAAAAGGCTTTGGCTGAAGGCAACAAGAAAAATAATCTTGAAATTTTACTTTAAGGTTTTGACTATTTTGCTGTGTGTTTTTATATTAATCATTTATACTGAATATTCTTAATAAGGTACACCTTTTTTAACCAAGGACAGAAAAGTTTTGCTTTGTTTCTGAACAGATAGAGCTTTAAACTTGGCTGTGGAAATGCGCTTTGTGTTGTGCACAACTGAACGCAATGTAAAGGGAGAGAAAAATATAAGCAGACGAAGAATCCAGGCAACAAGGCACTACTTTCTCATTAGCTAAAAACAATTAAATTTTATTTCAAAAGTTGTTTGATTTGCTTGATATCTTGGGTTTCAGACAGCTGATTATGCAGTGGTCTCACAGAGGTATTAGGAAAATTCCACTGATTATATTTATTTTCTCCAGCCCTTTAGTTAAATCATACATTTGGGAAAGCCACTCAGAAGATCAGGGGCAGATAAAAAAGAGGACTTCAAAAATTAATCTCCTAAGGAACAGTGTGGTGGGCGATGAGGTAATGGCCTATACATAGTCTAGGAAGAAAAATTTTTCAATATTTTTATACTTCATTTTTTTTTTTTTTTTTTTTTTTTTTTTTTTTTGACAGGCAGAGTGGACAGTGAGAGAGAGAGACAGAGAGAGAAAGGTCTTCCTTTGCCGCTGGTTCACCCTCCAATGGCCGCCGCTGCAGCCGGCGCACCGCGCTGATCCTGGCAGGAGCCAGGAGCCAGGTGCTTTTCCTGGTCTCCCATGGGGTGCAGGGCCCAAGCACCTGGGCCATCCTCCACTGCACTCCCTGGCCATAGCAGAGAGCTGGCCTGGAAGAGGGGCAACCGGGACAGAATCCGGCGCCCCAACCGGGACTAGAACCCGGTGTGCCGGCGCCGCAAGGTGGAGGATTAGCCTATTGAGCCACGGCGCCGGCTAATATTTTTATACTTCATTTTGATATGCCTTGGAGTTAACAGCAGAATCATCCCAGGAAATTCTTTCGTAAACAAAATATGGCCATCTGAGCAATATGCTGCACTATCAAGCCGGATCTAGACGGATCTCATGTTTATTTTAACCAGGCTTGGCCAATCTCCACAGGGTAAGAACAGTTGTTTTAGGAGTTGTTTATAGGATCTTCTTGGTTTTCACTGAATTACATTTCTCCAAAGTTTCATTTCCTTTTTATTCTGCTATCGGTGTTTCCATATCATTCAAAGAACAGAAGTGATGGTGGAGGTCAACTTTCACAGCTACAAAATACAAGATATAAAAGCATTTCCCTTTGAAAAACAAAAAAGTCTATCTTTTTAAAGTCTGAAATTGCCCTCCAAGCTCATAATTATGTCTCATGTAATGGTTAATCAAAACAGAAAATGAGCATGCTGTGAAAATAAATCAGGCTTTTAATAACTTAAAACCCTCTTAGTCTTTAAACTGTCTCTTTGGAAGAATATGAAATGTTGCAAGAATTGATCATCATAAGCCGGCGCCGTGGCTCAATAGGCTAATCCTCCACCTTGCGGCGCCGGCACACCGGGTTCGAGTCCCGGTTGGGGCGCCGGATTCTGTCCCGGTTGCCCCTCTTCCAGGCCAGCTCTCTGCTATGGCCAGGGAGTGCAGTGGAGGATGGCCCAGGTGCTTGGGCCCTGCACCCCATGGGAGACCAGGAAAAGCACCTGGCTCCTGGCTCCTGCCAGGATCAGCGCGGTGCGCCGGCTGCAGCGGCGGCCATTGGAGGGTGAACCAACGGCAAAAAGGAAGACCTTTCTCTCTCTGTCTCTCTCTCTCACTGTCCACTCTGCCTGTCAAAAAAAAAAAAAAAAAAAAAAAAAAAAAAAAAAAAAAAGAATTGATCATCATAGTGTTCACCAAGGAAAAGGGCATCAGGGATATCGAAGTGTTAGATGGGAGTACAAGGTTAACAAATCATAGATGATTGATTTAATTGAATTTATTCCTTTCATAGTAATTATATTTTGAATGAGATAAAAATATTACCCCACTTGTATATTGTTTTTAGTCATCTTGCTAGGTGGCTCTAATCTCAGGAGTGGGACATGACTCCTGATTTGATTTCTCTGCATATAATCATAGAGTAAGACTGGAGTGAAAAGTAAGGGGAAAAGCAGAAACCCAAAGGATAGCTGATACGCTTAACTAGTGACTGGATTAATGGAAGATATTTTGGGGGGAGGCATAGAGATGAGAAATACTAGGCAAAATTAAGGAATGCTAATGTGTGTGGCACAGATTATTAAAATGGAAGAAGAAAGTGAGGATCTGGGATTCACGAGCCGGTTGATGAATCTGCAAAAGCAAATTGAAGCCATCTTATGAAGAATTTCCAGTAATATCTTGAGGAACTTGTATTTTCTTCTACACACAATTAAAATTTTATGGATGAAATTATATCCATTTTGTGGATGAAATTATATAACCGGTTCTGTGGAGCCAAAGCAATGCTGCTCCTAAATTCATCCATCTTAATAATCCTTTAATACTATACAAATTAATAAGAACAGCAATACAACCCCACAAATCCCTTCAGCTTAAATGGAAAACAGAGAAAACTATCACTTCAAATCAACTGTAAGTAGAAACTAAACATTCCCCTTTTCCATTTCAGTTTCAATTTAATAGGACTACAAAAATCAGTGGATTGATGTCCAGCTACTGATGCATCCACCAAAAAGATCAGCTCGGGTGATTCCCACCAAGACACAAAAAAGCTTCCCCAAGTCCTGCTGCAAAGATCTTTCCTTTACTAAACTACATCTATGTTGAATGTAAAGTCTCATATTTTAAGCATGAAAAATGTACAAAAGAGGTTTTATTCTCATGTCTGTCCGCTGGAGCCCATCACTGAAATGACCCGGCACTCGCTTCTCAGAGGAATATTTTTTGCTCCTTTGGACATCAGGCTTGATGGTATCACTTCTAGGCTTCCAGCCAACTGGGCACAGTTCCCCGCGTTTGTCAGTAAACTGAAAGCCCTGGCCTGAGCTAGTCTCAGAGTCCTCTTCAGAGAGCTGCTGACAGGAGGTCATTTACGCTCACCTGCTGAAGGATATCTGTGTCATCAATGGTAAGGAGCCCCCCTCCCCTGAAGAGGTGCCTGAATCAGCCTTTAAGATCCCACAATCCTGAGCAATTGTGCACTTGGGGTCCGACTCCAAGGGAACATTCATGGGTCCCTGCTCTCCTTGTTTCATGAGGGTGCTGATCCATGCCAGGGAACAGGTAAGAACCCACAGAAGCACCACTCACTTGGCAGTTGTTTTTCTTAAATTCCTCTGTCTTATCACTGAAAGCAATGACCTGCATGAGGTTTCACAAAGGTGAAATGAAGAGGGTAAAAGAAAAAGCGTGAGTTTTCCTCTGTAGTCAGACAGGTTGATATCTTTGAACTGACCATCTGGCATAACAGCTGTGGCTTTGAAGTTGGGGGCAGGGTGCCCAACTTTGACATTTCCTGAAGACACCATGCTCTCATCGGTCCCAACACACAAGACTTAGAGGACATTTTGAGCAGCCAGGAAGACGTGCCAAACACCACTGTTTAGCGGAGCTGTTTCTTGACTACTCAACCACCTTTGCAGAGAGTAGAAGGAAGTATCATGAAAAACTCAGGGGAAGTTGGAAGGAAATGGAGAGGCTTAGACTGATCTAAAATCACCACCAAAAGAAAGAAATAAAGTCTATGTTAAAATACTAAAACACTGAAAAGGAACTCTTGTATATCAGTGCACTGGCAGCAGATAAGGAACTCCAAAAGATGCAGTCTGGAGAATTATTACTTTTGGGAAGAAAGGAAAAAAAGGAAGGAAGAGATGACCATTTTAAATTGTCAAGATCCAAAAGAAGCAATTAACTAGAAATTTTGGATACTGAGACAAAAAGAAAAAAAAATCACAGAATACAAAACGTAAAAACTGTTTCTTAAGTACCATAAATTAAATAAATTGTACTTTCCTACACTGACAAAGGGTTAGGGGAGCCATCCTTCAACTAAGAATAAAAAATTTCAGGAAGGATGGATTTTGTAGATATAGATAAAAATATTCTAAAATTCATATAAACAGTCACTAATCTAGAATAGTCAAAATATTTTGAAATAAAAATAAAATGGGATCAATGATTCTATCTGATATAAATGCATTCTGTATCACTAAAGTAATCAAGACTTTGGTGTTAGTGGAGAAATACACATATAGTTGCTGAATGACTTTTGACAGAGATGTAAGAGCGATTCAATAGAAGAAAGAATTTTCAACAAAAAATGCTGGGGCAGTTGAGCATCTGTAGGCAAAAAAATAAACCTCAATCTAAATCTCATATCTCATACACAAATGAGTGTCATCAATTACAAACTTAAAGGCAAAATGTAACACCACAGGATCTTAGGAAAAACAGGAGGAAATCTTCGGGATATAGAGCCATGTGAAAACTTCTTGGACTTGATACCAAAAGTATGTCTCACAGAAGTAAAAGCTCAATACAGTAGTCTCATCAAAGCTGTAAACTTTTTCTCTAGAAGAAAAGTTTGCCACATAAAGCATTGTCTCCATTCTGTGAAGAAGATAAATTCACAAGCGACAGATTGAGAGAAAAATATTGCAAACCACATATTTGAAAAAAAAAAAAACTAGAATACATAAAAGAAAAATCTCAAACTCGATTGTAAAAATATGCATTAGAAAATTGGCAAAGAACACGAACATGCATTTACCTGAAGGGAGTATATGGAGGGTAATTATGTGAAAAGATGTTCAGCATCATTTACCATTGAAATTCAAATTAAAACTATGCTGAGAAAGAACTACACACATATTGGAATGGCTAAAATAAAAACAAGTTTTAAGATCAAATGCTGACACGGTGGCAAGGAAAATGGATCACATAAATTCTAGTGGGGATGTAAAATGGAATCATTAACTTGGACAAGCGGATGCAGCTTTTAATAAGATTAAATATGGAACTACTATACAGTCTAACAATCAAACTCATAGGCCTATATCCCAGGGAAATGAAAACTTATGTCCATACAAAATCTATTACATGATTATTTTAAATCAGCTTTATTCATGATAACTAAAAACTGGACACAATCCAGATATTCAACAGAGGAATGGCTAACCAAAGGGTAGTATATCCATAGCATGAATGCTACTCAACAATGAAAAAAGTTGATATTGAAATACACAACAAATAATCCCAAGGTATCACACTGAGTGAAAAAAGACAGTCTAACAAGATTACAAACTGTATGATTCCTTTTATGTATCATTCTTCAAATGACAAAATTATAGAGATTGGAAAAATATTCATTTGTTGGGAGGAGAAGGGGAAGAGAAATAGTATATTGTGATTATAAAAGGGTAGCACAAGGGATCTTACAATGAAACTCTTCAGTACTTTGACTAGAGTGGTACTTAATAAATCTATATATGTGATTGAATTACATGGAATTAAGCACACATTGTGTTATTCAGGGTTTTCCAGATAAAATAGAGCCAAAACTCATGTGTGTATATGGATATTTATTATGGGAATTGGCTCGTATGATTAAGGAAAAAGAGGTTTCATGCTGTACTACCTGCATGCTAAGCAACTAGGAAATCTGGTGCTGTAATTCAGGCTGATTCTGAACCTGAGAACCACGAGAATGAATGAATTGACTGCTACTCTGTGGCTGCAGACCCAGGGAAGCAGAGAAGGGGCCACTGGTATAAGTCCCAGCATTTGAAGGCTCAAGAACCAGGAGTTTCAGTGTTTGAGGGTGGGAGATGGACGTATTACTGAAGAGAGAGTGAATCTGTACTTATTCTTCCATTTTGTTCTATTTAGGTCCCTAATATGTTAGATAATGTCCACCCACAATGATGAGGGTGCATTTTCTTTACTCAATTGATACTTTAAATGCTAATCTCTTCTGGAAATACCCTTAAGACACCCAGTAATAAAATTTTATGGTTAACTGGCATTCCTTAGCCTATTTATATTGACACGATTAATTACTACACACATACATGCATGCAGACACAGATAAATGTGTACACAACTGGTGAAATATGAATGCAGTTGATGTATTCTGTTAATGTTAATGTCCTGGTTGTGATATTATAACATAGCTGGGTAAGCTGTCAGCACTGGGGAAAGCTAAATGAAGGATATACCAGTTCTTTGTATAATTTATTACAAACGCTTATAGGTCCACAATTTTCTTATAATCAAACGTTTAAAACGTATACCTCACAACCTATGGGATACATTTAAAATGATGATCAATGAAATTTAATAGTTTTAAATGCTTGTATTAATGAAAGAATGAATATTAATATAACCCCTAGCTCAAAAAATTAGAAAGAAAATATCAAATAAAACAACACATATACACAGACACACAGAGATTTTTTTAAAATTTTTTGAAAGTCAAGTCAGCAAAATAAACTGCTAACAGAATCAGAATAAAACACCAATACTCATAATACATGACAGGGAGTACAAAATAATTGAAAGAAAATAAATTTAAAACATTTGGCATCACTTTGCTCACAGTCTCTACAAATAGAATGTGAAAGCCTACATGAAAAGATATTGTTTCTCAAAGACATAGTAGGTTACACAAAAGAAATAGAGAAAAATTTTAAGGAAATACCACAAATAAAGGGACTCATGTCAGATGCTCACATAGGAAAATTGTACCATATCTTCAAAAATGAGATGGTCCTAGTGATGCATGAATCGTTTCAGAGTGTAGAAAACTAGGGAATTTCTTAATCTTCTAAATAAGGAAGTATAGCAGTGAAACTCATCTGATGAGATCAGTACAGTAACAGACCAATAACACTTGTTGATATTTTTGCGAAAATACTAAATATTATTGAATCAAACACTAATAAAATAATACATTACACAAAATGGGATGAATTCCATGGATGCAAACCAGATTCAATATCAAAAAATATTGTAATATAAAATACTTAGTGATCCTACTTTTAGAAATAGCTGAGGATACAGTTGCCATGGTATAAAAACCTACATCTTCAGCTTACTTGCATTAATTGCAACATTGCCTGTAATTATGAAACATTAGTAATAACCTTAAATACTCTAACATAGTGATTAGTTGAATAAACTATGGGTTATCCATGCAACGAAGAACTTGTAAAACAATGAGAAAGCTTTCCATGAACTGATATAAGACTTCCATAACATATGTTTAAGTTAAAAACAGAAGATTAATCATACTTCACTTTTCCTTTAGGACAATGAAAAAAATCACACAGACATGTTACGTGTTGAACATTACAAAAAAGCAACAGGGAGAAATTCCAGAAGTCAGTGATCTTGGTTCCTTACAGCAAATGGATGAGATCATGATTGAGGACTGGAAGCAGCAAGTGCATCACAGGGCTGGAGAGGAGTGACAGTCCTCTGAGCATCTATTTTATTTGGTAAACATTGAGTTTTGAAACCATGTTATAATATCCCACTCTAAGATGAATGAATGAATAAAACCAGCAATGATCAAAAGAACTAAAATGCAATACAAATGAAAACTAGTCTATTGAAGTGTATTTCAAACAAAAACCATAAACATACTGAAAGGGGAAGAGAAAACTAACGTGAGTGACCTTTGATTATAGTCTTTTAATGATAAATATAAAACTAAAATATAAATAAACCAATTCTGAACTGCAAATAGTAGCTTTTCTTCCAAGTATAATAGGTTGACAATTTTGAAACTGTTTTAGATGTATTCTAGAATTGAGCCAATAAGTAAATATATAGACAATAATCAGATTCAGATATCTGTGTCAAAGAGAGGAGTCATGGTAATACTCAATGATATTCCCCCGATCCCCCTTTAAGAATCTTTATTTTTTTTAAAAAAAGATTTATTTATTTATTTGAAACACTGAGTTACAGAGGCAGAGAGAGAGTGAGAGAAAGAGAAAGAGAGAATATTTTTTTTAAA
Source organism: Oryctolagus cuniculus (assembly GCF_964237555.1). NCBI lineage: Eukaryota > Metazoa > Chordata > Mammalia > Lagomorpha > Leporidae > Oryctolagus > Oryctolagus cuniculus. Next base: position 71,284,034 of record NC_091445.1, on the reverse strand, counting down.
AAAGGTTTTATTTCTTTATTTGGAAGGCAGAGTTACAGAGAGAGAGGGAGGGAGAGAGAGAGAGAAGGGAGAGAAATCCACTGGTTCACTCTTCAAATAGCTGCAACTACCAGGGCTGAGCCAGGTCAAAGGCCCAGAAGCCAGGAGCTTCTCCTGGGTTTCCCACATGGGTTACAGGGGCCCAAGGAGTTGGGCCGTCTTCTACTGTTTCCCCAGGTGGATTATCAGGGAGCTGGAAAGGAATTTTTACTGCAGACTCTATCGGCTTCCATCCGTGATGGGGGAGGTGCAGGCGGTGGCTCTACCCACTGCACCACAGTGCCAATCCTGGAATATTTCTCTTGATGCAGGGGGACAGCTTTCATCTATCCACAATCCATGGGAATTATGCCTAGCATGCCACTGCATGTATGATCTAAAGAGACAGCATAGCATAAGCTTTATAGAATTATTTGATTCTTACTTTAAACAATGTGCATGAAAAATAGCGTTACCCACGGTTTTGCAGCAAGTGCGGACTACTGACTGTTTCTGTATTTTTTTTTTTAATTTTTTTTTTTTTTGACAGGCAGAGTGGACAGTGAGAGAGAGAGAGAGAGAAAGGTCTTCCTTTGCCGTTGGTTCACCCTCCAATAGCCGCCACAGCCGGCGCACCGCGCCGATCCAATGGCAGGAGCCAGGTATTTATCCTGGTCTCCCATGGGGTGCAGGGCCCAAGCACCTGGGCCATCCTCCACTGCACTCCCTGGCCACAGCAGAGAGCTGACCTGGAAGAGGGGCAACCGGGACAGCATCCGGCGCCCTGACCGGGACTAGAACCCAGTGTGCCGGCGCCGCAAGGCGGAGGATTAGCCTAGTGAGTGCTTCTGTATTTTATTGGGTCAGAGACATAACCAGTGGTTATATATTGACTGGCTGCTAGCCTCTGTATCTAAAATATTGAATAGTTGCATCAGAGACCACAAAGCTTACAAAGTTGAAAATACTTACTGTCTGGTCCTTTACAATGACAACAACAAAATCACCTGATCCCTGCCCTAAACTACAGAATTATAAATTAAATTCAAATGTAGAATTATATTATATTCAGTTGTTATAAAATATGTTTTAAGATAAAAGGACTCATAGTACTTAAATCAACTAAATTTTATCATATTCTCCATAATTAATGACAACAAAAATAAACCCACTCAATTGACATGTTATTGATTGGTACAGCCAAATCCTTTTTTTTTTTTTTTTAACATTTCTTGCAAGGAATGTTGGTGTATGTGGATGTTCTTTTTAAAGAGGATTCTGTTATTAATGATTTTGAAATATGGTGCACAAAATCATTCTCCTTGGAAAACCTTTTCTTTTCAAAGATTTATTTATTTATTTATTTGAAAGGCAGAGTGTCAGAGAGGGAGGGAGACAGAGCGAGTGAGAGAGAGAGAGGAAGAGAGAGAGAGAAAGAGAGAGAGATGCTCCACCCTCTGTTTCACTCCCCAGATGCCTGCAACAGCCAGGGCTGGGCAATCCCGAAGCCAGTGGTATATTAGGGACCCAATGACCTGAGCTATTATCTGCTGCCTTTCCAGGTGCATTAGCAGGAAGCTGGATGGAAGGCAGAAGAGTCAGGGCTGGTACTAGCACTCTGATACGGGATACAGGTGTTGCAAAAAGGGATGTAAACTGTTGCACCACAATGCCCTCCCATGCCCACCCCATCCCCCAAAATTGTGACACTCATTGCTCTAATAAAGACTCTAAGGGGGGTGAGCATCTGCCACAGTGGCTAAGATGCAACTTGAGATTCCCACATTTCCCATTAGAGTTTGAGTCACAGCTCTGCTTCTGATTCCAGCTTCCTGCTAATGTGCACTCCATGGAAGAAACAGGTGGTGATTCATGTCCTGGGGGCCTCACCACTCACATGGGAGATCCAGGTGGAGTTCCAGGCTCCTGGCTTTGGCTTGGCCCACCCTATGATTGCTGGCAGTATCTGGGGAGAGAAACAGCAGATGGAAGATCTCTGTTTCTCTATGTATCTTTCTCTGTCTCCCTTCCACCAAATATATAAAAATAAATTTAAAAAAAATTAAAAAGATCTGAGGGAGACAGAATTCTCATTGTGTGTGTGTGGGGTGTGTGAAACAAAGCATATATGTGTAAGTTATACTTTTTAAAACAGATAATAGTATGAAGGGGGTAACAATAGCCTCAAATCTCACTATACAAATAATACTGGTGGAATTAAAAACTATAAGGAAGCTGTATGCATACATGGATAGTGTTATAGATTGAACAGAACGTGGGTTCTCAAACTCATGCAGCTATTTATACTCTGAAGTCTTACGTCAAGGGTGGAAGGATTATTGGTAGAGACTTGATTTCATTATGGCGACTAAGAGACGGGTCTAGTGGAAGGTCTGTAGGTCATTGTGGTCTTTCCCTCAGAAGGCAGTTCTCTCAAGAATGTTGGTTATTTAAGTTGAGTGTAGTCTAGCTTCCCTCTCTGCTTCCTGGCTCACCATGTCATTGTTCCTCTGCATCTCCGCACCACAACCAGCCTTCACCAGATGCCAGAAAATGGGACTTCCTGATCCTGAACCATGAACCTGCAAACTGTGAGCTGGAACAACCCTTTGCTTCCCAACAAGCTCCTCTCATTTCTTTTAAAGTTGCAGTAAGCTAACTTAGACAGATAGGAAACTAAGAAAGACAGAAAATTATAGGATTAAAAAATAAAACATTTCCTTCTCCATTTTATCTCATTCTACCAATCAAAGGTAATCTTTTCTGTTTGGAATTCTTCCCAGTTTAATATTTTTAAGACAGAGGTATTTCTACTTATGCATTCCTTATGTTGTTGTCTTATAGAACAGACATCTTATTATACACACTGTTTTGCACCGTGAATTTTACATTTGATTATGTGCTTTGAACAGTTTGTGTTTTTTTTTTTTTTAGTCCAGTGGTTTTCTTTTTCTTTTTAACTTTTATTTAGTAAATATAAATTTCCAAAGTACAGTTTATGGATTACAATGGATCCCCCCCCCCATAACTTCCCTCCTACCCGCAATCCTCCCATCTCCCACTCCCTCTCCCATTCCATTCTTATCAAGATTCATTTTCAATTATCTTTATATACAGAAGATCAATTTAGTATATATTAAGGAAAGATTTCAACAGTTTACATCCACACAGAACATAAAGTGTAAAATACTGTCTGAGTACTAGTTATAGCATTAATTCACATTGAACAACACATTAAGGACAGAGATCCTACATGAGGAGTAAGTGCACAGTGACTCCTCTTGTTGACTTAACAAATTGACACTCTTGTTTATAGCATCAGTAATCTCCCTAGGTTCTAGTCATGAGTTGCCAAGGCTATGGAAGCCTTTTGAGTTTGCGGACATTGATCTTATTTAGACAAGGTCATAGTCAAAGTGGAAGTTCTCTCCTCCCTTCAGAGAAAGGTACCTCCTTCTTTGATGACCCGTTCTTTCCACTGGGATTTCACTTGCAGAGATCTTTCATATAGTTTTTTTTAAATTTTTTAAAAAATTTATTTATTTATTTGCCAGAGTCTTGGCTTTCCATGCCTAAAATACTCTCATGGGCTCTTCAGCCAGATCTGCATGCCTTAAGGGCTGATTCTGAGGCCAGAGTGCTGTTTAGGACATCTGCCATTCTATGAGTCTGCTGTGTATCCCGCTTCCCATGATGGATCATTCTCTCCCTTTTTGATTCTATCAGTTAGTATTAGCAGACACTAGTCTTGTTTATGTGATCCCTCTGACTCTTAGACCTATCAGTGTCATCAGTTGTGAACTGAAATTGATCACTTGGACTAGCGAGATGGCATTGGTACATGTAACCTTGGTGGGATTGTATTGGAATCCCCTGGCACATTTCTAACTCCACCATTTGGGGCAAGTCAGCTTGAGCATGTCCCAAATTGTACATTTCCTCCCTCTCTTATTGCCACTCTTATATTTAACAGAGATCACTTTTCAGTTAAATTTAAACACCTAAGAATAATTGTATATTACATAGTTCAACAAATAGTATTAACTAGAACAAAAAAATACTAAAAGGGATAAAGTATTAAATTGTACATCAACAGTTGGGACAAAGGCTGAACAAGTCACTGTTTTTCATAGTGTCCATTTCACTTCACCAGGTTTCCTTTTTGGTGCTCAGTTAGTTATCACCGATCAGGGAGAACATATGATATTTGTCCCTTTGGGACTGGCTTAGTTCTTTCAGCATGATGTTTTCCAGATTCCTCCATTTTGTTGCAACTGACTGGATTTCATTGTTTTTGACTGCTGTATAGTATTCTATAGGGTACATATCCCATAATTTCTTTTTCCAGTCTACTGTTGAAGGGCATTTGGGTTGATTCCAGATCTTAGCTATTGTGAATTGAGCTGCAATAAACATTAAGGTCCAGACAGCTTTTTTGTTTGCCAATTTAATTTCCCACTGTTGGTGGGAATGCAAACTGGTAAAGCCACTATGGAAGTCAGTCTGGAGATTCCTCAGAAACCTGAATATAACCCTACCACACAACCCAGTCATCCCACTCCTTGGAATTTACCCAAAGGAAATTAAATTGGCAATAAAAAAAAAGCTGTCTGCACCTTAATGTTTATTGCAGCTCAATTCACAATAGCTAAGACCTTGAACAGTTTTTTTTAAATAAAGGATTTCACTTTATTTTATTTTAATTTATTTGAAAGGAGTAAGACACAGACAGACATAGAGAGATCATCTATGTTGGTTCACGCTAAATGCCCACAACAACTAGGACTGTGCAAGGCTGAAACTAGGAACGCAATCCAGGTCTTCCATGTGGGTGGCAGGGACCATGTACTTGAGCCATCACTGCTGCCTCCAAGGTATTTCATTAGGAGAACGCTACAGCTGGAAGTAGAACCAGGACTTGAACTCAAGCATTTCCATTTCAGATACTACAGGTGTCTCAAGCAGCATTATTTTTTTAAAGATTTATTTATTTATTTAAAAGGGTAACAGAGAATGGGAGAGACAGAGACAGAGACAGAGACATCGTCCATCTGCTGGTTCACTCCCCAGGGCTGGCCACACTGAAGTCAGGAGACAGGAGCTTCATCCAGGTCTCCCATTTGGGTGGCAAAGGCCCAAGTGCCTGGGCTGTCTTCCACTGCTTTTCCCAGGTCATTAGCAGGAGCAGCTGGGACTTGAACTGGTGTCCATATAGGATGCTGGCATCGTAGGCTGCAACTTTATCTACTATGCCACAATGCTGGCCCCCCAAGCAGCATCTTAACCACTGCACCAAATGCCTACGCTTGAAGAACTTTTGATATCAGCATTCATTTTTATTTTCAGTGATGTTAATAAGAGGTTTCCAAAACGTCTGTGGAAAAAGCATATTATAAAATAATTATGCTTAAATAAAATTTAATTCCATTTTCACAAATTGTTGAAGTACCTTTATACCTTTGATACTATCCCCAAACTTAGTAAAGGAATTCCCTATAGTTGGAACCGTTGCTTTTAGAATTTACTGTTGTCACTATTTACTAATTATTTTTGCAGTAACAAAAATGTTGAAATGAAATCTTTGCACATGTATTTTTTTTTTTTTTTTTGACAGGCAGAGTGGACAGTGAGAGAGAGAGACAGAGAGAGAAAGGTCTTCCTTTGCCGCTGGTTCACCCTCCAATGGCCGCCGCTGCAGCCGGCGCACCGCGCTGATCCTGGCAGGAGCCAGGAGCCAGGTGCTTTTCCTGGTCTCCCATGGGGTGCAGGGCCCAAGCACCTGGGCCATCCTCCACTGCACTCCCTGGCCATAGCAGAGAGCTGGCCTGGAAGAGGGGCAACCGGGACAGAATCCGGCGCCCCAACCGGGACTAGAACCCGGTGTGCCGGCGCCGCAAGGTGGAGGATTAGCCTATTGAGCCACGGCGCCGGCGAAATCTTTGCACATGTATTTGATACAGCTATATTTATAGAGTAAAATCCTGAAAATGGATTTCTAGATGAAAACTTAAAAATATAATTAAATTGCCTTCTGTAAAATTAGACTACTGTATGCTCAATAATGAATAATGTTTTTTCTTCACATCCCTACTGGCAGTGAAAATTCTTTTATTTGAGATATATTTAAGTGTCACACACATAAAAGTCAATATTGAGGAGACACATTACTCTATCCTCAGAAATAAGCAAGTGAATAGTGCTTTTTTTGTGAAAATTATAATGGCAAAATGTATAAAGTATATTGAGTTCAAGAGTTCACTAGCTATAAATTAAGCAGCATTAAAGAAGGAAATAGTTCAGTTGCTTATTGAGCAAAGTTAGTTATGTTGTTATTAAATTCATAAGTAATAACTGCTATGAATTTCCTGCCTAAAATTAGACAAATACCAGAGAAAGTATATTGGTGTCCTGTTGATGTTATTTTTATAATTGCTTACATTTGTTTGTTAGAGTTAAATGCCCAGGGATTTGAAACTTACCTAAATGAACTCCTTGTGTTTTCCTGTTTGTCCCTATTGTTAGGCAATAATCCTGCTGGGTATTTTAGATTTCTCCCAGGAATATCACATTTACATCAACCACAGATTAACAATGGTGAATTAAACCAATGGAAAGGAATCAGATGCAGGGTTAGGAGCATAGATATTTTCTTAAAGGAACTCTCTCTGGTAGATCTCTGGTTGTAGGCCTTAGAGACCACCAGTCTTTTCCAAAATTAGAGATCTTTGTGGTGTTGAGTAAATTATTCGCATTAATGAGTAATTGCTGAACGTAGTAAGCACTTACATCTAAAAAAGATTGTAAAATCTTGTAGCCATTGAAAAGCTGGCTTCTTGTCTGTTTGGAAAGTTGAAGTATGAGCATTATCTTAACTAAAGCTGTTAAGAACCGAATATGTTTGTACTGTTCCTTCCCTTATAAGATTATGTGACTTTGTGGTCCAATTGGATTCACTGGCAGTGGCCACTTTTATTTTTCTAAATAAATTCCTTCTGACATTTCATAGACCCAGAGTCAAGAGTTGATTGAAAATGGATGAAAAATTCCATGTTTCTACTGTCAAAGGAATAAAAACAAAAGGCTTTTTTTTGTCTTTCTTAAAACCCATTAGAAAGGCATGGGTGTTGGTTGGTTAGGCTGGTTTTCAAGTGGTTCAAGAAAATGCTTAAGTGGAACATTGTGCTCAGATATTATTAGTCCCTTTGAGGGGAACACCATGCACCAGTTAAAATCCCAGGCGAAGACTCTGAACTACTTGCCAACTTTTGCTAAGATTATTGGATCTGTCAGGAAGTTTTGTGCAAACCAAGCTGAGTATGAGTTCTGTTAGACAGGATACTTGCACAACAAATCGGGTAAAGTAAGTTTATTACTCACCTATAGGCAGTAAGAATCAACTGAAGCAAAATGAGGTAGTCCCTGAAGGCTCAGGAAAGCTGAGCAGGACAGAAGTTGTTGATGCGTACGCCATACTTTGCACCTCAGCTGAGGCACCTTAACAGCACTCGCTTTGGGTTTTATACCCTGGGGAACTTAGCTAAAGCTTTGGAGGACAACTTGTTCTAGGAGGGCCAAGGACAAAGCATGAGCTGTCTCAACAGTTCCTGATGACTCTTGGGATGTTGTGTTCTTGGTACATCCTGCCTGATAATTGCAAGCAAGAGGGGAAAGAACTGAGTTTGCCAAGGCCATTCAGGAACTTGTTCATTCCTGACCTTCTGCTGTCCTTTAACCCTCCCCTGAATTGGAACACTATCTTTTCTCCTGTTCATATTCTACAGGTATCCACAGTTAAAGCCTAACAATTCTCTTGAAAGTGCTTCCTAAACTCTTCAGGATTCATTCTCAGATTCACCTTTGAGTTTCTCCATGAGTGCTCTTTACTTTCAAAAACATTTTTTTCCTTTGATTGCACAATTAAATATGAGATAGGTACAGCACATAGAAATCTGCTGGGGTAAGATTGACCAGCTGGCAAAAGACAGAGCCACAACAAAACACAAGTGTCCATCTTCTATTCCAGTGCACTTTTGACTCAATATGCTCCTTTAATTTAACAGCAGCAGAATTTATTCTGTAATTGACTGGAGACTTGATAATCCATTTAGTGTTAAAGGGGGACACAGAAGATGCTGGATGTATCCTGAACTTCCTGTGGAGAGAAGTAAATACATGCAGAATAGTGGAATAATGTAAACTAAACAAATAGTAAAAGGGGACAGACATGATTCAGAAAGATAAAGCTCAGTTGTGTAGTTAGAGCCAAAAGATAGATTTTTATGAATTATTGGAGTTAATGAGTAGACTTTTCAGAGAATATCTTCCCTGGAGTTGTGGGCAATATTGGGAAGTAACGTGGACTGTTAGCTAACTGGAACTGAATGTAGTAGACAGTTGTTCATTTATTCCCTGACATTTCCTTCTCTTTTCTGTTACCCAAAATACACTTTCATTCTCAGTTATGAATTTTGGGTGATATTAACTTCACCCAAATTGCTCAAGTTAATAAGTTTGTACCACCTTCTACTCTCAGTGATCGGTGCAGTGCTGGGCATGAAGCCAAATTAAAGTTAAGGATGTAAAGAGGTATTTTGGAATATTATATGGAATGGGAAGTCTCTCTTTGTCTCTCTTCTTATATAGGAAGTGACATCTGCAACTTTGATAGCTTAGGTATTACAACTAGGTAGAGTTGAGGACTAATCTAGGATCTCAGAAGAGAGAGAGAAAAGAAGAAACATGTGATGATGATATAGTCTGAGCTAGATCAAGCCTGGCCTGAAGGTTTCTCCCAAGGTCTGCATTATCAGTAAGCTGGAGTCAGCATTGGCGCTGGCTATTGAGCCCAGGGACTTCAATATAGCATGCATGCATCTTAACTGGTATTTTTTCCCCAAAAATGTTTATTTACTTATTTATATTTGAAAGGTAGGGCAGGGATCTGCTTATCTCTGTATGCCACAACACCAACTCCAGGGCCTCTTAATTAAATGAAGAACCAGAACATAAGGCATAGCCTTATAATAGTGGATGCAAATACTCCTAGGAACCACGTGTCCCCCTGAACATTGCTTTAACAAATAAATCCTGATTTTGTCATCCTCTTCGCCTTTCCTTATCACTTTGCTGATGTGCCCCCTCAATCTATGGGAAATTTAAGTGTCACCCACATACAGTGAGCATGACATCATTCACCCATCCCTGGGCTGTTTGGTCCAGGAAGTATTAAAAAGCAAGGACTCTCAGAAAACTGTGGACATACTGTGACTAAGCTATCAGTCATTTCTTGAAAGAAAAATGAAGTCAATATAGTGAGTCATTTATCAGACCAGATTTATGACAGGTAAATGGTTTGCTCCTCATTCTGTTATTATGACTCTTAAACTTGATGTAGCTATATTTTTAATTTTATTGAGTGATGTCTAGAAAAATATATATGGTTATAAATGAGGGTTCTGTTACAGGCTTGTTATAGGATCTGCAGCATGAGAGGTATCCTTTCTATTGGTACTTGCTTGGAGAACTGCCTTTTCCATCAAAGCCTGGTTAGTCTGACCCTCCCACAGCAAGAATGTAAAACAAACAGAAACCATCTGGAAACAATGACAAAGCAAAGTCCAGTAAAGGCATTCCTGGGGTGATGGGCAGCAGGTATTTCAGATGAACAGAAAGTCTTCCAAATTATATGTGTTGTAGATCTAAGCAGTAATTACAAGTCATATGTGTAACTGGAGTTACAGAAATCCCAGTATGAGGACAGCATGCTATATCGTTGCAAACAAAGCCCAAGTAGAAATCTGTTCTTCAAAAGGCTATAGGCTAATAGCAGCAGCAGCAAATGCACAGCTCTGAGACAAGGAGAAAAGACTTTCTGTTTCTTTGTTACAACATCTTATGTAAGTGTTTTTTTTTTAAGGTTTATTTTATTTATTTGAAAGACAGAGTTACAGAGAAAGGTAGAGCCAGAGAGAGGTCCTCCACTGGTTCACTCCCCAAATGACTGCAATGGCCAGAGCTGAGCTGATCTGAAGCCAGGAGCCAGGAGCTTCCTCCATGTCTTCCCATGCAGGTGCAGGGACCCAAGGACTTAGGTCATCTTCCACTGTTTTCCTAAGCCCATCTTCCACTGTTTTCCTAAGCCATAGCAGAGAGTTGGATCAGAAGTGGAGCATCCAGGACTTGAACCAGCACTTAAATGAGATGCTGGCACTGCAAGCCAGGGCTTTAACCCACTGCACCACAGAACTGGCCCCTTAAGTGGGTTTAAAAAGAATTTTTTTGGTAAGGATGGATTGGAAGCTAACATTACAACATTTATGATGGCTCACTCTGGGACCTCAGAGTGCCTTGAGGTCATCATTATGGAGTTTGTTATTGTACTAATCTTTTCTAGCTGCAACACACTACCCTAATAACAGTGAATTCAGACAGCTGATTTATTGCAATCGATTCCCAACATGTTAGAGTGGAAAGAACTTGAGAACTTATCTACCCTCATTTTAAGGACAGAAAATTGGGAGTCAGAAAGTTTAAGAAAATTTCTTTGGTTGTAGGTCTAAAAGTATCAAAACTGTGACACGAATTTAGGTAACCTTTAATGGTAAATGTTTTTGAAATTAGATTTCATTAGAAAATGGATTCTACTAGATTTGTAAACTGAAGCATCATGTTAACTTATAGCCCTCCCTTCAGTACACAATGTAGAATTTACCCTTCAAAGTGTCAATAAATATTTATTAAGAGCCTATTAACTGTCCAGAAGACAAAACTCCTCTTGCACAAAGTAGACCTCCAGAAGGAATTATTCTTTAAAATAATCTTCAAAGTTGACTTTTAATTCAATCTTCATTTGTTTGATAATTGTTTCTTTTAACAAATATTTTCTGGCAATAAAATATTTAGATACTGTTCTAGTCATTTTTCTACGTACTGGGTACACAACAGAGAACAAAATAGATGGCTTACTGCCTTTGTTTACACATATTCCTGTTGTGAAGCCAGAAAATACACATAAAAAGTTACAAAGTTATGAGAGCTATGGAAAATTATGTTGCATGGTAAAAGGGTAATTTGGAAGTGTGAGAGTCTTGCAATCTTAAATAAAACTGATCTTCTGTATATAAAGAGAAACGAAAATGAATCTTGATGTGAATGGAAGGGGAGAGGGAGTGGGAAAGGGGAGGGTTGCAGGTGGGAGGAACGTTATGGGGGGAAAGCCATTGTAATCCATAAGCTGTACTTTGGAAATTTATATTCATTAAATAAAAGTTTAAAAAAAGATAATTAAGTAGGTATCAATGAGGTAGTGATAATTTTTAAAAATTTTATTTATTTTCAATTTATTTGAAAGAGATATGGGGGAGAGAGGAGAGAAAGAGAGATAGGAAGGGAGAGAGAGGGAGAAGGAAAGGGAGAGAGACACAGAGAGAGAGACAGACAGACAGACAGGGAAATCTTCCATCTTCTAGTTCACTTTCCAAATGCCCACAAAAGCCAAGAATTGACTAGGCTGAAGCCAGGAGCTAAGAATTCAATCCAGGTCTCCCATGTAGGTGGCAGGACCCACTACTTTAGCTATCTCCTATTGCCTCCCTGGATGTGCATTAGCAGGACGTGGGAATCAGAAGCGGAGCTGGGACTCATACCCAGGCACTGCAATATGGGATGCAGACATCACAAGTGTTACCTTAGCCATCATACCAAGTGCTTGCCCCAGAGAGAGTGATATTTGAGTGAACATTTTAGGTGGTGAGGAGTTATATAAAGATATTCCTAGACATTGGAAAAGCCCGAGGCTGTAAAATGGAAGTATATGTGGAAAATAGGCATGCATCTAGGTTATTTAGAAAACAGCAAACAAGCCAGTGTGGCTGGTAGCAGAGAACAAGAAAGGAGCAGACAGAGAAGAGAGGGAAGGGGTCACAGGGTAATATTACTTACGATCAGTGGTAAAATGAAAAAAATCTTAACTGCCTTCCCCACTCTGGAAGGAGGGAAACAAGTTACACACAAAAAATAAAACAAAAATGACCAAAGATTTCTCGTAAAAAGCAACATAAGCAAGACTATCAAATATTTTTAAAAGGAAAAAAAGAGAGTACTTAAGGAAAATAGATGATAAATATTTACCAGCTCATTCTATGAAAATGACATTACTTTAATGTCAAAACTAAACAAGGCATTACAATAAAACAAAACTATAGGAATATATGCTTAACAAAATTTTAATAAATAAAACTCAATCTCAATGATATATTAAATGGATAACACATCATAAACAAATAGAGTTTACCCTAGGAATGCAATATTGGTTTAACGTTCTTTTTTTTTTAAGATTTATTTATTTATTTGAAAGCAGGAGTTACACATAGAGAGGAGATGCAGAGAGAGAGAGAGAGAGAGGTCTTCCATCCGTTGGTTCACTCCCCAGTTTGCCACAACTGTCCGAGCTGCCCCGATTCTAAGCCAGGAGCCAGGAGCCTCCTCCAGTCTCCCACGCGGTGCAGGGGCCCAAGGACTTGGGCCATCTTCTACTGCTTTCCCAGGTCATAGCAGAGAGCTCGATCTGAAGTGGAGCAGCTGGGTCTTGAACCAGCACCCATATGGGATGCCAGCACTTCAGGCCAGGGCGTTTACCCACTGAGCCACAGAGGTAGCCCCAAGATTTGTTTTACTTTCAAAAATCAGTTGCTATGGGAGGTGGCATTAAGCCTAGCGGTGAGACACCTGTGTCCCATATCAGAATGCCTGGATTTGATTCTTGTCTCCAGCTCCTGACTCCAGCTTCCTGCCAGTGCAGACCCAGGGAGACAGTGGAGATGGTTCAAGTAATTGGCTTCCCAGCTCCAGCATAATGTGTGTTTTTTTTTTTTTTTTTTTTTTTTTTTTTTAAATCCAACACTCTGAGGCTGGTGTTGTGGCATAGTGGGTAAAGCCGCAGCCTGAAATGCTGGCATCCCATATGCGTACCAGTTCATGTTCTGGCTGCTCCACCTCTGATCCAGCTCCCTGCTAATGGCCTTGGAAAATAGCAGAAGATGGTTCAAGTGCTTATCCCCCTGCTACCCAAGTGGGAGGCCTGAAAGAAGCTCCCCGCTCCTGGCTTCAGCCTGGTCCAGACCTGGCTGTTATGGATACCTGGGGAGTGAAGATGGAAGATCTTTCTCTGTCTCTCCCTCTCTAACTCTGACTTCCAAATAAATAAATAAATCTGTTCCTAAATAAACCTCCTTAGGACTAAAAGTTTTAATGAATTCATTTGGAGAAGGATCTAAGTGAGCAAAGCATTGGGTACAGACAGGAAATGAGGACAATTCTATGATTAGGTACCTTCCTCAGCTTCAAAAAAAAAAAATGACAGCCAACTGGAGCCAGGCTAATGCTGTCATTGGTAACGAAGCAGCCAATTGCTCATGATACTATACATTATATTACCACATAGAGTACCACATCACTCTGAATCCACTATCAGCCCAGAGAAGTGACTGGGCTTTTTGTTGTTCAGAGTGAATTTGTTGGTGATCTGTGAGATTGTTTATGTTCAATAGGACAAGACAAGGGCCTGTGCATGAGCTAGCAGAAAGCTTTTAAAAACACAATGACCTAGTTGTGTCAACTTGGTTCTTGTGTGTCAAGGTCTACTTTTTTTTTTTTTTCTTTCCCTAACTATTCTCTGCTAAAGAAGTCAAAATTTTCAGAGAGGAAGACGGGTCTCCACCCAGGTATAATCTGATACGGCTTCTTTGAAGTCTTCCCTCCCACACTGCTCAACACAGTAGCCACAATTTTAGCTGCTTGATATTTTGAGCTGCTTCATCACATTTTATTATTTAAAATACTTAAATGCCACCTTGTGTGTGTGTGCCTGTGTGTCATTTTTATTAATATGTCATGGACTGAGGCAAAGATTTGTAACGTGAGAGTTGATTTGCCCTGAGATCTGATCTTGCAAATAGGTGAAGCTGGTCAAATCTCTAGAACCCTAGTCCCTGTTGCTCCTCTTCCAGTCCAGCTCTCTGCTGTGGCCCGGAAAGACAGTGGAGAAATGGCCCAAGTGCTTAGGCACCTGCACCCGCATGGGAGACTAGGAAGAAGCACCTGGCTCCTGGCTTCGGATCGTTGCACCGCCGGCCATGATGGCCATTTGGGGAGTGAACCAATGGAAGGAAGACCTTTCTCTCTGTCTCTCTCTCTCACTGTCTATAACTCTACCTGTCAAAAGAAAAAAGAAAAAAGTCTCTAGAACCCGGCCTTATCAGTATTCCGTCCACTGCTTTGCATTGCAATTTTTCTCTTTTTTAAATGACTAGGAATATATTCAGCAAATGACACTTGAAGATAAGGCAATATTGCTGCCTACATTTCTCATATTAATAATGAAATCATGAAGCATATCTAATATTAGATTCATAATTTTATTACAATGTGTAAAGCAATAGATGAAAGAAAAATGAAATTCTTATCTCCGTTTTAACTGAATTTTCATTAAGAAAAGTTTCTTTGGATACTCTACTGGAAGCCATCCTCTTCTTTGACTTCTACAGCTGCATAGATCCATTTCTGTTTTACATTAGTAATTTAATTACATCTCTTCTCTGCAAACAAATGGCATTTTCCAAGGCAGGAAGTGAGACCATTGTGCCTCATTCCTTATTATGTTTAAGTCAGTGCTTCACACAAATGAGAACCCAATGAATCATTTGTAATAACAACATGAATCTGCATCACACATAGTTTTGCTTGAGAATTTGATATTTAATTTTTTTAATGTTCACAAGAGCATTTAGTTTCAATCTCTGATACATAAAATATTTTAGTAAAGAAAAGTTTTGATGCATAAAATATTAATTTCAAAATAATTTTGAGTCAAGTAAAGTGGGAAATAGTACTTTTTAAAAGAAAAAATGAATGACTATTGTTTCACCTCATCCCAGTTAGAATGCCTATCATCCAAAAATCAAAAAACAAGGGCTGATGCTATGGCATAGCAGGTAAAGCCGCCACAGCAGTGTGAGCATCCCATATGGTCTCCAGTTCGAGTCCTGGCTGCTCCACTTCTGATCCAGCTCTCTGCAATGGCTTGGGAAAGCAATAGAAGATGGCCCAACTCCTTGGGCCCTGTACCCATGTGGGAGACCCAGAAGAAGCTCCTGGCTCCTGGCTTCGGATAGGCACAGTTCCGGCCCTTGCAGGCAATTGGGGAGTGAACCAGCGGATGGAAGATCTCTGTCTCTCTCTCTCGTCTTTCCTTCTCTCTCTGTGTTACTCTGCCTTTCAAATAAGTAAATAAATCTTTAAAAAAATAAAAAAAAAACAATAAATGCTGGTAAGGATGCAGGGAAAAAGGAACCCTAATCCACCGCTGGTGGTAATGTAAACTAGTACAACCATTATGAAAGACAGTATGGGGATTCCTCGGATATCTGAAAATAGATCTACTATATGACCCAGCCATTCCACTTTCAGGAATTTATCCAAACAAAATGAAATCAGCATATGAAAGAGTTATCTGTACCTCCATGTTTATTGTAGTTAAATTCACAATAGCTAAAATACGGAATCAATCCAGATGTTCATCAACTAATAATTGGATAAAGAAAATATGGTATGTATATACTGTGGAATATTACTCAGCCATAAAAAATGAAGCCTGGTCTTTTGCAAAAAATGGATGTAAGTGGAAACCATTATACTTAGTGAAATAAGCCAGTCTCAAAAAGACAAATACCATATGTGTTCTCTGATATGTGACAGTTAATGTAGAATACAAAAAAGTTGAAAGAGTCATTTGGGAATGTGATAGTTATTTTATCCCTTGTTTATACTCTGGTGGAACTGTGGCCTTCCTATTTTTTACTTGTTGAGTATTACAGTGAGTGGTGAATTATTCCTGTGAATGTAGAGTGGATTAAAATTATTGTTTGCAAAACCTGATGAAGAGAGGGGAGGGAGGGGGGATCGGGGGTCAGCAGTGGAGTTAGGGAAGCATGGTTGTCTTCTTGGAACGGTACATATGGAATGCATAAAATCTGTTCTTTTATATTAATAAAAAATTTACAAAATGGAGCAGCCTGGACTCAAATAGGTGCTCATATGGGATGTGGTATTGCAGGTAGTAGCTTAACCCACTGCACCATAATGCCAGTCCTCACCTACAATGTTTATAAAATTAACTGATAATGTTGTTATATTACCTTAAAAGAAAAAATTATAAGATTACACATATTTGAGCTTATTTAAACATCATTATATGATAACTATAAATATAATTAAATAATATTAATGTCCAAATCTGCTTCTTAAAAATTCTGTAATGATCCATTATTTCATTTTAAGAATCAAAAATATGAAATGGTGAAAAATTTAAATAAAACTGGTAACCGAAATAACTATAAAAATTACTAATAATTTTTACCTCAGAGGAATCATTGAGATGGAATTCTTATTTTTCAGGCTTTAATGGCAGCAATTGGCAACACCTTGAATAGCCACCAGGTGTCAGACTTATACTAGTTTATGCAATATTCCATTTGTATCTGGCAGGCAGTTGGAGGTTGAGTTTTGGGGGCAATAATAAAGTAAATTGAATAGAAGGAGAAAAACACACAGCGCTATTCCAGAGATCAGAAGGAAGACATTTAAAACATGCTTCTAGATAAGACCTATTTATCCAATTGTGAAATGGTAAAATCTGAAAAGTAATTGGGCGTATTTATTCATAGTGAGACAAAAAAATTCATGATGTTTGAGTTTTAAAAATGAGGCAAACTGTATTCTTAAAACATTAAAATAAGTTCATATTTTAATTGAAAAAGCATTTGTTAGCTGGAAAAGAGTAGTATACAGTTATCATATGTATGCATGTATACATGTGTGTATGTTAAAGGGCAGCCTGTTGTTAACAATGACTATGGATGGTGATGTAGTTTAAATATTTTCTTTTTCTGTACCTTTTTATGTTCTCCAAATTCTGTAATGATTGCATAATTCTTCATTACATATATAAATACTAACAAGTAACGTTTCTCTAAATTATTTCTACCCTATAAGAACTTGTGATTCATTCTGGTGATACACTCTGATAAAATTATAAAGGCAATACAAGACAGAGATCTTTTAAAAAGATGGCTGTGGTGTTGGAACTGGATTCCTAAACTCCTTTATCCTGCTCTCAATGATACCTTATTTAGCATGTATTTTATCTTTGAATCTAGTCATTTGATTTCTTTTGTGATGTCACGTATTTTTCATTTTATTTCTTCAGTGTATCAAATGCCTCAATAATAAATGCTGAAATTGACTTATTTAATCTTTATAACAGCCATAGACCATTGCTGCTATATTTATTAAATTTGGGAACAGAGCTGGGATTTGAAATTAAGCAATCAGATACCACATTCTTGACTACTCTGCTAAACCCGAAATGCCATATGGATGGTTGATGATGTTTTAAAGTGGTGAATATTTTGAGAATTCGCTGAAAACAAGTCTCAGACTATAAAAGTTAAATGTAGAAAAAATGTTGTTTTTGTTTTTCACACTCCTTTACATACAGTATATTTTTCTATCTTGGTCTGCCATGCTGGTGAGCATGGGGTTTGCAGTAGGATGGTCTCTTGGAGGATGCAATTAACAGTCCCGTCTGTCCCTGGCCTTGAACACCTACTGTTTCCTTGGGTTCTTGCCTCTTCCTGGATGGGAAGGGTTATTCATGCCCAAGGGACACAGAGTCCCTCCCATTTTCAGGTCCTACCGACTTATCTGTGGTGTGGATTCTTTTCCAGACCTCTCAAGGTTACCTGTTCCCTGTTTCCCAGAACCCCCAGACTGATTCATGGAATGTGCTACCTTTTTTAAAATACAACCAATCTTAATTTAATTTATGTAAGCAAATATCAGTCAACATTGTCACAATTTAAGTGATGCAAACTCTCTTTAAGAGAACATTGTCATTGAATTTTAATATGTTCGTGAGATCTCTCATATAATATATCCCTCTCCTGAGGAAATGAGAATAAAAACAAGGTAAACAAATAATAACCACAAAACTGAGTAGCTGAATATGGATAGCTGAGGCAAAAGAATAAATATTAGAAAAATATTAATATTTCACCAATGTTTTCCAACATATCATAAAATATTAAAAAGAGAAAATTAAACTTTAAAAGTCAAATGCACCATTGAATCAGGGCAATCTTGCATTATTAGCTCACAGCTTCTCATAATTCCTGAAATGATTGGAAATAATTTTTTTTGCATATAGATAAATAGCATCTTTAGTAAGAATAATGTTTTTGAATTTCTCTTCTCTCTTTCTTTCATGAAGGATACAGAGAAAGAGATGAATTTATGCCTATTTCATGATTACTTCAGGACAAAGGAGTCAAGTTCCCTGGTGTTGCTATTTTTCAGCTCTCCACTGTTTGGTGCAATTGCTTTATACTTCAGTGTGTCCCTTTACAGGGTTCTATTTATTTAATTTTGATATGCTTCTTTTTTAAATAAA
This sequence comes from Oryctolagus cuniculus, assembly GCF_964237555.1. Lineage (NCBI taxonomy): Eukaryota > Metazoa > Chordata > Mammalia > Lagomorpha > Leporidae > Oryctolagus > Oryctolagus cuniculus. Next base: position 71,265,511 of record NC_091445.1, on the reverse strand, counting down.
AAGCTTTACATCTTCTTAGCTGTATCTCAGATATGCAGTTCCTTTCTGTTAGCCTGCATCTTTTTGGTAGAATTACCATTTTGTGTATTGCCCCTTGCTTGACGGGCAGAATAAAAAAGTCAGCTTCTGCAGATGACTTTGCCTAACTGTTTGATATTAAGGAGTTGTGTAGGTCACTACTGATTTCAGAAGTTGGCATCTGTGAAATGTTGTGTAGTCCTCAACCTGGGCAATGCCTTTCAATTATCTATTCAATTACATCACCACACTATGTGTGGAAATCAACATATGCAATACAAACCAGCTTTTGCCATTGTTTTTGTTTATTTACTTGCTTTTTTTTTTTTTTTTTTTTGGATCTGGGAGGGAGTGAACTGGCCACACATGGTCAATGCACTCTGGAATGAAAGGCAAATGCGTGTCACCATAGATGTGCAAGACTCGTGCTCACCTATGCCTTGTGAAAGCAGACATTCCTATCAGATAAAGACACATGATTATGCATAGCACAGCACTGTGGAATACATTTCCCAAACTTTGAGTGTTTTAGAGGGATGATTTTGAAAATAGTGAGGTAACTTATTTTTTAATAATGGGAGAATCCATTTATAAGAAAATTACCTATTAACCGTACTTTCCAGAGACAGTTGTCCAAAGCAGGTAAATTGTGTATTCCCTAAAACAAACATTTTGGCGGAGTATGTAATTGCTGCCATCAAAGACTAAAAGGCTTTTAGGACACTTTTACTCGTGTTCTGAAAAGAGATGGTCACTTATCAAAAGTGTGATTGAAAAAGTGTTGTAATTGCAAAATAATATAAAAGGCCTCTAACTGAATATCTTCAGTGTTGAGCACTAAAATATCAGTCTTTTCATACAGGCCTCAACTGTCTAGCCTCCTGAAAAAACATAATATAATCAGTGCAACCTTTATGTGGAAAATTCCCCACTGCATTTCATAAGTACATTTAAATACATTTTCCAATTTCTTCCAAAATTTCTTGTGCTTACTTTTGTAAGCATTGCTGCTTTTTACAAAGATTTAATTTTTCTTCTTGGAATTTTTCTCATGTATTTGAACTAATTTGAAGGTAATCAAAATATTCTACATGAATTATTCATTATTTCTAGTATATAGAATTGAATGCAAAATTTATTTTTAAATTTTATTTATTAGTTTTTATTTATGTCAAAGGGAGAAAACCGAGCTTCAGAGAAAGAGAAAGGTCTTTCATCTACTGGTTTATCCCCCTATTGCCCACAACAATCATGGCTAGAATAGGCTGAAGCTAAGAGCCAGGAACTCTACGCATGTCTCCCATGTGGGTAGCAGACACAAGTATTTGAGCAGTCACTTGCTGGTTCCCAGGGTATGCATTAGCAGAAAGCTGGAATGGAAGCAGAGGCAAAACTCAAACCAGGGCACTCTGGGATGTGAGTGTCTAAAAAAAGCAGCTTAATCACTGCACTGCAATACCTAAAATTTTAATACCAATGATAGTTTATTTTATTACAATATATTTTGTTTAAATGCTTCTGATGACAAATACTTCTTTATATGAAGTAAGTCTTAAAAAGTCAACAGTCACAAGCAAAACAAAAATGTATGTTGGGGTGTTGGAAGCCAGTCAATAGTAAAGGAAGGAAATAAAAAGGACTAGAAAGGAAGGGAAATCTCTCTTGTGAGTGTTAACCAAGCTTGGAAAGCCAGTATTTCAAGCTTCTCATGGAGTCAAGCATGTAACGGACACTTGGATCTTAAGAGCCACATGAAAAGCAGCTCCAGTGTAAAGTCATCTGTGGGAACAGACCAGTGTATCTGGCAATAGGCCAGACCCATCTTCTGTTAGCCAGGTGAACAAATTCAATGAAGCTTTGGTACAGACCATTCTTTCATTCTTCTGATAACCCACAATCAGACCTTTAAAGCCTTCTATCAAGGTGGGATGACTGTATTCATTAGTTCCACACAGAGTTGTTTTTAGAACTTGTGGAAAGTACATGGAAGAAACACAATTTATTTTTTAGAGGAAGATGTTACCAAGCATCCAGTTGTCCCGAAAGTTAAAACATCTCTTCCTCTAGGAAGACCTTCCTACTAGTCCCATTGGAGCTGCAGTTCCAAAAGATCTTCTCCAATTGTGAAATGATTATCAAGTGGTTTTGAATAATTCATAATCACCGAAGGATTTCTTAAACTTTGTGAAATAAAATGAAAATTAATTTGTGTCACCCTGACAGACCCTAAAATTATTTTAAGATATCCTATATTTCAAAAATCTGATTGCATACACAGCAGGATTTACCAGGGAATTGATAGAGAGTTCTTTTGTATAATATCCAAAGATGGGTCTTCACTGGACTTGTAACAACTCGTGTTGGAGACCCTGAAAGTAATAGTTTGGCATTGCTGTGTGAATTCAAAGAATCTACTCTTTACTTGTTCTATTTATAGTTACCTGCCTCTGTACCCTGTCATATTTTACTTTACTTGGGAGCCCATTTCTAAAAAATTATAGAGGCATCTTGGTCACACAAAATAATATCTTGACTAGTTAAGTCCAATTCCCCAATATCTGCGCATCTTGTGCCAAATTTTATCTTCTCCCCTTCTTTGTGCTCCCTAACTTTCAGCAATATAATCATTATGCTTTGTGACAATCATGCGAATTGGATATTAATTAATGAAATATTTGTTAGGATGAAAATTTTCATTATTAATACCTAAATACTCTATCCATAGGTTATTTTCCAGTAATGGTCATATATTTTCACTCTTTTCTCCACTCCTTCTTCCATTCTTTTGATTTTTCTATAATTTGCAGTGTAGCCAGATAGAATCTGGGGCACAGCCAACCAAATGTTCTCTTTGAGTGAAGCCTGGCCCTACCAAAACAATGGTTTCTTCCAGATTACAGTCCAGACTGGCCAGTACTAAGTACTTCATAAACGGTTGAATGAATGACTACTTGCAGCTTCTGTAAAGAGAGCACAAGAAGCTAATTGGTTCACAAGGGAATTGAACTTGTAACCTTAGCTTCATTACTGTACGCCTCTATATCCCAGTACAATGGTCTGGGTTCTGTGTATTTCATAAAGAAGCTTTTGGCATCAACAATTTGGAGCTATATTTCCCCAAAATCACTTTTTTCTCCCTTAACCACTTAGTAAATCAAAATGCAGAAACACTTTAAAATGATAACTGAGCTCAGACCAGGGGAATTAGCCATGCCTGGCAGGCTGCTGAGTCAAGTCTGTGGATGAAGCCTGACAGAGCAGGTGCTCACTTGGGTCCTAAAGTTGTTGAAGGACATGGACTGCAGCTTGGGCAGCCCGCTTTCTTGCAGGGGGTGGGGGGAACTGTCACAGACAGCACCACCTTAGGCAGGGACATCGCTCATTACTGAGGGAGTCGGCAAAGTGAGCTCAGTTGGCGGGAAATGCTGTTTTGTACTCCATATCTTGCATCAAGTAAAACTTTTTATTATTTATTTATTCAAATGTGTGAGAGAGACAGAGAGCACTTAAGCCTGCTCCCATCTGCTGTACACTCTCCAAGTGCCAGCCATGGCTGGAGCTAGGCTGAAGCTAAAACTGGAGTCAGGAATACGACCCAGGTACCCTACATTGGTGGCAGGATCATAATGACCGTTTTGCTCCAAATTTTAAGTCATAAAGCATTTGAGAGTTGACTTGTCTGTTCTGCCTTGTGTTCACCTCATTCAAAGTCTTCTCTTCCACCAACAACGATTTAAATTGCAGTTTGAAATCTAGGAGATTCCCAGCACCTGAATTTACCATTCTGTGTAGAAAGAAAAACATTCTAAATATAGTCACTGTTCTGCCATAACAACTTCTCACTCAATGAAACATTCACTGAATGGTGGTCTCATAGATGATAATGGAACTTAAGAGACGTCACAGCTATTGTAGCACTGTAGGACAATCACTTGTTTGTGGTGCTGTTGTAGGCAGGCATACAGGATAAAATTGATCAGGTTTGTAAGCTGAAAGACCACGCCTTCACCACGCCCCTTGTGTGACCTCATGCCCCTACCTGGCTACACTTGTGTGCCCACCAGCCAATCAGACTAATTAACCACTCCCCTTTGGAAGTGGATTAAAGGCCTGGAACATGGTGGGCCTGGCCCTTTTCCCTTTTGTGCTGGACCCGCCTGCTGCCCTGTGCCTTTAGGGCACGTGGCCTTCGGGCCACCTGCTCCATGCTTTCTGGCCTACCTGCTCCTGCACGTGCTTGGCTCCTGGTGCTCGGTATGAATCCAGATTTCCCTCTGTCTTTTAGATAGGGCCCTCACTCTCCTATGCTTTTCTCTCACTGAATAAAAAGCTTAAAAACTTATCATGCTGCCTTGTTCATTTATTCCAGCATTCAGAATTCTTCTCTGAATATTAGGCAAGAACCCACACGGGCTTATTAATATCAGGAATTTATTAATAAGCACACAGTAACACAAGTGACACCACATATTTTGATATCTGTGCTGCCGCTGTAAACAAACCTACTGTCTGTCTACGATATAAAGTATAGCCCATGTGAGTACACAGAATATAATACATGATGATGCTAGGCTGATACTGGTTTACTTATTTATGATTCAAGACTTTTTATCATTATTTTAGAGTGTACTCCTTCTACTTGTAAACCACAGTTTACCGTAAAACAGAAGACTGGATGAGGCCAGCAGCAGCCTTGCACATCCGCTGGTCACCCAGTCTCTGATTGCATTAATACGCCGTGTCAAGTGATAGACTGATATCGTCTAGGTTTGTGTGACTACATTCCACGACATTCACACAAAGGTGAAATCACCCAGGGGCACTCTTCTCAGTAAAAATCCCCTCATTCAGTGATGCATGGCTGTTTAGTGTTGTTCTTTCTCTAGCAAACTCTCAAGTTTTTCAGTAACAGCCTCCTTCCTTGAAAAGTAATAATTCAGAGAGAATGCAGCAATTAGATAGCAATATCTTCTCATTTATTGCACGTAGGATGAACAAACTACTACATACATACAATTAAAACTTGCTGAATAAGTATGGAAGTTTCTTCCAGTTTTAATGTTCTGCAATTCAAGAATATTAAGATCTTCTGTGAGGCTGAATTCATAATGGTAATAAGTGTTAATTAAGCATTTCCTACTACTCTGTTAAGTAACTTACTTGATTTCATTCTCAGAAAATGTCTATGAAAATGGTGGTGCTATTATGCCCCTTTTACAGGTGGGAATGTAAAGCTTCATGAGGTTGAGCCGTACCTAAATCTCCATAGAGTAAAAGGTAAAACTGAGTTCTAAATGCAGGCAGTTTGACTCAGGGGCCTGAGTTTTTAGGCACTCTATGCTATAACCAAAGTCTTGAAAGCTTTGCTTCTACATGATTTTACCTAAAACTTTTACTTCTCAGGTATGTGGATTCTATGGAAATTCTAAAGATTATATTTCTGGGGTAATAGATTATAACTTTTTTGTAGAAAGAAATGGAAAGAGGGAAAATAAGAAAAAAGAGCTAAATAAATTTACTAACACTATTCACATAGAGTTAATAGCATAAATTAACTTAAAAACCACAGCAAATAAGGAAGAATAAAACAAAGCTGTCAACAAGGATGAAATTTTGGAGCAGAATAGAAAAACACATTCTAGTATGGTCCTCACATAACCTCAGGCCCAGAGGCTTTTTGGTGCAAGGAGAGTTTCCACTAATACCCTGAAGCCTGGAGGAAAACTGAATGTTAATTGTTTCTTTTTCCCCTGCTACTTCTGAAGAGGCGTACTGGAGACCCCTACTGGGAGAAATGAGAGAAAAGGGACTAATAGGCCCTTGGAATTGAATCACTAGTGCTCCACTTCAGTAGAAGAAAAGATCCAAAACTCAATGTTATTTCTGTCACAATAATGACCTACCTCTCTCGAGACTTGAACTATAAAGTTGCCAGATAAAATACTTATAATAATATTATTCACTGGTTATTTGAAATTCAAGTTTAACAAGACATTTTTTAAGACTTATTTATTTATTTGAAAGGCAAAACTACAAAGAGGCAGATGCTGTGAGAAGAAGAGTGAGAGGAGAGGGAGAGAGAGGAGAGAGAGAGGGGAGAGAGAGAGAGAGAGAGAGAGAGATCTTCCATATGCCGGTTCACTCCCCAGATGGCTGCAATGGCTAGAGTTGAATCCATCCAAAGCCAGGAGCCAGGAGCTTCCTCTGGGCCCAAGGACTTGGGCCATCTTCTACTGCTTTCCCAGGCCATGGCAGAGAGCTGGATCAGAAGTGGAGCAGCCAGGTCTCGAACTGAAGTCCATATGGGATGCTGGCACTGCAGGTGGCTGCTTTACCCGCTACACCACAATGCCAGCCCCACAAGACATTCTGTAAGCCCAACTATAAGACATCTAAAGTTTGAATTTCAGTAAACAATGAATGCTATTTCAGTGTGAATCTAACCAAAGCATTGTATAAGACATCTTTATATTAAAAATATATATTCCTCATCTGAAGTTCAACTATATCTGTATATTTTGCTATTTTTGTTAGATCTGGCAACACTAATAACATAGACTCCTGAGGCGAGGACAAATAGCAAAATTTCAATATCAAAAACAAGCAAATAACAACCAGACAACCAGGCCACATGATCTAACAGAACATGTTTGAAAATACTGGAATCATTTAAATGTGGAATTCATCCTGAACCAAATACTAGCAATGGGTCATAACAGTAGATGAAGACTGGGATGTGTATAAGATAAACTTGGGTAAACTAACATGACAGTATTACTACCACAGAAGGGGGAGGTGCTTGAGGGAAGGAAGGTGAAAAGACATCAGAGAAACTCAGCTCCTCATCCTTCAGAGCAAGGGGACAGTGGAAATGGAAACAGTTAAAACAAGCCCAGACTATTAGCACTTTGCCTGTCTTCATCTCAACCTCAACAAGATTCTTTCATAAATAATGTTTCATTTGTAGTTTTATTTTTTATTAAGTAAGAATAAGTGAAATATTTGGGATGTTTAAAAAATTCTCATTATTCTCATCCCATTTTATTAAAAATATTCCTAACATCTGTCTCCTATGTGTCTGTCCACCACTTTGCTTACTAGTCTCTCTGTAGTCTCTCATTTCCACTTTTGTGTCTTTATTTATTCCAAAAATATAGTTTGAATGACATTCATCAAAGATGATATTTTCTCTGTGGTTATTTTGGGATAACTTTTCAGTGTTTGTTTTTGTGCTTCCTGCGTTGTTTGATTCTTTACCATGAGTATATAGAGGGCTCATAGAAATGAGAGTGGAAGAACAAGACAATGGGGTTCCAAAAATGCCACCAAGGGGTTGTGGATTTGGCCCAGTGGTTAAAGTACCACTTGAGATGTCTGCATACTTCATCAGAGTACCTGGGTTCAAGTCCTGGATCCACTTTCAAATCCAGTTTCCTGCATATATACACCCTGGGAGGCAGCAGGTTCATGTGGTTGTGGCCTTGCCATCCAAGTGGGAGACCCAGATGGAGCTTCCAGCTCCCAGCTTAAGCTTGGCTTGGTCCTGGCCGTTGTGAGCATTTAGGAAGTAGACAAACAGTTTTCTGTCTATCTGACTCCATGCCTCTCAAATAAATAAAATTGAAAAAAATATCAAAATGCCAAGATGTTAAAAGTGGATAAATCTGGGTGATGAGTAATTGTTATTTTCTTGTAAGTGTGGTCAAATATTTAAAGAAATAAATTTGAAGCCTATATAATATCAAGTATAATTTATAATTAAGAAATGGAAAGAAACAGAAGTTAATAAAATACTAGAAATTATATTATTTTCCCCAAGAAATTAATCTACCTTCTTGTAAGAAAAGTTTCCGTGATATTGGGAATAGAGGGAAGAAAAAGGCAAGAATAGGAAATAGAAAAAGACAAAGTAATAAGAGAGAAACTTTAAAATGCTCAGTGTAAAGCTAATTTTAGGCATTTTGTAGAAAGCCAGCTTTGCATTATAAGATTATCTCATGGAACAGTCCTCATTTGCTCCCTTCTGTGGGGACTGCTATTATCCCAGGGGAGGACTATTAAGTTTCCATCAGATCATCCTGTAGTCTTAGAACTTGTTTGCTGAACATAGAGAAGCAGGGAGAGGTAGCACTTTTCCATGCCAATTTTCCACTTTTCTTAGCATCTGGTGAATGTTCTACTCAGAGTGAGAAATGCATCGACTTGTGCCTAGGGAATGACAGAGGTGATTGATGATCTACTCTGTCCACACACTCCTTTCTCAACTGTCAGGATTATTTCTTATACCTGCTTTTCCCAGATCTTGAACTAAGATCAAATATTTCATTCCGAAGTGTTGGTTTTGTTACAAGAGCTGTAATTAATCTAAAATGGCTAAATTAAATACTAAATTAAATTTAAATAGACAAATCAGTAGGAGAAAGCAGTTGAGACAACGCAAGTTAGCTTTCATTTTGTACTTTTGCTTCTAGAACCAATTTTACAAAAACATTTTGTGTCAGTGGAAAAATATTGGTGACAAGATATGGAGCAATATGTGGCATTTTTTGCACTCCTTGGACAAATGACTTGAAACCATTCTTTTCCTTCAATAAAGTAAATAAGTGAATTAATTAAATTTTAGGATCTCTCATCTCTTTCTGTTCTCAGAATACTGAAATTCCTTTGAACCAATGTGAATGTATTACACTATTTTTAATTTTAAACTTATTTAATTTATTTGAAAGGCAGAGAGACACAGACAGATCTTCTGTCCTCTCATTCACTCTCTCAATGCCTGAACCAGCAGAGGTTGGGCCATGGGTGGCAGGGACCACCTGTTCTATCATATGAAGTTTCCCATGGTGTGCATTAGCAGGAAGCTGGAGTCTAAAGCTACAGCTGGCACTTGAACCCAGCCATTCTGATATTTGTTGCAGTAATCCCAAGCAGGAACTTAACTACTGTACCAAATACTGGCCCCTATTTTTAGCATTTTCAAATTACTTTTTGCCATATTAAAGTTATATTTTTAATGTGAAATAATGTATCACATAGTATTTAATTTAATTTTTAGTAGATCAAATGATGGGCCAGCATTAGGCCAGATTGATTCATAGAACACCCTACTTTTTTTTAAACACAACCAATCTTAATTTATGCAAGTATATATCAGTCAACATTGTCACAATTTAAGTGATGCAAACTCTCTTTAAGAGAACATTGTCATTAAGTTTTAATATGTTCATGACATTTAGTGAGGATCTGACATGTTGCTAAGTAGTTATAAAAATGATCGGCTAAGTCACTGGAAGATTTCCTTGATCTCCTGTGATATCAAATCTTTTATTCAGAGAATAATAATATTTATTTCATTACGTTTGTTTCAGTTAGCTAAGAATAAGAAACTTCAAATGTTAAATTGTTATTTTAACTACAATCCTGATCTAGGGAACACAGTTTAATCATAACCTCCTTCTTGGCAACAAAGTATTTATGTAAACAAACAGTGCCAAATGATCTGAGGACATAGCCATTGAGGACAGCAGTTCTGCATAGTGTGAATATTCATGTCTGTAAACATTTATGTGATATATTATCTTAAGGAATTGGATTCAACAAAAATACAATGGACAGCTATAATATATTGGCTTTCATGTATTTGGGGATTAGAAGATATATCTATAGCTGTTTGCAGAGATTCATACAAATGTTTCTGGTTTCTGCTCAGTACTTTCAAGGTTATTAAATACAATAAATAACTATAAGATGAAGTTTAATTCTTGTCAACTCTCAAATTTTAAGCCAAATGTATGTACATACTGGGGCTGGCATTGTAGCCAGTGGGTTAAGCCACCACTTGGGATGCCCATATCCCATATCAGAGTCCTGTAGTTCAAGTCCTGGCATCTCTGTTTCCAATCCAGCTTCAGGCTAATGTATCATAGGAGGCAGCAGATTATGGTCTAAGTGCTTGGGTCCCTGCCACCCATGTGGAAAACCTGGATGGAGCTTTAGGCTCCTGCCTTTGACTTCTGTAGGCATTTGGGGAGTGAATCTGTGGGTGGAAGATCTCTCTCCCAATATCCTCACTCTCTGTCACTGTGCTTTTCAAGTAGATGAAAATGGGAAAATTTTTTAAAAGAAGTTTTGCACATTTTGATAAATGAAACAGAGGCTACTATTTTACAATGTAAGTGTTGGGGAAAAATAATGTTTAAAAAATCTTTATAAAAATATACTTTAAATAATGACATCTTTAATAGCATGGACATATTTATAAATATCAAAAGGGAGATCACTGTAATTTGGAAATCTGGTGAATTAAAGAATATTTCAATCATTTCTAATGATAACCATACAATTGCTTTAAAATAGCAAGAGACAGATTTGGGTTATCAACTAGCTACATATTTTGGAAAAATCTCCCCTTTTTCATGATCCCACCACATTATTTTATAAATTATTTGTGAAGTAGAGACAGCATTAAATAGTGCTCCCATCTGCTGGTTCACTCCTCAAATGCCTGCCACAGTATGAGTTTGGTTGGAGCCAGTCAGCTGCCAGGAACTCAATCCAAGACTCCCACAAGGGTGACATGAAACCAGTCATTTGAGCCACAAATTATTGCCTCCCAAGGTCTGAACTGTATGGAATTGAAGTCTAGAGCTAGAACCAGGGATAGAATCCCGGCAATCCAATATGGCACACAGGTACCTTAAACGCTAAGCTAGAAGCCCACTCCTACATACTGTTTCTAACCATGGATATTTTTAGGCTAAGAATTTGTTTCTTACTCTTTCAGGCTTGTCAAAGCTTTTTGTCATACAAATGAAATGGAAAAGATTTTTGCTCATTAATAATGTTGATGGACGGTACATAATGTAGATTGTGATTTATACATCTTGTGATTGATATAGAACATTACAGGACATAGGAAAGAGAATAGTGTAGTCAGAATAGACCAGTATTGTGAGAAGCAGAAGGCTGAATTTTAATTCTTAATTTGTTGCTAACTGCCTCTAGAACTGTAGGATTTTTAAGGAAGTTACTTAGGCATTTCTTGCCCTCTTTTTTTTTCTTGTTTGATTAATATTTGTGTATTTGGTTGTCTTACTATATTTACAACTGTAAAACATCATAGATGCACCATGCCATTCTGTGGCTATGTTTGCTGTTTACACAACTGAACAATTGAAAGAAAAAAATGAAATATTTTTGAAAGAAGAGGATCAGAACCGTGTGCTAAAAATTCCATCAGAGTTGAATAGTTATGCTTCCTGAACAGATTTATTTTTTAGGTAGAGGAACTTTTTATTGGTCAATCTAGGCTCATGTGCACACCTTCCGGTCAGGGGAGAATTGAGCTTCTTGATTTATAATCTTATTTAGGCTATATCTGATGGCTATGGGTTATTTCTTTAAAGTTTTATTTATTTATTTATTTGAAACACAAAGTGACAGAAAGAAGAAGAGATATAGATAGATAGATAGATAGATAGATTAGATACATAGATAGATGACAGGTAGAAGATATTTTCCATCTACTTGTTCTTTCCTGTACTGCCTCCAACAGCTGGAAATGGGCCAGGCTGAAGCCAGTAATCGGGAACTCTATCCTGTCTTCCATATGGGTAGCAGGAATCTAGGTACTTGGGACATCACTCGTTGCCCCCAAGGCGTATTAGTAGGAAACTGAATCTAAAGCAGCTGGGACTCAATCCCAGGCACTCTGATATAGGATGCATGTGTCCAAAGCGGCAACATAACCCACCACGCCATAAAGTCTGCTCATAGGGTTATTTCTCTAAGGCCAAACTGAGATACAGGCACTGGCAGAAGGAATAGGTCCTAGGTAGACAGGAAAAGATATTTCCATTTGTAAGTAGTCACTAGTATCCTAATGGCCTGAGTAACTTTTAATGTTCAAAAACTGATTTATTCTGATTAATGATACTTTATTGAAGAAGTTGCTAGAAACTTCCTCAAGTTAAAATATTTAATCTTATTTTTAAAAATTTATTTATTTATTTGAAAGTCAGAGTTACAGAGAGAGAGAGAGAAGCAGAGGCATAAAGAGAGAAAGAGAGAAAGAGAGAGTTCTTCCATCCGCTAGTTTACTCCCCAATTGACCGCAACAACCGGAGCTGTGCAGATCCGAAGCCAGGGGCCAGCAGCTTCTTCTGAGTCTGAGTCTCCCATGTGGGTGCAGGGGCCCAAGGACTTGGACCATCCTTTAACCGCCTTCCAAAACCATAGCAGAGAGCTAGATCAGGAGTGGAGTAGCCAGGACTCAAACTGGCATCCATATAGGATGCCAGCACTGAAGGCGGCGACTTTACCCACTATGCCACAGCGCCAGCCTCTAAAATACTTAATCTTACATAAAGATAATTGCAGTCAATTTTTAGATGAAATGTGCTTTGTTGCTTTTGTGATATAAATATTTTCCTAAATGAAAAAATTATGAGCCAGAGAAAGAATAGTTAGAAGAAGTTTAAAATAATTATATCCAGGAGTACATTAGAATTGTGTGGTATATTGGAAAGAGTAAGACATATTGGTATAATCAGTCAGTTTCCAGGCTACCTGAATTTTGATATACTGATAAGGGAAGGAATTTCACTTAAATGTTGGAATGAGTGAGTTCATCCTCTGCCATGTTTCTTCCTCTACCTGTATGATGACGAAGCACGCCTGTACATCCAGACAGACCTCCCTGAGAGATCTCACAGAGCTCATTCATCTCACTGCTTATTGACACCCCCACCTGCCTGTCTTTCTTCTTAAACTCTCTTCTTGCAGTGCTCTACATCACAGGGAATGGCAAAGCCAGAAACCTCGGCCATCTGTGACTCTTCCCTTACCAGTTATCAACTGTTTAAAAATGAGTTGACTGTACCTCCTAAATCGCTTTTCCCACTCTGTTACAACTTGTAGAGATTTATTTTGAGCTCTCATTATTACTTCACCTGGATGTGGGAAGTGCCTCTTCCCTGGGTTCCATGACCTCTATTCATATATTGCTGTTAGAATGCCCTTGTGAAACACAAAAGGAATTATGTTGTCTTCGGCATTGGAAAAATTTTGGTGACTCTCTGTGGCATAAAACCCAAGTTTTGCATAACATACAAAGCCTTTTAAGAGCTGGTCTTTGTTTGCCCTCTATTATTATTTCCTTCCATTTATCTTTGATACTCCAAGCCTGAGGAATAACAAATTATTTGCAGTTCTCCATGTCCATTAAGCTGCTGTTCAAAGTCACCTCCTCAATGAGGCTCACCAGCCACCACATTTTATGTTGTAAACATTGGCCCAGACTCCCCCTATATTGCTTCCTTGTGTAGCCTTTATTTTCCTATCCCTCTTTTATCATAGTCCTTATTCACAGCCGACATGCTCTTTATTTCTCTTAGGTAATTGCTCCTTTACTGTCTCTCTGCCAGATATACTGTAAACATCATACATACAGGAACTTCTCATCTGCTTTGTGAACTGGTGTATTCCTAGTTTCTGGAAGAATGCTTGGCATTATTGATACTAAATAAGTTTTAGCTTAAGAATTAATTTCTCCATGTATCTCCACATTCTGTTCTTTCTCCTTCTGTGCAAATTTTATGTCTTGTTCGAAACCCAGTCTTTACCTCTCTAAGAAGTCCATAGCCATCCTCTCCAATTCACCCTCATGCTCTTGTCCAAATTGATAATAAAAGTGCATACAATAGGAGGGGAACATCAACCATCCAGTCTTTTCACTAAGAGCCAGCTGTCTAACTCCTGACCTATTCTAGGAGCTTTGAATGTTCTGTAGGTTGAAATTTTTCTCTAACATTCTCAGACTCACCATGGAGTCTTAACTGAAGAGGTACCTTTTCCTTGGTTTCCTTCGTGGTTGTAAAATCCCTCTTCAGATGTGCAAACTGATGACTTGGCCTCCACAGTTCTCCAAATTGCTCGTGCCAATACCTTCATCCAAATTGTCACCAAATTTCATTCACACTGTGCATTTCTCCCCTCTTTTAGGTAATTCTACAGCTGTCATGAACCCCAATCACTATTCTGTCTAGATGAAAGTAGAGACAAACTTTCATCTGTGTTTATCAACTAATATTAATATTTGTGTTAGTTGATTGATGCAGTATGTTGCTGCCTAACTGAAGAAATCATGGAAGTGAAGATATACAATAGAATTTCAGTTATGTATTAAATAATATCATGATGGTATGAATAAATTGGCTTACATATCCCTAGGCAGTATGCAGTAATGGGACAAGGATGTGACATGAAGATGGGTCTAGTTAGAGTTCTGATTGGCTGTGTGACTTGAGCAGATTGTATAACCTTTCTTAACCTCTTTTTCTTCACTTATTTTTTTAACTTTTATTTAATGAATATAAATTTCCAAAGTACAGCTTATGGATTACAATGGCTTCCCCCCCATAACGTCCCTCCCACCCGCAACCCTCCCCTTTCCCACTCCCTCTCCCCTTCCATTCACATCAAGATTCATTTTTGATTCTCTTTGTATACAGAAGATCAGTTTAGCATACATTAAGTAAAGATTTCAACAGTTTGCTCCCACACAGAAACATAAAGTGAAAAATACTGTCTGAGTACTAGTTATTACATTAAATCACAATGTACAGCACACTAAGGACAGAGATCCTACATGAGGAGTAAGTGCACAGTGACTCCTGTTGTTGACTTAACAAATTGACACTCTTGTTTATGGCCTCAGTAATCACCCTAGGCTCTTGTCATGAGCTGCCAAGGCTATGGAAGCCCCCTGAGTTCACCGACTCTGATCATATTTAGACAAGGCCATGGTCAAAGTGGAAGTGCTCTCCTCCCTTCAGAGAAAGGTACCTCCTTCTCTGATGACCCGTTCTTTCCACTGGGATCTCACTCGCGGAGATCTTTCTTTTTTTTTTTTTTTAACTTTTATTTAATGAATATAAATTTCCAAAGTACGACTTATGGATTACAATGGCTTCCCCCCCATACCGTCCCTCCCACCCACAACCCTCCCCTTTCCCACTCCCTCTCCCCTTCCATTCACATCAAGATTCATTTTCGATTATCTTAATATACAGAAGATCAGCTTAGTATACGTTAAGTAAGGATTTCAACAATTTGCTCCCACACAGAAACATAAAGTGAAAAATAATAGATGATTTTTTTAAATGATGATGAAATCAGATCAGACCTATTGTCATGTTTAATCCCAGTGAGAGTCAAGTTGGGAATTGATAATTTCTTTTTTTTTTTTTTTTTTACAGAGGATCAGTTTAGTATGCATTAAGTAAAGATTTCAACAGTTTGCACCCCCATAGAAACACAAAGTGAAATATATTGTTTGAGTACTCGTTATAGCATTAAATCTCAATGCACAGCACATTAAGGAAAGAGATCCTACATGAGGAGTAAGTGCACAGTGACTCCTGTTGTTGACTTTACCAATTGACACTCCTGTCTATGGCATCAGTAATCTCCCTATGCTCCAGTCATGAGTTTCCAAGGCTATGGAAGCCCTCTGAGTTCTCTGACTCTTACCTTGTTTAGACAAGGTCATAGTCAAAGTGGAGGTTCTCTCCTCCCTTCAGAGAAAGGTACCTCCTTCTTTGATGACCTGTTCTTTCCACTGAGATCTCACTCACAGAGATCTTTTGCCAGAGTGTCTTGGCTTTCCATGCCTGAAATACTCTCATGGGCTTTTCAGCTGGATCCGCATACCTTAAGGGCTGATTCTGAGGCCAGAGTGCTATTTAGGACATCTGCCATTCTATGAGTCTGCTGAGTATCTCACTTCCCATGTTGGATCACTCTCCCCTTTATTTATTCTATTGGTTAGTGTTAGCAGGTACTAGACTTGTTTATGTGCTCCCTTTGACTCTTAGTTCTTTCATTATGATCAGTTGTGAACTGAAATTGATCACTTGGAATAGTGAGATGGCATTGGTACATGCCACCTTGATTGGATTGGAATCCCCTGGTATGTTTCTAACTCATTTAGGTTTTTTTTTTCCCCCCAGAGTTCTTGGCTTTCCATGCCTGAAATACTCTCATGGGCTTTTCAGCCAGATCCGCATGCCTTAAGGGCTGATTCTGAGGCCAGAGTGCTGTTTAGAACATCTGCCATTCTATGGGTCTGCTGTGTATCTCACTTCCCATGTTAGATCGTTCTCTCCCTTTTTTATTCTATCAGCTAGTATTTGCAGACACTATTCTTGTTTATATGATCCCTTTGGTTCTTTTTTTTTGTCATAGAACATTCATTGTTTTATTTGTATCTTTTCAGTTTATTTAGGCTCTTTTGTGACCTAGCAAAAGTTCTTCTGCAGAGTATTACATGTGTACTTGAACAGCAAGTGTATTCTCTTGTCCAACTATACTGTCAAGTTCTTTCATTATGTTTATATTTCCTATATCCTTTCCAATATATTGCAAGCTACTTTGCAAACTTCTTTCCATTACTGAAAATGGCAAATATATGTGCCCTAATACTAGTTGACAACTCTACTTCTCCCTTTTTGTCTCTCTGTGACTCTGCTTTCAAATACTTAAAAAATCCCTAAAGAATAACATTGAAATTTTCATTGCAAGTGCATTGGTTTGATTTTATCTTCTGTAATTTTTCTGAGTTCTAACATTTGTAATGGACTCATTAGGGTTCTTTGACATTTGAAATTCCAAAAGAGGGGAGGGATGGATGGACAGAGAGCAGCCACGTGTTGGTTCATGCCCCGAATGATCACAGTAGCTGGGGATGAGTTAAGTCAAAGCTAGGATCTGAGAGTTCAATCTAAGTTTCTCATGTAAGGGAAAAGGACGACTTGAAGCATCAACCCCCTGCTGTCTCTGTTAATGATACACATGCCATGTAACAGACAACTAATTCTACTATGTTCTTATTTTTATCAGTTTGCTCTCTTTCTTGCCTAATAGCTCTAGTTTGAAGTTCCACTGCTACAAGCAAAAGAAATGATGAGGGCAGGGATCCTTATCTCCTTGATATTAGAGGAGACGTGGTGTGCTGGCTGCAGCGCAATGCCCGTGGTGACCATTGGAGGGTGAACCAATGGCAAAAGAAGACCTTTCTCTCTGTCTCTCTCTCACTGTCCACTCTGCCTTTTAAAGTGTCCAGGTCCTGCTGCTCCTCCAGGGTGAAGTCCACAGTCCACACCTGTAACAGTGCATTTTTCCAAAAGGTATCAGCTCTGGGTCACAAAGAAGGATGACAGGGAGTTCATTCTTCTCTTTATGTCTATCTTGCCTCTTATATAAAATGAAGCTAATTTTTGTATGCTGTTGGCTTGATGCTGGTGTTTGCTCCATCTCACACATATCCATGAATCCAGCAAGGCTTGCAGCATCAGCTTGAACCTTGCTGTGGATTCTGACCCAGCACTGCTACATTATCTTCTCTACCTCCTCTCCAGTCAGTGCATACTTGAGTCTATTTCTCAGGAAGGTGAGGAGAGGGAGACATCCCTTAGGTTGCAGGGACCAGTGTTGTTTCCAGACACATAATCTGGCTCTGGATGCCCACCACTTCAATTCGCCATAGCTGAGTGCTGGCCAGAGGAAAGGGTGTATTGCCAGAAGGCAGCTGCAGTCTTGGGAAAGAAAGTCCTCCCAATCCAAAGAAGCCTTTTTCTACCCCCTTTGGTTCTTAGTCCTATCATTATGATCAATTGTGAACAGAAATTGATCACTGGGACTAGTGAGATGGAATTGGTACATGCCACTTTGATGGGATTGAATTGGAATCCCCTGGTATGTTTCTAACTCTACCGTTTGAGGTAAGTCAGCTTGAACATGTCCCGAATTGCACATGTCCCTCTCTTATTCCCACTCTTACATTTAACAGCAATCACTTTTCAGTTAAGTTTCAGCACTTAAGAAGAATTGTGTATTGATTACAGTATTCAACCAAAAGTATTAAGTAAAACAAACAAAAAGAAATACTAGGAGGGATAACATATTAATTTGCTCATCAACAGTCAGGGTGAGGGCTGATCAAGTCACCGTTTCTCATAGTGTTCATTTCACTTTAACAGGTTTCCTTTTTGGTGCTCAGGTAGTTTTCACCGATCAGGGAGAACATATGGTATTTGTCCCTTTGGGATTGGCTTATTTCACTCAGCATAATGTTTTCCAAATTCCTAACAGGGATCATTTTTCAGTTAAAATTTAAACACCTAAGAATAATTGTGTGTTAATTACAGAGTTCAACCAATGGTACTAGAAGAAAAAAATACTAAAATGGATAAAATATTACATTGTACATCAACCGTCAGGACAAGAGTTGATCAAGTCACTGTTTCTCATAGTGTCCATTTCACTTCAACAAGTTTCCCCTTTGGTGCTCAGTTAATTGTCGCCGATCAGGGAGAACATATGATATTTGTCCCTTTGGGACTGGCTTAATTCACTCAGAATGATGTTTTCCAAATTTCTCCATCTTGTTGCAAATGACCGTGTTTCGTTGTTTTTGACTGCTGTATAGTATTCGATAGAGTACATGTCCCATAATTTCTTTATCCAGTCTACTGTTGATGGGCATTTGGGTTGGTTCCAGGTCTTGGCTATTGTGAATTGAGCTGCAATAAACATTAATGTGCAGACAGCATGTTTGTTTGCCAATTTCATTTCCTTTGGGTAAATTCCAAGGAGTGGGTGGCTGGGTTAAATGATAGGGTTATATTCAGGTTTCTGAGGAATCTCCAGACTGACTTCCATAGTGGCTTAACCAATTTGCATTCCCACCAACAGTGGATTAGTGTCCCTTTTTCCCCACATCCTCTCCAGCATCTGTTGTTGGTAGATTTCTGAATGTGAGCCATTCTAACTGGGGTGAGGTGAAACCTCATTGTGGTTTTGATTTGCATTTCCCTGATTGCTAGTGATCTTGAACATTTTTTCATGTGCCTGTTGGCCATTTGGATTTCCTCTTTTGAAAAATGTCTATTGAGGTCCTTGGCCCATCTCTTAAGTGGGTTGTTGGTTTTGTTGTTGTGGGGTTTCTTGATCTCTTTGTAGATTCTGGTTATCAACCCTTTATCAGTTGCATAGTTTACAAATATATTTTCCCATTCTGTTGGTTGCCTCTTCACTTTCCTGACTGTTTCTTTTGCAGTACAGAAACTTCTCAATTTGATGCAATCTAAATTGTTAATTTTGGCTTTGACTGCCTGTGCTTCTGGGGTGTTTTCCAAGAAGTCATTGCTGGTACCTATATCTTGCAGGATTTTTCCAATGCTCTCTAATAATTTGATGGTGTCAGGTTGTAGATTTAAGTCTTTAATCCATGTTGAGTGAATTTTTGTGTAAGGTGAAAAGGTAGGCATCTACAGCCAACTCATATTTGATCAAGGATCCAAAACTAATCCCTGGAGTAAGGACAGTCTATTCAATAAATGGTGCTGGGAAAATTGGATTTCCATGTGGAGAATCATGAAGCAAGACCCCTACCTTTCACCTTGCACAAAAATTCACTCAACATGGATTAAAGACTTAAATTCACTTATTAAAATCAAGGTTAAACATATCCACCTCATGAAACTCATGCAAACATTACTTAAGATTGAATGTAAGTATATTGCATGTATGTATGTATGTATCACAATATGCATATATATTATATGTGTGCTTATTAAATATATCAAGAAATTTGAATTTATTATTTACAACTTGGCATTCATCTATGAAATCAGTGCTCTTCATACACTTTTTAAAAGGTTTATGTAGTGTCAGCGTAAAGGGTTTATAATTTAGGAGAAAAGACAGATTAATAAACAATAGATTTTAGTGTTTAGAGATGATTTATTATAGGTCCAATGCTGTTTTAAGCACCCATGGAAAATACTCTATTTAAACTACAGGATAATCCTTTGATGTAGGTTGTGACTACATGTATGGTACAAATAAGGCCATTGAGTCACAGGCATGATAATTAAATTTTTCTCAAGATCACACACCTAATAAGAAATGGACACTGCATTTGAAGTTAGAAACTAGTAGATTTGGAAATGTAAATATTCCTTCAAAAGAAACTGAACTTTATACCTAGTTAAGATGTCTGGCAGTCTCCTAACTACTAGATCTCTTGTGCTGCTTTCATTTGTCCTATATTCTCTTGAACAAGTTTCATATTTTTCCACACTTAGTGCTGCATGATTGCTGGAGAATTAATTGCAAACTCAGTTAATTATTCTCTCTTCTTTTAATGGCTTTTTTATAAGATGGAAGGGTCTGGATCTTCAAATGAACATCAAGAATAAATTGGCCTATATTCAATGGTGCATGCATGTGTGTCTGTGCTTACCAGCAGACAACATCATTTATCAAGAATGACACATAGAGAGGCAAGTATTTTCTCTTAAGGATGAATCAGAGAATGTTTATCATTTATTCCAGAATTTTGGAGTAAAAGAAAAAATAAGGCAAAAATAATGTCAAGTTAATATTAATATTGTGTTTTCAAAGGGTAACATTGGAGTGGAGGAATTAGGAGATGAGATTTAGCAGAAAGGTTGATATTGGATCTGTAAAATATTACATAAAATCATGGTAAATGCTGTATATTTTAAAGGGGGGGGCTTTGTTTTACTAAGTAATAAAGCCACCTCCTGTTGTTGGGTTCCTGAACCAGGACCCCGACACGTCGAGATGCGCACCCCAAAGACTCAGATTCCAAACCAGTAGATGCAACACGCAAGAGGATTTATTCAACGTCTGCGCAGATGGGCCTCTCAACAGCACAAAGCCATCCAAAGAAGAAGCCCTGAGCAATTTTAAAGGGAAAAAAACACACCAATTACTTAATACACACAATTTACACGCTAATTGGAGGGTTTAAATGATACACACACGATTTACACACTGATTGGAGGATTTAAATGAGGGGGTTAGTGGCGGGAAAATTTTTCTGGCTATTGCAGGAGTCACTTTAAGACTTTAGGGTGGGATATCTGCTGCTTGCAGAAGGTGCTCTGCAACTAGGAGTTATCACAAAGTCTCGAGGCGGGGTTCCTGCTGTGAAGGACATCTCAAGTGACAGCTGGTGCCTAGGGCTCTTTCTAGGAACTAGCACACTAAGTGGGGCTAAGGTTGCTTCTAAGAATTAACTCACTAAGAAGGACAAAGGTTACTTCATCTGGGACGGAGGGGAGTGGCTCTTCACTGCCTTCCCTTGAGACAAGTCTCAAAAGATAAAGTTTGGTGAAAACAGATGCAAATAAAAACTTGTAGGCCTTTATATCTAAAAGATGCTATTTTCTTGATGAAGCATTACTTAATATCCTAAGAGTGAAAGGAGTGGTTGGGATTCTGGTACAGCAGGTTAAGCCACATTAACTGGGCTTAATCCTTGTATCCTATATGGAAATGCCTAGCTCAACTCCTGCCTCCAATTCTTTTTTTTTTTTTTTTTTTTTTTTTGACAGGCAGAGTGGACAGTGAGAGAGAGAGAGACAGAGAGTGAGGTCTTCCTTTGCCGTTGGTTCACCCTCCAATGGCCGCCGTGGCCAGTGCGCTGCGGCCGGAGCACTGCGCTGATCCGATGGCAGGAGCCAGGTACTTATCCTGGTCTCCCATGGGGTGCAGGGCCCAAGTACTCGGGCCATCCTCCACGGCACTCCCTGGCCACAGCAGAGAGCTGGCCTGGAAGAGGGGCAACCGGGACAGAATCCGGCGCCCTGACCGGGACTAGAACCCAGTGTGCCGGCGCAGCAAGGCAGAGGATTAGCCTAGTGAGCCACAGTGCTGGCCTCCGCCTCCAATTCTGATCCAGCTTCCTGCTAATGTGCACCCTGGGGAGGCAGCAGAGGATGACTCAAATATCTTGGTCCCTACCACTGATGTGGGAGAGCCAGATGCAGTTGTGGGCTCTTGTCGTCAGCCTAGTCCAACCTCTGTGGCAGTTGTAGATAGTTGGGGGTGAACCAGAACATGGAAGATCTGTAATTTTCTGTTTGTCACTCTGCCTTTCAGATACATAAAACTAAAAAAAAAAATAAATAAAATAAAAAGAAGAAGAAGAAGAGTTAATGGAGAAGAGTTTAGGATTGTTGGAAATTTTAAAGCCTCTCTTAGAATTTAATGAATCTCACACTTAAGTAAACTATTGACTTCACTAATCACAGAAAGAGACTAACAGTTTGGCAACTTTACAAAATAAGTTTCTTCAGTAAAGCCCAGCCTGTCATACTGAATTAAATTTTCTGCAGTGCTATCAACTGGATCAATCTATTCATTGATCATCTTTGTCAGTACAGTTGCTTTCTTCAGGTGAATGCATTAGAGAATCAGCTTAGTTCTCAGGACAGAATGCCATTTTCATCCAAACATGAGAAGTTAGGCTGGAAGGAGGGAGGCTAGGATTTTACTTGTTTGCCTTCATATTTGCCTTACCTCATAGACTGCCATCCTTGAATAAACTTTGCATCTCCTGAAAAGAATAAGTGAGTCAATAGAAAATGCCCAGAGCAACTGTTTCCTCTTTTCCCTAAGGCGAAAGTAACTGAGTGAGTCAGGCATTACCTCTCTACAGCTGTAGTTTAGCAATTTATATTAGATTTTTCTGCACATTGCTTAGTAAAGCTAAGTATTAAAACATATAATATTAGGTTAACAAGACCACATATATAAAAAGTACGCCAAAAGAAAGTGTCTGAATTTCATTTGGAAATCGCATCCTGAGCCTTGTAAATGCTGATCTACTCGCAGGAACTTATGAACACTTGATAGCGTTCTGACACCGTCTTGGACTAAAATAAACTTTTCTTTGGGTTTTTGCAGACTCCATGGGAAACTACAAAATGTTAGAAGGTGCCAGACGCAAAGATCAGCAAGGCTATAAAAGGATGAACAGCCCAATGTACCAAATGTTTCTTTTCTGGTTGGAAACTTTGCTCAGAGCCTGAAAGATGATAATGAGATCAGTAATGAGCAAGGGATGTAAAGAAAAAAAACAAAAACAAAAAAAGCACTTGCAGGCTCTTAAGGTGGAGGAAACGTGAATGGCAGCATGTATTCCTGTCTTTATTGTCTTCCCCCAACCCTTTCATCTGATCAGTAAATACTTTGTTATCATACAGTTCTTGAGCAAGTGATACTGACTCAAAATGTATCTTTAGAGAATATGTACTCTAGCTTAAGGTAGTTGAAAAAATGAATTCACAGGAAACTTGAACAAAGACTTAGAGAGTAGAATGAAAACTTTCAATATTTATATCAGTTTATTTTATCTAAAACAGTAATTTGCACACTTTTTTCAGGTATTTTTTTCAAGTTCTTGACATGAGATAAATTTAAGCTTTTCCAAGATGCAACTTTTATGATACAGGCTAGATATATTACAACACTTACATTGAGGATTTGAATGACTGCTTAAATTAGAGAAAATGAATGTATTATAAAATGTGAAGTAGTCATTGTACAAAACTGTGAAAAAATTGTGGAAATTTTGGCTCATAAGAGGGATTTTCAAAATGATCATGGAAAATGCATATTATGAAAAATTTATGCCTGGGTTTCCAAATTGTTACACCAAAATAAACATATTTTATTCCATTTCCATGAATTAATTGATTAATTTTCATTTTATTTGATAGAGAGAGAGAAAGAGAGAAAAATCTTCCATCTTTTGGTTCACCCCTCCGCCCCCCAAGACTGCAGCTTGACCAGGTCAAAGCCAGGAGCTGGAAAGTCAACCCGTGTCTTCTATGTGAGTAGTATAGTGGGACTCTGAACCCAGACAGCTCATAGGGGACGCATGTATCCTAACCAGCTAACCACTGTGCCAAAGCCCCACCCCTTTCCAAAGACTTTCTGAAGTGCCTTCATACTCTTTAATGGAAGAACCTCTGGGGTTTCCTTAATTTTAGGGAAGTAGGTTTTTGTACTACAATTCATGGAGATTAATATTGATGTGTTGAATTAGGCAAGGTGATCCCTTCACCTTTGTCTTGTAATTGAGTTAATGGTAAAGAAGTCACCTAATTCTGGCCAATAAGATAGAGAAGTCACCTAGAAATGGGTGATCTTCTGAAAAGTCTTTATTTTCTTGACCAGAAGAACAGATATAGGTTTCTTCTTAACCACTTTTTTCCCGTTTTTCTTTTATCTAATGGCTTCTTGAAGAAGGGAGATTTTGACAAAGGGAATGCCGTCCAGTTGTATTTTACTGAAGAAATCAGTAGATAAACAAACTTAAGTGATTTTACAGCTGTTGAGTTCACCAAAGCCTTCAAAATCATTCTTAGGTGCTGTGTAAAATTGTATTAAAGCACTCTATGTTGGTGGTAGTCATCTTCATTGCCTTACTTATTGATGTGATGACACCACGTGACACACTGCCTGAAAATGTCACAAAAAGTAAGTTAGTATAAGAACTTTCAAAAATTTACTTTCTGGCATTGGTTTAATTATTCTACTGGCATATCCTCATAGGCTCTTTTGAATCAATAAATATTTGGATTCTCAACTTCATTTTGGGAGCTTTAGTCAAGAAATTTATTTCTTTTGTTTTCATTTCCCAAACATAGTGAGTTCTTACTAAATATCCATCAATTGCAAGACTAAGTAATAGTCACTTTGAACTAGAGGTCAATGGTGAATCATTAATCATATGAGTAATAATTGCACATTACCTCTCATAATTGATGGTAAGTTGTTTTCAGGAACCCTGCAAATACCAAAATATGTGCCTGTTCATGTCCCTGAAATAAAACAGTATACTATTTTCATATAATATATGCACATTTTCCTTTATACTTGAAATCATCTCTAGATTACTTATAATACCCAATATAATGTAAATACTATGTAGATAAGTGCTATCATGCATTTTAATATAATGACAGAAATATGTCTGTATTTAATGCAGATTTTTCCTGATGTTTAGCAGCTTCAAAGATTCATGTAAAAAAGCAATTAAAAGATATGAAATTTTCCATGAAGCTCTTTCACATTTGCAAATTTTATTATTAAGATAAATAGTGAAAATATTGTAGCTGTACCACCTATGCTAGGATCCTATACTGGCCACCTACTAACTGGGTGACCCCAATAAAGATATTTATTTCACAGAAGCTTAGTTCTCTCTTCTACAAAATGGATATAAGGATATTGTTACCTTTCTCAAGCTCTGAATATTAAAGGATAAAGCACATGTGAAAATCTTAGCTCCATGCCTGAATAGTGTGTAATCATTTAGAAGCTCATTACTTATATATGTATTTTTGCCTTGAAATTATGTTGCATAGATCTCTATTTTTGACATAATAAGAGTAACATTTTATTTCTATGAAGATGATAAATATTTGTGTTTCTACCTATGAATTAGGACAGTAATTAAAAGAACAGCATAAAACTTTGTCATGTCCTTGGCATTTGTCAGATTCATATTCATTATTTTCCTCTTGATTTTATAAGCCTGAGGTTAATAAAGTATGTGGTGTTCACATACAGTGACCTTGCAAAAGTAATTTGTTTTATAGCACCAGTCATTTTTTTGTTTGGAATGAGTCATAAATTAACCTAGAAGCTATGAGGATGATTTGGGAATTAAGGTGAAGCCTGCAGACCACCTGTTTCAGTTGACTTAACCAATGACATCATACTCCTTTCTACTGTCCAGTCACATTTGTCCTGAATCTGACCAATTCAGGCCAACAAAATAAGATATTTTTCCAAATGACCTGAGTCATGGCTAATAACATTTGTGTCTGAGTTTCCATCTTTCCTGCATGATAAAAAGAGGTTGAAGCTAATAAATATTTTACAATCTGTGTTTGCAATTACTTGGGGGAAATCGCCAGCTTATCACCATTCATCAACGAGGATCTGGTGTTTCTTGTGTACTTTGGGTTGTCTTTTTCTCTCTTTCATGAGAAATTTGCATCTTTGATATGAGGAAACACCCCAGTTAGTAAGAGAGTCTTTTTATCCATATACCTTTCCAATTTATTGCACGTTAGCTGGCTGAACCGTGCTCCATTTTTAAGCCAATCCACCAGGTATTATGTTATTTGTTCAGTAGCTTCCACTAAGATGATGACATTAATATGAATGAAGGACACTGCAGCAGCGCCCAGAGCTGCTGGGGTAGCTTGCTAATTAGGTTTAATGATGAACTGACTTCTCCAGCGAAACACAAATGAAGCTGGGAGAAGAAAAGATCTGATTTTTTTCTGTCTGGAAACCATTAAAGAAAAATTTCAAAGGTTTTTGCAAGGATGCATAAACTTCCTATAAATACAGAAAATGTATTAATGATGGAGGAGAAGAGAGAGCAGAGAGAGAGAGAGAACTATGAAAGTAAGTGCACTTGGTCCTCCATTTCTATGGCTTCTGCATCTGTCCATTCAAACAACAATGGGTCAAAAATACTAGGAATGGGGCTGGTGTTGTGGTACAGTGGTTTAAGTTGATGCTTGCAATGACTACATCCCATATCAGAACGCCTAGCTGCCCTGCTTCCAATGCAACTTCCTACAACTGCCTGGGAAGGCAGCAGGTGATGACCCAAGCATCTTGGGCTCCAGCCACCCTTGTAGGAGACCAAGGTGGAGTTCCTGATGCTGGCTTTGACCCAGACCTGGCTCTTACAGTCATTTGGAGAGTGAACCACCGGATGAAAGATTTTCTCTCTCTCGCTCTCTCTTTCTCTCTGTCTCTGTCATTCTGCCTTCCAAATAAATGAATAAATAAATGAATTCTTAAAAATCTTAGTAAAAAGATTATACTACACACAAAATTTTCTTCTGAATATTCCCTAAAAATACAAACAACATCTATTTATATAGATTTTATATTATATCAGGTGTTACAAGTAATCTAGAGGTGACTTAAACATGTAAGATATGTATAGAATATATACAAATACCACTCCGTTTTATATAAAGGATTAAATGTTCATAGATGTTAGTATCTGCAGGGGTGCTGGAATAATCTCATGTATACTGAGGGGTGACAATATTATTATTACTCACAGTGCTAATGATTCATCACTACTAAGTGATTACCATTTGATCTTTCAACTATACAATATTTAGTGAGTACTCACTATGTATAAGGCATTGAGAATAAAAGAAGCACTCTACTTGCACCAGAAGCTCCTACAAAAAAGTTGAGTATGCAAATATTTAACTATTTAGGAAGAGCCAATAAGGATCTATCAATGGGATAATTAAACCAATGCAAGGGAGTAAAGGGAGCCTCTCTGGTGAACAGTGGCTAGACAGTTCCAAATGGTTAAAAGATCCAAATGGTTAAAAGAAGCTTAGCAATTCAACCATACAAGCTCAGCCCCTCCTTACTCTATGTCTTCACGTGTAGTGCCTTTCCCTTTGGAAGGAAACCATTCTTTCCCACTCCACTCTACAACTCTGGTTCAGATTTCCAATTGCAATTCCTCATTCCACACCATGCATCTACCATAGGCCTAAAATCCCACAGTTTTATGTTGGGGGAAACGGTGGCATTTGGTTTTTGTTGTTGTTGTTGTTCAGCAGCTGTTTATCTGAGGATGAGCAGGACACATGCTGAGAGAAGCATAGGATTTCTCTTGAATTTTCTGTAGTTTATCTGAAGATAGCACAAGGCATGACTCAGGGACTCCCAGGCCACCTGTTTTCCCAAGTAAGGAGGAAATCTGAAACATCAAGGGCGTACACTAACGGAACAGCAGGCAGTCCTCCATCTCTGGGGTCCCAGAGGCTTCATCTTTATCCTCAGGGGTGAGCTCCTCATAAAGAAACCTTCAGACTGTGTAAAGCTCACACTTCTCACTCTGGGTATGCATCAGTGTTTCTGCTGATATTTACAATCGTGGTTTGGTTTACAAAGCCGGAAATAAGCTTGACACTATGAGAACATTAATTTTATTCAAGGATTTATGAAAGTCATCAATAATTTAATTTGTAGGTAACTGAACACATTTTGTTTTTACCTGAAACCATGTTGTTTTAATGAGTAGTAGAATGCAAAATTTTTTAGCATATAAAACGATTATAATGCCAATTTAAATACTTCAAATTTTAGATGGCTCCTCTAGGCTATACTCCCTGGCTCCCTGAGGGCTGTATTAAATTTCCTGTGCCTTGTACTCAATGGAAAAATCTTTAAGAGGATTATCTCAGATGCTTCTTGATTAAAAAAAAAAAAAAACCAGATATTTATGTCTTCCACTCTACTCCACATCATTTAAAAAAGTAGCTAAAGAGAGCTCTGTTTCTTCTCTGACAAGGTTGATACTTTGTGTTCTTTATATGCACGATCAAGGATTCTGGGAGATGTTTAGAGTCAGAATAGTTATTGTGGATTATAGGTAAAATTTCAGTAATTTTCCGTTTCTAATTGGTAGCCAGGAATTCAAATTGGAAAAAGCCTAGCAGATGTTCTAGTTAAAGTGCTTTCTGAAGACTATAATATTATTGACTATAAAGTTTTCTTGTCTATTATCCTTTTTTTGAATATTCTTTCAACAATATATTAAGGATTTACGTATTGGCACATTTTCTTGATTCCTAAAACTTCTTAACTTTAAATTTAAACCTAAATTTGAAGTTTTGCATTACAAACTTTATTTTTCTTCAATAAAGGATCACAATCATAAAACTAGATCTGTTAATTCCCATTCATATAAGTTAGAGGAAAAGTTAAGTAGTATCACATTAAACCTTGAAAAAGGTTGACACCTGACAAGTGAAGCTAGGACATCTCATGCTGTTAAAAAGATAAGGTTATGATCCCAGCATCTGACAAAAATAAAATGAGAAATTCATTAAAATGGAGAAAAGGGAATTCCTTTACCCTGATAGTGGAAATGTAAATTCATAATGTCATAAAGGAGAACAGTATGGAGTTTTCTCAAAACAGTTAAAAATAGATCTCCCTTATGATTCACCAATCTCCCTTCTGGGTATATAAATCCAAAGGAAATGAAACCATCACATCAAAGACATACCTTCCCCTCCATGTTTGTTGATGCACTGTTAATGATAGTTAAGGTATAGAATCAATCTAGATATCCATTACAGATGGAAAGACAAATGTATACATACATGATAGAATTTTAATCAGTCATAAAAATGTATGATAACCTACCAGATTCAGCAAAATTAGTGGAACTGGAGAACATTATGCTAAGTGAAAAAAGGCACACACAAAGCCAAATACTACATTCTTTCTCTCTATCTGGAAGCTAAAAAAAGTCAAGCTAAACATAAAATAGTGATTACTAGAGAATGGGGAGGGTAGGGACGATGATAGATTAGAGCAAGGTTGAACAATGGGTACGAAAATACACAAAGATAAGTTCTGGTGTTCTATAGCACAGTGAAGTGACTACTGAGGACAATGACCTACTATATATTTTATGGGTAACAAGAGAGAGAAGCTTGAAGACTCTAAATATAAAGTAATGATAAGGAGATGGATGTGTGATTTACCCTAATTTGACATTTTATGCATGCATTAAAATATCACTTTCTAACCCAGATACATGTATATTAGGTGTTAAACAAAAATTAAAAAAAAAATTCCAAGAAAATGGAAATGCTAACTACTTTGACTTGATCACTACTCATAGTATACATGTGTTTTAATATCATACTGTGCTCTTTAAAACAAAGAATACATTTTAAAAATATTTATATATTTATCGCAAAGGCATAGTTATAGAGAGAGAGGAAAGGGAGAAAAATCTTTCATCTATTAGTTCACTCCCCAAATGGCTGAAACAACCAGGCAGGGCGAAGCCAAAGCCAGGATCCAGAAGCTTCTTCAGGGTCTCCCATGTGGGTACAGGGGCCCAAGGACTTGGGCTATCTTCTGATGTTTTTCCAGGCCATTAACAGAGAGCTGGATGTGAAGTAGAGCAACCGGGACACAAATTGGCATCCATATGGGATACCGGCTTCACAGGCAGTGGCTTAACCACTACAGTGCCAGCCTTACATAATAAAATTTTTAATGTTTATTCCTTTATTCAGTATATGTAATCTGTGAAGAAAATAATTAAAATTTAAAAATAGAAAATTAAGTCTGGGAATGCAATCAAACTGTCAATTCACTGACCAAACATAACAGTTAAATATAAAATTAAGCAAAACCAGACAATGGTAGAGGCACAACTCTGTTAATATAATAGATGGATTTTAAAAAATGCAATATTCATTTTGAAATACAGCTGTTTTATTTTTTGTATAATTCACTGGGACTTTTCTTCATTTGCTAAGGATACCCAGAATCAAGTGGCTCCTGGAAATGCAGGACAATTTTTGTTCATAGGGTCCTAATGAGAAATCAGTTATTTCTGAAAAAAAAATTGTAGTGTTTATGGTAAATTAGCATACAGATGAAAAGTTATTCAAAATTAACCATATTTTAATGTGCACAATAATCATTAAATTAGTTTTCATTTATTTAGTTTTCATCCTTAATTTATAAAACTTTCTTAAATGTTTCATATTTATAAATTAATTTCATCATTTGCAACTTTCATAGTCTAATCTTTATTGATATGATAATGGCATGTCTTCTCTGAAGCTGATTGGTTATGCTTATTCAATCAGAAAAATCACCCATGATTTTCTTCAAATTCTTGGGAAACTTTAAGGTAATTCTATATGACACAGATAGAAAAGTTGTTTTGACCCAAGAGTTCGAAGAGCATTCAGTTGGAAATTCACTGGTCAATAAGCATATCATTCCTTATCTTACAATTTTTTACTTCCAGGAAAGTATTGCAACTATTAGCAGAATGGCTCCTGCTTCTTACGAGATCTCCAGCCTTGGTATGGCTTCACACTCAGTGTTCCAGCCATCCTGAATGCTGTTCCCCAGTCCTTTGATTCTGTCCCATGCTTATTCAGGTATGCTCATTCAGGTATGCTCATTACTTGCCTCTGCCTACAGTGCCCTCTCTTTAAGCATTGGTCCCAGTGGGAAGTACTTGCCTGCTTTATTTGGGCAGAATTAATTATTCCCTCCCTCATCTTTGTCCTTAAGCTCTTGCTACTTATCCTAGCATTTTACTTATTAAAGACTTGCTATATATATACATATATATACACACACATATATATAAAATATATATTTAGACTATTGAGCTATGAGCTCAGAAATCTTTTTTTGTTTATTTTGCAGCATAGTGCTTCTGACCTTGGCATGTAGTACAAGATCAATTTTGCGACCATTTTAGTATAAATATGCAAATGTACAGAAGAGGTGCGTAATTAGCATATATATTCACAACCTACCTTCAACAATCCTTATATTTGCTATCTTTGCTTAATTTATACTAGTCTATAAATAGTAGCACTCTATATGTGATATCCATATATACCATAAATATGTATCTATAGGTAGATACCACATATAGCACATAAATAACAGAAGTTCCTGACTTACTGTAATTTGATTTATGATTTTTCAACTTTTTGATGGGGTGATAACCTACCCATACAACATTTTGCTTCTCACTTTCAGTACAGTCTTCAATAAATTATGTGAGATATTCAGCACTTTATTATAAAATAGACCATGTGGTAAGTGATTTTGCTCAACTCAAGGCTAATGTAAATATTCTGAATATGTTTAAGGTAGGCTAGGCTAAGCTATTTTTTTTTTTTTTTTTGACAGGCAGAGTGGACAGTTAGAGAGAGAGACAGAGAAAGGTCTTCCTTTACTGTTGGTTCACCCCACAATGGCCGCTGCGGCCAGCACGCTGCGGCTGAGGCACTGTGCTGATCTGAAGCCAGGAGCCAGGTGCTTCTCCTGGTCTCCCATGCGGGTGCAGGGCCCAAGCACTTGGGCCATCCTCCACTGCACTCCCGGGCCATAGCAGACAACTGGCCTGGAAGAGGGGCAACCGGGACAGAATCCAGCGCCCCTACTGGAACTAGAACCCGGTGTGCCAGCACCACAGGGGGAGGATTAGCCTATTGAGCTGCGGTGCTGGCTGTAAAATATATTCTTAATTCAAGAGTTTTCAACTTATTAATTTGTGAGGATAGCACCTATCATAAGTCAATGAGATCTATCTATCTATCTATCATCTAGAGATAAATATCAGATATTTATGATATATATACTGCTTACCTGTCTATTTCTATAAATATGACTCTCTACCTATAAATATTTCTTTTTTTAAAGATTTTATTTATTTATTTGAGAGGTAGAGTTAAATACAGTGAGAGGGAGAGACAGAGAGAAAGTTCTTCCTTCCCTTAGTTCACTCCCCAGATGGCCACAATGGCTGGAGCCACACGTATCCAAAGCTAGGAACCAGGTACTTCTTCTGGGTCTCCCACGTGGGTGCAGGGACCCAAGCACTTGGGCCATCTTCTACTGCTTTCCCAGGCCACAGCAGAGAGCTCGATCGGAAGCAAGGCAGCTGGAACTAGAACTGGCGCCCATATGGGATGCGGGCGCTTCAGGCCAGGGCGTTAACCCGCTGTGCCACAGTGCTGGCCCCTACCTATAAATATTTTAATAAATATTTCCTAAATATAGGCTTTTCTCCACAAACCACAATATCACAATTACACCTAAAACGTAACAAAAGTTTCAGAATCATCTAACATCCTGTTCATAATTAAAATTTCCTCTGAGGCAGACATTTGACCTAGTGGTAAAGAATCCATTTAGGATGCCTGCATCCCTGATCAGAGTACCAGGGTTTGATTCCTGGCTTTGCTTCTGGTTCCAGCTTCTGGCTAATGCATACCCTGGGAGGCAGCAGTGCTGGCTGAAGTAGTTGAGTCTCTGCCACCCTGTGGGAGAACAGAATTGAACTCCTGTCTCCTTGATTCAGACTGTGAGCCAGACTGCTGTGTGTATTTGGGGAGTGAACTGCTGATGAGAGTTCTGTGGCTATCTTTCTATTTCTCTGCCTCTTGAATAAATCAAATAACTGAAAATGTTATTAAAGAATTTCCTCAATTTTGTCCAAAAGGACTTTACAGCTTAATTTTATACACACTGATTGCTAAATTTTTGATCAAATAAATGAATCTGGAACTCAATATTGTCACAGCTTGAATTTTTTAAGAAGAGAAATATGGAATACATACTTGATATTTGAAATTCTGTTTTCTAAAATGTCAGATGAAAGCTGATAATTATGGAAATTGGCATGAAGCATGTAGGATTTAAGTTATAATTGAAAGAACTTAATTAAAGCAGAGCAATGTAGCTGCACTGGCACTTACTGTAGCAATAGAAAAGCCTTAGGAGCGAATGGCGTGAATCAATCCTGGTAGTTATAAAGGCATCTGCTACTATTATGAAAACAGGAGGGCAGTGGAAGGTTACTGCTTACACACATTATGTAGCCAAGTCATCCTTATTTAATGCTGTACCATAAAATTCCAGGTTGTCTATAAATTGTGGCAGTGCATGCAAACTTTCAGGTCATTTTCTACCATTTCCTCACCTAAAATTGCTTACTGCAGCTCTACAATCTATATCATTCCTATCTCCTGACGACTGAAGAAAAATGGTTAAGATATCCACACATAAACTGCTGGGTAGCTTTAAAGGGAAGCTTCATCTTTGTTCCCAGAATTTTCCATTCCAGCCCCTCCAAAGCCCTTGCTGTCATCAGCAGATCCTTTTGTGATTCTTGCTTTGTTATTTTTCCTACTGTTCTGATTCAAGGTGGAAATTGCTATCACATGGTCTCCCTGCTAGAGGAAAGTACCTCATTAGCAATATTTTCTCAGACACCAAGATAGAAGAAAGGGAAATCAGAACAACATGGTACCAAAGATCTGTAGCAAACCTGCATGATTTAAAGAATAAAACAGCTCTGGAGCTGAAGCATTAACCTTGGGGAGACTTAGGAAAAAATCACTTCTTTTTACTACACTTTAGTTTCCTCATCTAAAAAACTGAAATACAACGCGTGTGTCTCCCAGAATGGTTTCACAGATGAAATCATAGAGGCCTATCCAAGAGTGGTCTGCTACTACAGATTCCTATATAATTTTAAAATTAACATTTTATTGCTAGGAGTTTAATGTCTTTTAAAATTTGTTTAATTAAAATCCTAAAGAGGGAAATGAAAGTCTGAATTGTTCCCTTTAAAATATTTACATGAATCAAACTAAATGGCATGAGCAATTTTATTTTGGACGATCTTTTGACAGGTGATGACATTTCTCCATGTCATTTTCTGAATCATGGGCCTTGAGTATTCTAAGGTATCAGAAAGGATATTTGTTTAATGTTTTAGCTATCAGGAGTATTGCACTCAAAGCAAATCCATCTGTTGCAAATCAAAACACATATTTGAAGCTGTTGGGACAGAGAGCCGTAGCACTAGTTTTATTTTTAGTCTATTTCTATTGAGAAGTTCCCATAGGTTGCATTTCCTTGGGTGCCCTGACAAAATGCGGGTCTGTTTATTCATTCCTGTAATGAATTGGTTACTCACTGTTAAAAAACAGCATTTTTCAGAAGAAAAATCATTATACAACTTTTCTTAATCCCAAACCTAAAGAAAACCCAGTCTTATTGATTGCACATACACAACTAACAGCTTTCTGTAGGAAGATAATTGGGATCCATGCCATGGAAGGATTCTAGGGTAGAGAAGACACATATTGTGTTCTCAAGAGGTTTACAGCGGCCAGCACCAGGGCTCACTTGGCTAATCCTCTGCCTGCGGCTCCGGCACTCCGGGTACTAGTCCCAGTTGCTCCTCTTCCAGTCCAGCTTTCTGCTGGCATCTGGCTCCTGGCTTCGGATCGGCACAGCGTTGCCCATAGCGGCCATTAGGGGAGTGAACCAATGGAAGGAAGACCTTTCTCTCTGTCTCTCTCTCACTGTCTATAACTCTCTCTCTCTCTCTGTCTCTCTCTCTCTCTCACTGTCTAACTCTGAATGGCAAAAAATAAAAATAAAGAGGTTTACAGTTGTGTAGAATGGATTCCCAAGTAGATAGATGTAAAATGTGAAGAGCTATATATGAAAGGAGGCTTAAACTAGTCCTTGTAAATCATCACCATTTCCACTTTCTGTGTTGAAAACTCCTCTTTGGTGAGCCTGGTCATCCCTTTACTGCCTCCCTAATGTCAAGTTTCCTGAGGAATATGCTGGACAGACAACCTGGTTCTTTCTCCCTCATCAGACACTCTAATCACTTGTGCTAGTCTTTGGCATAGGAGAGCAAGCAGAGGCCTAAGCAAGTGAACTGAGAGCAAGACTGACTCCTGGGACTGCAGCAGCTTGGAGGGCTGTGGTAATAAGTGTGGGCAGTGATATTTACGCTGCTTTATGCCAGATGATGTGCTGGCTCTTCTGGGTAGAAGGAATAAATTCATATTGTGCGGCACTATATTTACAGTATTTCTTTTAGATATAACAAAAGTTGGCAGCATTATTTAGATTTCAGACATAAGGAAAACAGAAACTCACAGAGATAAGAGTACCCGCCTGGTATCTCACAGCTAACATTGCATACATCATGTTTGAACTGGTCTCTTGAGCTTCTGCATTTCTGTTCCATCATTCTTCTAGCTTGTAGCTGAAGTTTTGTGTAATGGAGTGCAAAGAGTAGGGGATCAGAACTCCTGCAAATTTGTGAAGCCTGCCCGCTAGTAGATGCAGAGCTACGACTTAGAAGACACAACTAAATAGACAAACAAAATCAATGGCACCTGGAATCAAAATGGTGCACTTACAAACTATATTTGTGTATCTTTAATAGACTAAGTCTTTTTACTTTTGGAGAGGCAGGGAAGAGAGAAAGAGAGAGACACAGAGACAAAGACAGAGACAGAGAGAGTGCTGATCTCTTAGTTTACTCTCCAAAAGCCCACAATGTTTAGGGCTGAACAAGGTTGGATCTGGGAGCTGGGGATATGATCTAAGTCTTCCATGTGAGTGGAGGGACCTAACCACTCAAGTCATCACCTGCTGACTCTAGGGTGTGAGTTAGCAGGACATTGGAATTGAACCCAAGCACTCTGGTATGGGATGCAGGTCTCCCAAGCAACAGCACCTTAACCACTAGGACAAACACCTCCCCCTAGACTAAGTTTTATGTTAGGTGGAACAGAAACGTCAATGCTCATGTTCAATGTCACAGTCAATAATAAACAAAGACTAAGATATAAAAAGTACTTAAGCCTATGTTTTTTTCCCCTCTCTTTCTTCCTTTCTTCCTTTCTTTCTTGCTTTCTTCCTTTTTAAGATTTGAAAGGCAAAGTTACAGAGATGCAGAGAGAGAGAGAGAGAGAGAGAGAGGTCTTCTATCCATTGGTTCACTCTGGGCCATCCACTGGGCCAATCCGTACCCAGGAGCTTCTTCCAGGTGTCCCACGTGGGTGCAGGGGGCCAAGGACTTGGACCATCTTCCACTGCTTTTCCCAGGCCAAGGCACTGGGATCAGAAGTGGGACTCACACCAGCGTCCATACTGGATGCTGGCACTTAGACAGTGGCTTTACCCACTATGCCACAGCACCAGCCCCATTTTTTAAAGGATTTATTTATTTATGAAAAAAGCAAAGCTACAGAGAGAGGAAGAGACAGAGACAGGTGAGATCTTCCATCACTGGTTCACTCTCCAAATGGCTGCAACCACCAGATCCAGGAGCTTCATCTGGGTCTCCCACATGAGTGGCAGGGGCTCAGGTACACTAGCACACTAGTGTACACCAGCAGAGAGCTGAGCTGGAAGTGAAGCAGCCAATAGGGGATCCAGTCACAATATGGGATGCTGGCATTGCAGGGGACAGCTTAACCTGCTATACCACAATGCTTGCCCACCTCGGTTGTTTTATAAGCTGAAGGCCATGGAGATATCTTCCTCAGTATTCTTTAATTGGCCTTAAATTCTACCAAGAGACAGATATCCATGGGAGTTTTAGATTTGTTACTGTCATTTGTCTTTTCAACATTAGCCCCCTCGTTGAAATGGGAGGGTTAAATTAGACCGGTGTTTTTCTGATTCCATGTCATGATCTATTACCTGGAAAAAAGTAGAAAAATTCATTTGTTTTTTTAATAAATCATTCATTTTAGTATTTTACCTGTGTGGTATTTGGTTGAGAAGTAAATGTGTTTCTGAGGGGGAGGGCAAAATATTTTTAAAACTCTGCCTTATGTCATCATCAACATTGCTGCCACCTTCAAATTTACCTTATTTGATCTTCTAAAAATCTGACTCCCTTTCAGACCCCATTTTCCTTTGCCTAGTTAACATGGCTTTGTCTGCCTTCTTAGAGCCATCCTGTCCTGCTTTGGCTCCCCAATCCTCTCCTTTTGTGCTTCTTTTGTGAACTCTTCCTCCTGCCCCTAGATATTAAGCTCCCTGCAAGCATGGTTCTTTGTTCTCAGCGTACTCTATTGCAACTTGATTACAAAGCATCTCACAGAGAATCTGAACTACTAATTACTTTCCTCTCACGGAAACCCTAGGTCACAAACCTCCAACAGCGTCTCCTCCCAAATGTTTCAATATCACCAAAAGGTTAAATCTCTCATTCTACACATGAAATATGGTTTCCTTCCTTCGCTAGCTCAATTTTAGAATCATAACTTGAAGATGCTGATTTTTTTTTGTTTGTTTGTTACTGAGAAGGGTCACTTGAGTAGCTCTTAGTTTTGCAAATATAAGACAAATAAACAGCTGGTAGAAGAATCTAAGTGGACTTGTTCTGTTTGCTTGCTTGTTGTCTGAATATTGAGGCTTAGTACAACAGTTCCCAAAGTGTAGTCCCTAAGCTGTATTGGCACTTTTGGGGACATCTTAGTATTAATCCGAGACCTTACCCAGATCTATTAATTCAAAAACTTGGATGAGGTCAACTATCCCGAGTTCTCCAGATATTTCTGATAAATACTAAAATTTGGAAACCACTGAGCAATACCTCCTTATACACAGAGATTGTTGTTGAATCAATCAGTAATAGAAGCCTAGGGTTGGGAGAGGAATTCTCAACCCTTACTGTCTGAAATCCAGATTTAAAAGAGGATTTGACTCTCACTGGGATTAAACATGACAATAGGTCTGATCTGATTTCATCATCATTTAAAAAAAATCATCTATTATTTTTCACTTTATGTTTCTGTGTGGGAGCAAACTGTTGAAATACTTACTTAAGGTATACTAAGCTGATCTTCTGTATATTAAGATAATCGAAAATGAATCTTGATGTGAATGGATGGGGAGAGGGAGTGGGAAAGGGGAGGGTTGTTGGTGGGAGGGACGGTATGGGGGGGGGAAGCCATTGTAACCCATGAGTCGTACTTTGGAAATTTATATTCATTAAATAAAAGATAAAAAAAAAAAAAAAAAAAAAAAAAAAAGAGGATGGCCCAGGTGGAGTTTACAGGAGGCTCCTGAGCTAAAATTACCCAGTAAAACATGTTGACTGGTATTTTTGCTCAGCACAATATTTTAGGAAAATAACATTTTTATTGATGTGTAATTCACATATCATGAAAGGTACCCATTAAAAATGTTCAGCTTATGGTTCTACAATATTTATGGAGTTGTGCAACCATCATCAAGCCTGTCAAAGGGCTTGTAGGAGCTGATTTGGTAAAGTTTGTGACTAATGCTGGAACTCATTCAGGCCAGAATTCCTAACCCAAAAGTGTTTTATGGAAAACAGCAGCTGTACCCAAGCACATGACCCAGGTGTATCCTGGAGACGGAATACAGGGGTGATACCCCATGGGCACTATGGGGCTGGCAGGAAAAGGGTCTTACAACAGAGGTAACTTGGGTGTTCCAATTGGGGCCAATTTTCAGTAGAAGATTGACAATGGTAGTGGGTTGATTAATTCTGTTTGTCAAAGACGGGTCTGATTTATGAGTACATGGATAATCCTGGCATAATTATTAATGGCTTGTCCCTTGAGTCCCCAGTGTTCCCATTTAGATGAAAAATCATATGACCACCTTAATTAGACTCTTCAGTTCTCTCTCTGAGACCCATTTCTTCTGGGATCCTGCCCAGCAAGTTGCAACCTGCTCAGTAGCCCTATATTCCAACTCCATCTCCTAAGCTCAGTGAGACCATCATGGTCTCTGTCACACATGGAGTCCTTGGAATATGGGGAAAATAGAGGCTCACCTCATTTCTCTTCCTTTTCATGAATTCCAATCTTTTGCTCCCTATTGCGCAACATTTGAAAAATTACATCACATACTTTGAGTTTTGGCATTGTTTACATTTGGAAAGTTCGTCTGTTTGCAATTATATCCTGCTATTGTGTCTGAAAGTTCTCCATGATATGACATGCAGGATTACTGTTTTTTTTTTTTAATTTCTTAGAATCCCTTGTTATGAATAATAAGCAATGTATGTAATTTTTGTTGGATATTTTGGTTATTCCATTTTCTGGCTATTTCGAATTGTACTCCAATGTTTGGTGGACATATACACTTATTTTCACTGGATATATATCCTGAAGTGGAATTTTTGAGACATATATTATGTTTACACTTTTTAAGTAGCAAAGTAGTTGTACTGTTTTACCTTCTACCATTAATACATGAGCATTTCAGTTGCTTACATACTCACCAGCAACTGATATTTTCAGTCATTGAATTCTGAGCTCTATAGGAGAGTTCTACAACATTTCATACTGAACATTTTATTCTATATTTCACACTTAATCTTTTAAAATTAAATCTAAACTTCTAAAATTTATGTACCAATACCTTTGAATTAAAATAAAACCTACCTTTGTAAAATCTAAGAACTAGTTCACAACCAATCTCTTTAAATTTAAATAAAAAGATTAAAAAGATAAGTAAATAAGTAAGTAAATATGTAAATTTTTATTGGAGGTATTCAATTAGATGTCATTAAACTACATCATTTCTAAAATATCACATAATTTTAAAGCCTTTTACAGTTAACCAACACGCTTTTCCTTATACTTTGAGTTATTGCATGATATTTGTCAGAAGTTTTTAATTTTCACTGAAGTGGTCATGTAGTGAAGTGGCTAGGGCTTTGCTTAGGACGCCCATATCCTAGACCAGAGTGCCTGGGTTTGAAGGCTGGCTCTGCTTCTGACTCCATATTCTTGCTAATGCACATGCTGGGAGGAAGCAGTTGATGGCTCAAGTGGTCCCTGCCACCCTCATGGGGGACCTGGATCGAGTTCTTGACTCCTGGCTTCAGTCTGTCCCAGCCCTGGCCATGGCAAGCATTTGAGGAATGAACCAGTGTATGAAAGATCTGCTCATTTTTCTGTCTGTCTTTCCCCCTCCTTCCCTCTCTGTCCTTTGCCTTTCAACTAAATAATATAAAAATAAAAATTTAAAAGGACCCATGTCATTATTTTTGAAAATGGAAATAAATTTTTGAAATTGTCATTTCTTAAAATACTGTGCCTTATAAATCCTTTAAGTAAGGAGGAGAATTAACTGATTCATGTTTTTGCAAGAACTGTGTCCATGGCATTGTGCTAGGTACTGAGTGAGGCATGGCATATGTTTTTCAATGATTCCTTTCTCAAGGTAGTTATTAAATTAATACATCAACATTTACAAAAAAAATTTCCCTAAAGTTTTCCAAAGGATATTTTAAGATGATAATTTAGAAAAAAAATTTAAAACAAAACAATTTCATTATCAAATGAAAGAGGAAACAATGGTATAAAACAAAATAGAATGTTACAAGAAATACAAGCTTCTATAGATTTAAGAAAAAGGAGAGTGCATATTTACTGCAAGAGACTAGATCAATTTTATTAGCAATTTTGGTGTTTATACAACATGATTGTATGAAGATAAGTTGAAATTTTTCTATTCCTGGAGTCTTAGTGTAAGATTTTGAAACCTATATTGTGTGTCTCTGGTAGGAATTTGAATTCTTGGTATTTCTTGGTTCTTCTGTTGATTTATTATATCTATGATAAATTTATTAGGGCTGCTTAGTTTATTTTTTAGAATTCATTAGTACTGATTTATTAGCTTGTTTAGCTGTTGGAAATTCTATTTTTTGTTATTGCTTAAGATTAAAATAAACTAATATTGTGAAAATGACATAGAATTTTCCTATTCCATTTATTATGTTTTATATTTTTAATCATTATTTAATGCTAGAATAATGTCTTCAAGCAGGAATTTGTCTTGATTTTCAAAATCCCAGCGGTTGATAATAGTATCTATAAATTCTCAGGGAAATGTCTACCTGTCGATTTTAAAACAGCTTCAATAAATAAAATGGGTTATTACATTTCAAAGTTGATATTTTCAGTCTTTACAGGAGAAGTAAAATGGACATGGTTAGGCTCAAGATTTTCTACCTTTAATGGCTGCAACATTATGGGGAATCACCTTATTAATTTTTTTTAGTTCAAATTAAATTAAATAACCACTCCTAAAAACTACTTATGCAGTATTAGTGAATATTCACTTCATTATTTTAGAAGTTAGTTGAATAGCTCATTCTGAAGAGCTTAGGGTTATGACTTTATGACTTAGGGATTTTTAACTTTACAAGGTACTATTACATTTTTTAAAAAAGATTTATTTGTTTATTTGAAAGGCAAAGTTACACAGAGAGAGGGAAAGACAGAGAGAGAGAGAGAGAGAGAGAGAGATTGAGAGAGAGAGATTATCCAACCACTAGTTCACTCCCCAAATGGCTACAACAGCAAGGGCTGGGCCAGACAGAAGTCAGGAGCCCAGAACTCCATCTGGATCTCCCACATGAGTGGTAGAGGCCCAGGTACTTGGCAATCTTACACTGTTTTCCCAGAAACATTAGCAGAGAGCTGGATCGGATACGGAGTAGCCTGGACTGGAATTGGTGCTCTTAAGGGATAGTGGTGTTACAGGTTGTGCCACAATGCTGGCTGCTATGTTGTATGCTTTAAACATTGGTTTCTTTGGTATTTCAATAAACTATGTGGTTGGTGGGACAGAAATATTTATTCCTATGTCCTACAAAGGTTAGGTGAATCACACACTACTAATTGATTTGTCACAGTTTGGACAGCCAATCAGGGATAATGAAGACTGTCACTTTTCCCAGACTCTATTTCAACTGGAGAGTATAACAGGTAAAAGTTCTTTATTTCCATTATCACTTAGCAACCATCTTTAAATAAGCAGACATTTTATTGAAAAGGAAGTTTAATGACTTTTTAAAAATTGAATTTGGTTAGAAATGATTTTAGTTTAGTGCACAATGGGGATTAGTTAATAATAGCAAAGTTCTTTTCCCAAATGTATACATTTTTGCAGCAAATTAAAAATATCAGTATACTAGCATTGTCCTTATTTTCCAGTCTGCCTTTATTTAATCAGCTGTATGATTCATTACTTCTAATAATACTTCTTACTATTAAAATCTCAGGGCTGTTGGAAATGAAATGAAACCAGAAAGGTGTATTTCTTAACTAATGCATGAGCAGCAATCTCATTAATTAATTTCACCACACTTGTCCTTAGGCCAGATATATGACTGAAGCAACACTCCTGTCTAAAATGTCAAGATGTATTTTGTTAAGTATAGAGAATCAAATCTGAG
Source organism: Oryctolagus cuniculus (assembly GCF_964237555.1). Lineage (NCBI taxonomy): Eukaryota > Metazoa > Chordata > Mammalia > Lagomorpha > Leporidae > Oryctolagus > Oryctolagus cuniculus. The sequence continues at coordinate 71,222,997 of NC_091445.1, read as the reverse complement.
AATGGTCTCGCTTTTTGTGTGGCCTACTGCTTCTCATTCAGTTGTTCTTTGTTCAGATCTGTAATGCCAGACTCCTTCCTCTCTCGCTCTCTCTTCTCAAACATCACATCTGAGGAACAGAACACACTTCTCTTGGATAGGGTTCCATGTCCAGTGGAAAGCAGTGGCGGAAGGTGAAAACTGATACTAAGGTATTCTTTCTGTGACCTTCTGCACAAAGTGGCACCTGTAACAGCCACTGAGTTTCCTCCTTGGCTCTAATGCCAGATAGAGTTCCTATCTCATAGTTCCAGTTTTCAACACACATGAACCAAAGTATGTGCACCTTCAAAATTCATGTTTTGACCCCTATAGGAAGGAGTTAGATCATAAGAGTAGAGCTCTCATCAAGGAATTTGTGCCTTTATAACAATGGGCGGTTCACAGACTCCACCTTCTTTGAATATTCAGTTGAGATCTACCACTTGTACCTCCAGATATTATAAAAGGAAGGCATGAACCTTGTTGATTGCCTCTGTATCTCCTGAGTTTGCCTCAACTTCCTCTTGAGTGTGTACTTGCACTTCATTCTTTTTTTTTTTTAGGTTTATTTATTTATTTGAGAGGTAGACTTACAGACAGAGAGAGGGAGAGACTGGGAGAGAAAGATCTTCCATCCACTGTTTTACTTAAATGGCTGAAATGGCTGGAACTGGACTGATCCGAAGCCAGGAACCAGGAGCTTCCTCCAGGTCTCCGATGTAGATTCAGGGGCCCAAACACTTGGGTCATCTTCCACTGAATTCCCACGCCATCAGCAGAGAGCTGGATCAAAAGAGGAGCAGCTGCAATCGGACTTGCCCCTAAAGGTAGAGTTAGAAATGTGCCAGGGGATTCCAATTCAATCCCATCAAAGTGGCATGTACCAATGCCATCTCACTAGTCCAAGTGCTCAGTTTCAGTTCATAATTGATCATAATGATAGGAATAAGAGTCAAAGGGATCACACAAACAAGACTAGTGTCTGCAAATACTAACTGATAGAATTAAAAAGGACAGAACAATCCAACATGGGAAGCAGGATACACAGCAGACTCATAGAATGGCAAATGTCCTAAACAGCACTCTGGCCTCAGAATCAGCCCTTAAGACATTTGGATCTGGCTAAAAAGCCCATGAGAGTATTTCAGGCATGGAAAGCCAAGACACTCTGGAAAAAAAAAATGACCTAAGTCAAAGATCTCTGTGAGTGAGATCCCAGCAGAAAGAACAGGTCATCAAAGAAGGAGATACCTTGGCCAGCGCCATGGCTCAATTGGCTAATCCTCCACCTGTGGTGCCAGCAAACCAGGTTCTAGTCCTGGTCGGGGCACCAGATTCATTCCCAGTCGCTCCTCTTCCTGTCCAGCTCTCTGCTGTGACCCGGGAAGGCAGTGGAGGATGGCCCAAGTCCTTGGGCCCTGCACCCACATGGGAGACTAGAAGCACCTGGCTCCTGGCTTTGGATCAGCGTGGTGCATCGGCCTGCAGTGTGCCGGCCACAGCAGCCATTGGGGGGTGAACCAATGGAAAAAGGAAGACCTTTCTCTCTGTCTCTCTCTCTTTCACTTTCCACTCTGCCTGTCCAAAAAAAAAAAAAAAAAAAAAAAAAAAGAAAAGAAAGGATATAACTTTCTGTGAAGGGAGGAAAGAACTTCCACTTTGACTATGACCTTGTCTAAATATGATTGGAGTCAGCGAACTCAAAAGGCTTCCATAGTCTCTGCAACTCATGACAAGAGCCTCAGGTGATTACTGATGCCATAAATAAGAGTGTCAGTTGTTAAATCAACAACAGGAGCCACTGTGTACTTACTCTCCATGTAGGATCTCTGTCCTTAATGTGCTGTACTATGTAAATTAATGCTATAACTAGTACTCAAACAGTACTTTACACTTTATGTTTCTGTGTGGGTGCAAACTATTGAAATCTTTACTTTGTATATACAAAATTGATCTGTATATAAAGATAATTGAAAATGAATTTTGATGTGAATGAGATGGGAGAGGGAGAAGGAGATGGGATGGTTATGAATGGGAGGAAGGTTATGGGGGGAAAAGCCTCTATAATCCAAAAGTTGTATTTTGGAAATTTATATTTATTAAATAAAAGTTTAAAAAATTGTTAAATAAAAAAAGAGGTCAACTGGAACACAAACTGGTGCCCTTACAGGATGAGGCTACCACAGATGGAGACTTCACCTATTACCCACAGAGCCAGCCGTGGACATGCATTCCTGCTCACCTTTATCTATGTCTCATCCTTGGATTCTTTGTTAAATGGAGACAGGTACTTGGATCAAGCCTAGTCAGGGGCCACTGCACATCATCACCAGGACCCAAATATCTTGGCATACTTATCTTGAAATTCCCAGTTTCCAGAAGTGTGAGAAATGCATTTTTGTTGTTTAGATCATTCCGTCTATTGGTATTCTGCAATAGCAATTCACACACAGAGAGCACAGGACAAAGATAGACTTTGGGCTCTAGTAACACAATCATTGTTCTTTTTTTTATTATTATTATTTTTTGACAGGCAGAGTGGACAGTGAGAGAGAGAGACAGAGAGAAAGGTCTTCCTTTACCGTTGGTTCACCCTCCAATGGCTGCTGCGGCCGGCGCGCTATGGCTGGTGCACTGCGCTGATCCAAAGCCAGGAGCCAGGTGCTTCTGGTCTCCCAAGCGGGTGCAGGGCCCAAGCACTTGGGCCATCTTCCACTGCCTTCCTAGGCCACAGCAGAGAGCTGGCCTGGAAGAGGGGCAACCGGGACAGAATCCGGCGCCCTGACTGGGACTAGAACCCGGTGTGCTGGCGCCACAGGTGGAGGATTAGCCTAGTGAGCCACAGCGCCAGCCATAACCATTGTTCTTTCCATGCCCAGCAAGGAGGGGCTTCTCGAGGTTGTGGACCTTTTGGTTGTCTTACTTTCTGTTGCTTGACTTCTCAGTTATCTCATGATCCTGTAACCAGTTCCACTTTCTAAATCCTCCCTATTTTTAAGGCGTTAAGAGGTTTCTGCTTGGAAACTGACTGGTCCAGCATTCTACTCAACTTCTTTGGAGAAGATGCTATGCACATGGATGACCTTTTCTTAAATCTGAATAAAAGACAAAGTCACAGGACATGAACCAAGAAAACAATTGCTAAGAAAGACAAAGGATGAAATGATAGAAAATGTTTTACCACAGCAGCTTCTCCAGAGAGATTAAATGATTTTATTTGAAATAAGCTACATGTAAAATGGTTTCCATCCATCCGTGAGGAAATACGCTGCAATTTATAAAGTATGTGTCTTGGGACTGGCGCTGTGGTGTAGCAGATAAAGCTGCTGCCTGCAGTGCTGTCACCCCATACTGGCGCCAGTTCAAGTCCTGGCTGCTCCACTTCTGACCCAGCTCTCTGCTATGGCCTGGGAAGGCAGTAGAAGATGGCCCAAGTCCTTTGGTCCCTGCACCTGCATCAGAGACTTGGAAGAGGCTCCTGGAACCTTGCTTCAGATAGGCATAGCTTCAGATAGGCCATCTGAGGATAGGCCATCTGAGGAGTGAACCAGTGGTTGTAAGACCTCTCTCTCTCTCTTTCTCTTTCTCTCTCTGCCTCTGCCTCTCTGTAACTCTGCCTTTCAAATATAAATAAATCTCAAAAAAATAAAACTACCTTCAGAGATTCCTGAACCCTGTGTATAGATCTCACAGTAGGGTCGGGGGCACAATACTGAGTGAGTGAATGTTCTGGATACTGCCTACTTCTTAGTGGGTGAAGAAACTGAATACACAAGTTAGATACAACGTTCCCTCCCCACTGACAGCAGCCAGAGGTGCTCCACCATGTCCATCTTAGGTGTCATACTGGACTCTTGTTTTACCAATAAAATGTAATCTGAGTTCCCTGACCCCACCCAGCACATATATTTGCAGCCCAGTTGTAGTCCTTAGGTGCTCCAACTGTGAGACCTGAGCCTGGATCAAGGTGTAACTATTTTTAATTAGGCCTCCATCTTGTAACTTGGGCCTGACCAGGCCCTGAACTCTGAGCCAGAAGCTCCTAAAAGTAAATAAATGAACTCCCCTTGCAATAAACTCTCCTAGCAACAGCTGATTAACAGATAACAGAGAAATACCTAGAGTTCCTGGTGTCTTCTCAGGGCAGATACGGTGATTGATAGCTGCCTGAGACCCTGCAGTTTGGCACGTACCTCATCAGCTCGGACCTTATTCTTTGGCCAATCAATTCAAAAGGCATCAACCCCAAAGCCATCCAACCACCTTTAGTAGGTCCGTTCCCTCCACTGGATGCACTAATCAATTCTAAGAGATGTCCTTTGAATTTCCCATGGGATGGTACCATGATGTATAGAATGTCTCTGAAAACCCTATAAAAACCCTGTTAACCGAAGGGTTGGGGCTCTCAATGCAGACCCGCTGTGTCGGTGTTGATTGAGAGTCCAGGCCCGGACCTGCAATAAAACTCTCGTGTGCTTTACGGCGGTATCGGCTCCTTGGTGGTCTTTGGGGACAACTGAACTGGGCATAACACAACAAGCCCAGCCATACTTCACTCATTGGGAGAAGGAGACAAGGAGAAGGGGAAAGAGAGATCTTCCATCTGTTAGCTCAATCCACAAATGGCTGCAATTTCCAGGGCTGGTTCACACTGAAAACAGGAACCTGGAGCTTCATCCATGTGGGTTCAGGGGCCCAAGCAGTTGAGCTATCTTCCGTTGCTTTCCCAGGCCATCAGCAGAGAGCTGGATCAGAAGTGGAACAGCCAGGACATCAACCAGAATCCATATGGGATGTCAGCATTGCAAGCAGCATCTTCACCCACTATGCCACAATGCCAGCCCCAAATAAATCTTTTTAAAAAGGACCTTATCTAAATTTTTAAAAAATACATGTAGTGGGAAAGATTGTTGATGACACTGAGGTGTCACAGCCTTGATGACAAGGTTTGGAAACACTAAACAACATTAGAGATTTCCTGTTAATATGACCCATCACTAACTACATGAGGCCCAAGAAGATTTTTTTTACATAAATAATTACTGGGATAAAAATGATATGGATAAAACAGTAAATACGAAGACATTTATTTCAAATAAAATTATTTTCTATTCCTAAAATTCTTTCCCCGTCTTATTGCAAATATCCTATCTTAACAGAGTATCACAGAAACAGATGCATAAAGCAGAAATCAATCTTCTACCTTTCTTATTCCCCTCAACCAATAGGTTACCAAATTAATTACTTTAGACCTTCTATTTTCTTGTTCAAATAATTGTAAGTCTTCCATCATCTAGTTTCTTGAACTCTAGCAAGGTCATCAGATTTTCATGCGTCAAGTTTCCAGAATAAAATCAAAACAAGACAAAACACAATAAAATGACAACCAAACCTTTTCTTCTAGTCTCCCGAAACCAAACCAAACAGAAGCTCTACTAAAGCAAAAAAGCAAGAGAAAAAATAAAATAAAAATCAACAAAGCAAAATCAAATATGATCTTTCTGTCGACAGCTGCTTCTCATTGTTAACACGATTAAATTCAAACATTTTAGGTGAACAAAGAAATAATTACAAATTCTGATCAGCCTTTAAAAAGTACTTTCAAATATCTTTCCATTCCGACTCTGTTTCATCCTTATCAAATTGCTCTGTTATCCCAGCATTTAACTTCTCTTCTTTCCTTCTTGTCTACTAATTTACCCATTAGTTTCACTCAATTTTTAATTTTTTGATTCCAGCATTGTGCAGTAGCCTAGAACAAAATAGATGGTGTACTTGGTTTTGTGGGATTTATATTCCTATGGGAAATCATACAATAGGCAGGTAAATATATATATTTATAAATATATATAAATATGTATATATATAAATATATGCATATATACATAGATGCAGATAAACACATATCAAAGCATATTTTATGAAGGAACTAAATGGCATAGAGTGAAGTGATGCCATCTTTGGAAGGGCAGACTGTGTCCCCTTTATGGAAGAACGGTATGCGAAGAGACCTGGATGCTGACATCTGTTCTTGGGAGATTCTGGAGCAAGAGACTTCCAGGCAGGGGAAGGAGCCCAATGTGAAGATTATTTTTTCTTGGATTTCTTTTGTGACTTTCTTTGGTTTTAGTTTGAATATGATGTACTAGGGATGTGTCTTTGTGTATGTGTTTAGGTACTCATCATTGGTATTTATCCCATTTGTTTTCTGCGCTCCCTATGTCTGTGTATGTTTTTGTGTTATGTTTGGAAAGTCCTTGTCTCCCATTACTTTAAATATTTCTTCTGTAAGCTCACTTTCTTCTCTTTTGTTATTCTAATTATGTGTATGTAATATCTTTCATAATCGTTCCATCATTTTTGGGTGTTCTATTCTGATTTTCCATTCTTTTCCTCTTTTATGTTTAGTTTCACAAGTTTCTAATGATTTATTTATTTTCAAACTCTGATTCTTTCTTTCTTTCTTTCTTTCTTTCTTTCTTTCTTTCTTTCTTTCTTTGACAGGCAGAGTGGACAGTGAGAGAGAGAGACAGAGAGAAAGGTCTTCCTTTTGCCGTTGGTTCACCCTCCAATGGCCGCCACTGCCAGCGCACCGTGCCTATCCGAAGGCAGGAGCCAGGTGCTTCTCCTGGTCTCCCATGGGGTGCAGGGCCCAAGCACTTGGGCCATCCTCCACTGCACTCCCTGGCCACAGCAGAGAGCTGGCCTGGAAGAGGGGCAACCTGGAAAGAATCCGGCGCCCTGACCGGGACTAGAACCCAGTGTGCCGGCGCCACAAGGTGGAGGATTAGCCTATTGAGCCGCAGCGCTGGCCCAAACTCTGATTCTTTCTACACCTGTACAGATTATTCATTCCCCATCAGGGGCAGTCTCATTTTTGTTAGTTTTTGGTATAGAAAACCTTTTATTATTACAGCATTTTTATTGTTCTTTATAGTTTCTGTCTCTTACAACATCCATCTATTCTCTGATGTTGTCCTTAATATAGATTAACATCTGAAGATTCCACCATCTGTGTCATATCTAATTCTGAGTTCTGATGCTTACTTTGTCTCTTCAGACTGTGTTTAATCTTGTTTTGAAAGCTGGGTATGAAGTATCATAGGAAACAAGCTGAATACACCTTTTGTATGAGGATTTATGCTCATCTGTCCAGGTTTGGTGTGTCATTAATAGTTAATGTAGACATAGGCTCCAGAGGATTCAAGTTATTCAAGTGTCCTTGTGTTTGCCTCCCCTTTTGACTTCAGCTTTCTCTACATATTCTTCTTCAGAGAGTTTATCTTCCAGCAATTTCAGCTATAATTCACTTCTGTAGTTGCTTTTGGAGAGTCACAAAAGTGTGGATGTTATTAGAACCATAAAAGTATGGTTGTAAAGTATGGAGGAAAAGTATCATTCTACAATCTCCTAATTACATTTCAGTGTCATTGGGCTGTATCTTTCCCAAGTATTTCTTTGCTGGTATAGAATTCCACCTCACCCTCCTCTGCTCCCTTCCTTGGCTGCAATATTTGCTCTGTTTCTTCAAAGCTGTAGCCCCTGCTGACTGTATTTCTCTCTACCTAAGAAAGTGAGTCTAGAAGACTATAGGGAACTGAGTTAAGCCCCTCAAAGGGCATCCTTCAAAGATACTCATGCTTATTATTAGAACCTATGAAAATAACCATTTCATGCTTGCATGCTTTATGACTTTAAGATACACAGATTATTTGGGCTGGCGCTGTGGCTTAGTGGGTAGAGCCACTGCCTGCAGCGCTGGCATCTCGTATGGGTACCAGTTTGAGACTTGGCTGCTCCATTTCTGATTCAGCTCTCTGCTATGGCCTGGGAAAGCAGTAGAAGATGGCCCCAGTTCTTGGGCCCTACACCTGTGTGGGAGATCCGGAAAAAGCTCCTGGTTCTTGGCTCCTGGCTTCAGATTGGCCCAGCTCTGGCCATTGTGTCCATTTGGGGAGTGAACCAGTGGATGGAAAATTTCTCTCTCTCTCTCTGTCTCTCTCTCTGCCTCTCTCTCTTTGTAGCTCTGCCTTTCAAATAAATAATTTTTTTAAAAAAATATACACAGATTATCTACTTGTTTAATTGCAAGATTCCTTAAAAAGAGAAAACTTTCTCTTCCTAGTGGCAGATGGAAAAGTATTTGAAACATAGGAGAACTTGATACAACATTGATGACTTGTTGATAAAGGAAGTCACATAACAAAGAATCCAGGTAACCTCCAGGAGTAGAGGACAGCCTCCAGCCAGTAGCCAGCAAGGAAATGGGGACCCCAGAACCACAACTACAAGGAAATGAACTGCCAAATACCTGAATGGATTTGGAAACAGATTGTTCTGTTTAGCCTCCAAGATGAGAACTTCCCTTGGTGGTCACTTTGACTTCCGTTAGGTCTGGCTTACAGCCTACACCACAGGACTTTCTACCTTGTCTAATATGTGGGCAAAAAATAATCTTTCTGCTCAAGACACTTTACATTTCTGAATCTATTTCTTTTAACAGTTTGGTCTACTTGAAGTATGGTATGCAAGTTTCTTCAATCACATATTTGTAGACTGTGTCTTAATGTGACTCATTTATACCAACTGGCAATCACATATGTTAGTTTTCAGCAATTTTTCATCAGTTTTACAATTTATTTGTAAGTTTGAGGCACATTCCCCAAGAGCTGACAATAATTTGAGTGGTATTTGATCTTAAATAGGTCAAGTTTACAAAAGGAAAATTAAACTGAGGTGTTCAGTAATCAATTTGAGAAATACAAATAGCAGTAGAAGAAACTAAAAGGCAATTAGCTTATATCCCCTCATGTGATTTAAAAATTGCTAAATTATATAAGCTGTCACACACCAGTTCAATTCTTTATTTAAATTACTATCTCTGCACCAAGGGTACACAAGGGCAGGTGCTGAACTGGTCAAGTTTGTATCCTCCATACCTGGCATAGTCTTAGTAAGTGAAAAAGAAAAGAAAAAGAAAATAAGCTGAAATTAGGTTTGGTTGAATGTATAGACTTTAGGAAGAAAATTTACTTGCCCTAAAATACTGTAACAAAGTAAAAAAATATATATATGTATCCTAGTCACACAATTCTGTTTGATTCAGGGTAAGCAGAAAATCTCCACCCATCTTCCTAACTCAGAGAATCTGCATTTCCCTGCTTCCTACTAAACAGGTGGAAATTTCCTGCGTGGTAAGATACAGGAGTTTTCTTGGACTGCCATTGTTAGGAAACAGCACCCCACACACAGCTGCTAGCTTTTTCTTTTTTTCATTCACATTGCCAAAATAGTAAGTTGACCCGTGTCCCGGCCTTCTGAAAGAGTTAGTGATCTTGATTCCTCCTTTCTTTTCACCCATGTTTTATTTGAATGTGCCTGTTTCTTTGAGTCTATTGTATACTAAGATGGGAGGCCCAGCTATGTACACTAAGATGGGCCTCCATTGAGGCCCAAACAGCTTGATTTTCTATTTTCTTTTCACATTCATGCTATTCTCTGATTATCTTTTACCATGTTGTTTACCAGGAAGTGACAAAACCCAACTTAGATGCTTTAGGTTTGACTATATTCTTTAACCTAGTTTTACCAAAATATATTGCTTTAGTATTATTGAGTGCTTCTGTTTATATTGCATTATAGCTGTTTAATTATGCTTGTATGTTTTTCACCATTCAATAGGAAGAAGCATGATTGTCAGATCAGAATTTAGGCATGTCTGGATCACCTTTTTAATATTAGAAAGCTTAACTCAATTTCTAACATCAGTCAAAAACTTGGATTTCTGTTCTTGAGTTAATGAGTTTTAATGAAATAAGAAAAAGCCAAGAAAATGTACACTCCAAGTTTCTTTGGAAAGACTTCCTAAGAAAACAATTCTTTTCAGTTGTCAAAATTGGGTAATCTAGTGATTTTTCAAGTGGGTATGAAATCAGATGACCCCCTAAAATTTATACAAAAATGTGGCCCCTTAAATTTCCCCAGAAGTGCTATCTGCGGTGCCACATATGCTACCGAATTTGGGGTGCCATACAATTTCACCATATGCTTATTACTAAATCCCCAGTGTTAATAAGCCCAAGAGGGTTCTTGCCTAATATTTAGAGAAGAATTCTAAATACCGGCATAAATAAACGAGGAAGCATGGTACATTTTAAGCCTGGAGGTGCAGGGCTACAGCAAGCCCCCTCCTGGCAAGAGGCCAGGGAAAAGAGAAGGGCACCGGGACACACTGTGTCCCAGGCTTTTAACTCACTTCCAAAAGGGAGTGGTTAATTAACCTGATTGGCTGGTGGGCACCCAGGTGTGGCCAGGTAGGGGGATGAGGTCACACAGGGGCGTGGTGAAGGCATCAGGTAGGGTGTGAGGTCACACAGGTGTGTGGCAACGGCATGGTCTTCCAGCTCACAAACCTAATCGATTTTAACCTATATGCCTGCCTGCTTCAGGTACACTGTATGAAAAAGGAAGAGAAATGAGTAAACCATGAGCATCACTTAACACTACCCTATAATTAATATGATACTTAAAATTAAGAACTTGATTCATTTGAATGTAGATGCAGTAATTCTGGACCCATTAAATGCCCCCCGCCATATTTCCCAATGGTTACATTACTACTTTTAAGATGCTTTATTTCAGACATCTTTTCAGAAAACATTGGGTACCTGAGCATGTCCCATATCATTGGTGTGACACTCTCCTTTGCACCCTCAGTCTTCTCTTGGGTAGATTAACTAACCTGACTTCTAACATTAAGATTACTTCTGTCATCTACTGTGCATATGTACACACATAAGCATAGGAACTTCTGAACTAAACTCCAGATAGTCATTCTAATGACTTCATCACAGTAGGGGTTAGGAAAATTGATTGTGTACTTCCTATATTTGCCAAAATATTTCATCTTGATTATGTCACTGAAAGTGGTATTATGTGGACATGTGCCAATATCCAGTCCCTGAAAGCAATGCAAATAGATACAAATCAGAGGCTGGATTTTGCATCATCATCATTGTTATGTGATCATTATCAATATAACATTAAAATGGATTTATTATATGTCAGAAACTGTAATTTATTTTTCATGTCATTTATCACTTCTTTTTTTATTTTTTATTTTTTGACAGGCAGAGTGGACAGTGAGAGAGAGAGACAGAGAGGAAGGTCTTCCTTTGCCGTTGGTTCACCCTCCAATGGCCGCTGCGCACCGTGCTGATCCGATGGCAGGAGCCAGGTACTTATTCTGGTCTCCCATGAGGTGCAGGGCCCAAGCACTTGGGCCATCCTCCACTGTACTCCCTGGCCACAGCAGTGAGCTGGCCTGGAAGAGGGGCAACCAGGACAGAATCTGGCGCCCCGACCGGTGGGCCGGCGCCACAAGGCAGAGGATTAGCCTAGTGAGCCGCGGCGCTGGCATCATTTATCACTTCTAATGTCACTATGGGGTAAATATTTCTAATACCTCTATTTAACTTAGAATAAAGCAAAATCTTAGAAAAGTTCAATTATATGCACACACCTTGTAATGGTAGTGCCAAAATCTGAGAATAGATTGGACTCAGAAATGAGTTTTTAACCATATTTCTGTGATGTATTACAGTTTCCATAGCAGTAGCTCAGGACCATAGATTTGTTTATCAGATTAGTCATTTGCTTAACTCTAGTTGATGAATCACTTCAAAGTACTGGCCAAATCATTTGAAACATTTTGAGGCTGTATAGTTTAGATTTGCTGAATGACTACTTTTTGGGGGGTGATTGTTGCTGTTAAAATATAAAGGGATCCTGGACATAAATCTAGACTGTATTTTGTAGTACAGAAACACATAGCGTTAGAGGATCATTATGTGAAATGTGCTGTGTACTTATGAATTTTTCATCTACTGTTAGATGAAAAATGATTCATTTAATTCATAAAGTTATATAATTCTACAGCAATTTAGTATTTTTCTCTGTTCATGTACCAATTATGTGACCAACAATTCCTACTTTATATATAAATGCAAACCGAATGGTGAGAAAATCAGATCATAGATAACAAGAACGTATCTCAGTTGGAATAATTCAAAGAATTTGGAAGGTTTTTATGCTATGTTTTCTTCTTAATTTCATGAAAGCTGTGTAATTAATATATGTGACTAAACACAGGAATGTCTCTGTTAGAAAAATTAAATGTAGAGATTCTAATCTTTGGAATTCCCAATGTATTCACATTGAATTCCTTTAATTTGGATTATGTCAGGTTTATTTTCTAGAAATCAGCCTATTATTTTAGGGTTAGTGGGCCTCCGTGGCTATCCATTGCTCTCTCCCCTTTAACTTTTTTTTTTTAGTTATAGTTCTTTCAATAGCTGTTTGGATATTTGTTTTGAGGGCTACTCATTTTAATTTCCTTTGTCTATGTTTGCTTGTGTATCTTAAAATGGCTGTTGCTGCTCAAGGCACCATTCTGTACTCTTTTGATGTACAGTTCAATTGTCCCAAGTGGTGGCTCACCTTGCTGTGTTAAATGCTCACCTTGCATTTGTTAATATATCTTGAGGTGGTTTGGCTCCTGTCTCTCTTCTCTCCACTCTGATGTCTCCTATTTCCCATGACCTTCCCATTGCCACACAACCTATTTATCTTTTTCCTGTGTTCCATTAGTCTTTTCAATCCCCAGAAGAAAGTATAGTGCCAAAGCAGATTAGGTCATGCTATTTCATGTGCCCTTTCTTTCATATATGATTGTCTTCTACTCTGAACTTCCTGAAGAACTCAAAATGGTTTTTAAACTCAACTAAATTTCTTCTGAGTTTGCAGAGAAGAACCTCATAGCCTTTTCTTTCACTACCCTGTGAAACTATAAAGAGTAGCTATTATGTTCTATCTGCCTGTGACCAGGCACACAAGTCACTTAAAATAACATGTTTAATAAATGTTTGATAAATAGAAAAGATAAATAAAATTAAAATAAATGAGCAAAAATACTAATTGTCCCCAGCAAGGAGAGCAAAGTATTTAATATAATCCTAATACTTGATCTTCCTAAAACTCTCTCTTTTTCTCTCTCTTATTAAGGCAGATGTTTTGGGGCTGGCATCGTGATACATCAGGTTAAGCCACCACCTACAAAGGCAGCATCCTGTAGGAACACAGTTGGAGTCCCAGCTGCTCCACTTCTGATCCAGCTCCCTACTAATGCTCCTGGGATGGCCCAAGTGCTTGGGCCCTTTGCACCTACAATGGAAGACCTGGAAGAAGTTCTAGACTCCTAGTTTCAGCCTAACCAAGCCTGGCTATTGCCATCTAGGGAGTAAACCAGTGGATGGAAGATTTCTCTCTTTCTCTCTCCCTCACTCCCTTTCTCTCTACCCTTCTCTTTCTGTAACTCTGCCTTTCAAATAAATAAAATAAAATCTTTTTTAAAAGGCAGATTTTTTGACATTTATCCTTAATTTTTATATAACCAGATATACCTTGACCCTGTAAATTGAAAGCTTCAGGCTAATTTTTATAATTGTGCATAATGAAATTGTATAAAAGATTATAATCACAAACTTGTTGACAGAATGAAGAATCTACTGTTTCTGTTTTTTCTTTTGATCCCATCTGTTCAATTTAATTGTTTCAATTGATACACAAGTATATTTTATCATGTAATATTTAAGCACTGGGTGAACATGTAAGCGAAATTTGAGAACTTCCCCTTTTGTTATTATCCATATTGAAGTAAAGGTTAGAAATGAAACTCTTTGGGAACTGACAGTTGATAACACAGGGGGATAACCTCTGATATATTTTGTCTTTGACAATTTTTGTAACTCAAAGTAGTAAAGATGGAAATTTCAGACTGTTACATCTAAATTCATGAGTCTGAATGAGCCTTGCATCAGCAAGTGTTGTACAGCTTTCTTCCTTGTATCTTTGTATGTACTCAGAATTAACCAATTTTTGGTACATTTGCTTTTAAATAATTAGATTTCCTTAATTTTACTTCTGCAAACCTATACGCAATGTAAACTACCTTTTAAGAAACATTAAATGGGTTGGCAAACTTTTGCAATTATTCTCATACCTACATAGCCTTTTAAGAAGTGAATACAGAAGTGACTTTTCTGGGGACGAAAATGTAGGCGGACTTTTCCATTTTCTATGGGCCTATATGAAATAATGGTTTGGGGTATTAGCATTTGAATATGTACTTAACATGCTATATAAAATATATATAAAGCAATTCCTGCTTTAGAGTGTGTTCTGACACATTTTGCCAGATTACTTTTTTCAAACTCAAAGATGAAATCAAATGTTATAATGAGCTTTAATTAAAGCATTTGCAGAAATATATTACACATCTTCAAAAAGGCAATATGCATATTTTGTTTTAATTCTTCAATATGTAGCTTTATGTGTGTATGTATGTGTATGTATCTGTGTGTGTGTGTAGTTTTGAACATATAGGTTGGTGCACAAATGAGTTGCTTGGAGGGTTAGACTTTTAAAAGGATTTTTTTGTCTTTTGCTATGGAATCTAACTGTTGGTATGCTAAATACAATTCAGCATCTTTGATTAGAATTTCAGAAAATTGCATGTTGGTTGGTGTCTTGTAATATTTATACTGTAAAAAAGATTAAAAATAAGACCTTCCATTGAAATATAAATGAACTGTAATCTCTTATTCTTATTCAAAGAGGATCATGGTATTTCAGTGTTTGCTATTAAATCTTTTATGATACAGCTGAAGAAAAACCCAAATCTCTAATAAAAATGCAAAATATGTCTTGCCAAAAAATACAAATGTCTTTTCCTTGAGGGACTATTTGCCTCTAGCAAATAAAAATAAGTTTTTAATCCAATAAATTCTTGTACAGACACCTGGGGGCAGTAAATCTTCACAATCTACAATTCAAATTTAGGGAATTCTTCCCATTAAGAAATGTGCTTGGATCACAAGAGGAAGATAATAGGAACTCCTGGCTATCATTTTTCATTCAGAGAGGAAACCATCAATTCAGACACGTTGAACAATAGAAGCAGTCTTTCCAGAGCCCTTCATTTTGGAAATGATTTTATTAAATTAAAGGAAAGGTTAAGTTTCCAGCCTACCTGGACATTACTTTTTGCTATTTGTATGATCTACAGGATGGCTGTGTCATTAAAGTGATAGTACACACCTACATTGTATTTTACATACTAAGTGAAGTACTTGTAACATGTGGTTAAGTGAAATCTCAACTGACTCATTTTTGTGAACTTGGAATAGCTTATTAAAAGACCCATATGAATGTTTGTATCTAATAAATCATGTAACACCACTGTCAGAATTTTCTCTTTGTTATGTATGTCATGCCCGCTCCTCTACCCCTAACATTCTTATCCTGGTTTATACAATTAAAAATGATTGAGGCCAGATTGCTAAATCCATAAAGATATCAGGAATATATATATATAATCCTCTTATTCCACTTGACCTGATTCAATCTCATCCCCATGAACAAAGGAAATTCAAATTTAGGATGGACTGCTCTAAGTCTCAGAAAACCATGTCGTGATAATCAGAAAAGAGAATTTTATATAATTAAGTGAAATATATTTTGTTTTTTGGCAACTATATGATACTTCTGATAAACTAGTATCAGCATTATTTTTCCTATAACTATGACTACTGAACAGACTTTCCAGTCAGTATTTCAGAATATAGGCTATATTAAATCTCCGAGACAGCATTGTCTTTGATATACACTAAAGAGCTAATACAATATTCAATATATTGGATGGATTTTCATGCTGAGAGCATAATGTTCATTCTGTCTTGGTGTTAAAGCAGTGGTTTCTAAAGACTCAATACTGATTTCTTTCTACATTTGTGGAAAATGTCTACACTGCTTTGTTGCTGTCTTGAGCTACTCCATTGGGTGGCAACACTATCCCAACATTGACCATGATTTAAAAGGGCAAGCTGGAGAGTCTCACTCTTTTCTTTCAGAGAAATTGCCTCTATATCACAGAACACACCACAGGAAAAAGCTAGAAAGAGAAAATGATATTTTTTTTTGCTTGAAGATGAAATCGGGAATGACCCACTAAAATCTACACCAACATGTGGCCCCTTAAAGTTCCCAAGAAGCGCTATCAGGGCAGCTACATATGCTACCAGAATTTGGGATGCCATACAATCTCACCATATGCTTATTAATAGATCTCAATATTAATAAGCCTGAGAGCATTCTTGCCTAATATTTAGAGAAGAATTCTAAATACCAGCACAGATAAATGAGGCAGCATGGTATATTTTAAGCTTTTATTTAGTGTGAAGGGTGCATAGAAGAGTGAGAGCTTTATTTAAGAGGGAAAGGTAAATGTGAGTTCATACCAAGCACCAGGAACCAGCCACATGGAGGAGCATCTAGGTGCAGGGCTACAGCAAGCCCCCTCCTGGCAAGAGGCCAGGGAAAAGAGAAGGGCACCGGGACACACTGGTGTCCCAGGCTTTAACCCACTTCCAAAGGGGAGTGGTTAATTAACCTGATTGGCTGGTGGGCACCCAGGTGTGGCCAGGTAGGGGGATGAGGTCACACAGGGGCGTGGTGAAGGCATCAGGTAGGGTGTGAGGTCACACAGGTGTGTGGCCAAGGCATGGTCTTTCAGCTCACAAACTTAATCGATTTTAACCTATATGCCTGCCTACTTCAAAGAGATGTTGTTTTGATTATATCACCATCACATAAAACTGATCAAAAGATTAATTAATGGCTTACAGATTTGGCAAACTGTTTCAGAAATTTTGCCTCTTTTCTAATCTAGCAGTTTAAAAATAGTTTTTTCCTCAAACCATCTAAGATGGGATTCCTCTCACATATCTATACACATATGGAATCCACTGTTTTTAAATTTTTAACATGCCAGTGTGCATTCTGAACAGTGGTATCTAACTGGATTTTGTTTGGTTTTGTTTTAGATAGCTCATGAGTCTCCACATTGACTTGGAGTAGAAAATATCAGATGATTCTTTTCTAAAGTTTCTTTTGTATCTTTTAAACCTTTCCTTAGTTACCAAAAAAGGAGCAAGATTTTGTCTACTTAAGCAGATAAAATGGACATTTGAGAAAAATGTCTGCTGTGGGACACAATGACCACTCTAACCCCCTTATAGTTGCAGACATGCAGGTTTTCTGAGCTGATTCGACTGAGATCCAAATATCTAAGTTGATCAGATTCAGTGAATAAATGCTGAGATTTGTGCTTAACTCTGCACTTTCAGACAGGCCAAGTGAGGGGACCAAAATAGAATGTAGAAGGTGTCTCCCTTAGGATTTGTCTACCTACCCTCTTAGATAACTTTTTGGGTTTTTTTGTAACTCTTTTTAAGGAATCACCAGATTTATAAGTACTTCTTTTTAATTTAAAGAGACACATTAAAATACCAATTGGAAATTCAGGGATGGTCCTTAGCATATGGAGCCTTAGAGGTCTGGTGTTCCCTTGAGTCTGGATTTTTGGCTTTGTAAGGCCGAAATTCAATCCTATCATTAAACACAGATTTGATATGACTCAGGGGAACTGACTCATGCTAATGAAACTCGTAAGAGACTCATGATAAGCCAGAAGGCTAGTTCATTAATTCATAATTAGAAATAGATCTGCCAAGAGGAAGGAAATACAGCCAGTCAGCACATTCTCTCCAGAAAGAAAATTTACATGCAAAAGGGTAGTTTAGTGGAGACAGGAGGAATGGAAAGAGTTGGATGATACTAGTGGACATTCTATCTAGTTATGCTAGGAAAAGTGATTAGGGTTATCATTCCCTTTACTTTCTAAACTAAAGAGACACTACCCCAAAGTTACCCTTTGGATCATCTATAAGTCAACTAGTTTACAATGTAACTGAATGACAAATAATTCTTTACATTAACGTGTTGTTTTCCTTGGCTCTTGTAAATATAACTTTACCTTTTTGACAGAGACTAAGAAAAACTTTCAATCAGCAACATGTTTACAAATCATCTCTAAGTGAAATCAGACATGACCCCCTAAAATTTACACCAAAATGTGGCCCCATAAAATTCCCCCGAAGCACCCTCTGGGATGCCACATATGCTACCGGAATTTGGGGTGCCATACGATTTCACCATATGCTTATTAATAAATACCCAATATTAATAAGCCTGTGAGGGTTCTTGCCTAATATTTAGAGAAGAATTCTAAATACCAGCACAGATAAACGAGGCAGCATGGTATATTTTAAGCTTTTATTTAGTGTGAAGGGTGCATAGGAGAGTGAGAGCTTTATTTGAGGGAGAAGTAAATCTGGGTTCATACTAAACACCAGGAACCAGCCATGTAGAGGAGCATCTAGGCCAGGAAGCCTAGGGCAGGTGGAAGGCCACACTCCCTGGGGGCACAAGGCTCTCCAGACAAGAGGCCAGAGAAGAAGGGAAGGGTGGTTCACACTGGTGTCCCAGGCTTTATCCTACTTCCAAAGGTGAATGGTTAATTAACCTGATTGGCTGGTAGTCACCCAGGTGTGGCCAGGTAGGGGTATGAGGTCACACAGGGGCATGGCGAAGGTATCAGGTAGGGGTATGAGGTCACACAGGGGCGTGGCGAAGGTGTGGTCTTCCAGCTCACAAAACTAATTGATTTTAACCTGTATGCCTGCCTACTTCATTCCCCCCCCCCCCCCAGAGACTCCATCCCCTTAATCCTAAGGGGAGTTGATGGATGTCCAATCACCTCTTCTGTAACTGATTCCTGCTTATGAGGGGCATAGTGCAGGCCCTGCCTTTCCAGGGTCTGGAAGTCTGCCTATCCTATCTAACAAATTTGCTTTGTGAGCTGTAGGTCTCAATCATTGCCAACATCTGTGTCCCTGCATGATCATTTACTCCCAGAAGCCGAGTTCTGAAACATATAAGTTGTTAATTAGCAAAGGCAAAACTGGAGCAAAACCAATTGTAGGTGGGGTGCCCCTTTAGATGAAAACAACATATCTCATAGCATCCCAGATAGTGGGTAGTGATAGGCTACCCTTATGTAGATTATAAACCCATTTATCTTCAGCATAGAGAATTATAATACAAGATCCCATCAGGTACTTTTATCCTCAATAACAGTTTCCAGAGATAATCAAGGAAGGCAGGTACAGCATGTTTGCCTTAAGGAGACAAAGGCAAAAGCTTTACTTACCCTTTTTGCTTTGAAGTACTTAAGGTTTCTGATTGTCTTATAGGAACAGTCAGGCATGTCTTTTGCATTCACCTGTGAAGATTTAAGAGGTAGAAGTTTAATCCTAATTTCAGGGAGATAGTTGTGCTCAATAGCACCTGTTAAGGTCCCTTTAATTTACCCTGAAACTGATCTGAAGAGGATCTTCTTATGAGTGGCTTGTTCAGGAATTCCTAATGTTGGAGTTTTTTGTTAAAACTCCTTGATTCCTTGGAACACCTTTTGTAGCTCCCATGTTCAACACAGTGTCTGTTTCAGAGATCTTTAAGCAAACACAAGGCTTAGAAACCAAATCCTGGAATCCATAACAATTTTTGTAGCTACCCTTTTCAGTACAAAGTCTGCATCAGGGCGTCTTTAAAGCTATATACAAAAGTTTGGAATCCAAATCTTGGAATCCAAATCCCATAGAATCCTGTCATCAGCAATTCCCAACACCGGAGCTTTAGTTAGAAGCTCTTTAGTTCTCTGGAACAACTTTTGCAGCTACCCTTTTCAGTATGGGTGTCTTTAAAGCTATACACAAAAGCTTGGAATCTAAATCTTGGAACCCAAAGTCCACAGAATTTTTCCATTCTCAGAAATCTTCTCAGCTGCCTTTTAATATCTGACCCTATGTTAAAACATACAAGATTGGAATTTTATAGAGACATGTATCCCAGATTTTACATTTGAGGCACTTACTAAACCTTAAATAAATACCTAAAAACATAGGCCATGGAGTTTGACACTTAGACATAACTAGAACATACGATGCATAATATCACACAATAGAACAAAGCAAATCTTTGTGATTAAGTTTTACCATTAATGTTAATACTGTAGTTCTTTTGAGAACAGAGGTCCTACATGGGCAGTTAATACACAGTGACTCCTGTTGTTAATTTAACAATTAACACTCTTACATGTGACCGCAGTGATCATCCAAAGCTCTTGACAAGAGCTGCCTAAGCTATGGAAGCCTTTTGAATTCCACAAACTCCATCAGCATTCAGACAAGGTCATATGCAAAGTGGAAGTTCTCTCATCCCTCCTGGGAAAAGTACTTCCTTCTTTGATGGCCACTTTTTTCCACTGGGGTCACACCCAGGGAGGTTCTCCATGTATGGACACTTTCTCCACAAGTGTCCTGGCTTTCCACACCTGAAATGCTCTTGTGAGCTTTCCAGCCAGACCAGAATGCCTTTAGGGCTGATTTTTGAAGTCGCTAGTGCTACTTAAAGCCATTGCCACTCCATGAGTCTGCTGTACAGAGTCCTTCCCATGTTGGAGCATTTATTCCTCTTTAATTTTATTATTATTCATAGTAAACACTTAATCCTATTGACATGATCACTTGAACACTTAATCCCACCTATATGATCACTTTAAAATTCAAATTTACCTTAGTTTTCCTGGCTAGTGATCCATTCCACATGTAGCGGAGGCACATTGACTATTAATGAGATAATATTAACAAGGTAAGGATGAAAAGTAGAGCCAGCCTACTGTAACTATTACTTACAAGATGCTGACAACTATTTGATAATGAGAATTTTCTCTGTTTATCAAAATGCACATAGCATTTGATAAATGAAATATTCTCTCTCTTGGGTAAAATAACAGAGATCCTAGGGCTAGCATCATAAATATCCATTATTGCTCTAGGCAATAGTTATCTAATAGACCTTAGGCAGCACTCTGTATTTTAAAATGTACTACACAAATATCAAATAGGGAGAGAGATGGGAAGGTAATTGCTAGTAGACAGCTTAATGTCAAATTTTAGAGCATTTACAAGTGATTTATTCATCAGAATAGATTGTAAAACAGTAATAAAACACAGGACATTTAGTTTTGTCTTTTTTTTTTTTTTTTTTTTGGACAGGTAGAGTTAGACAGTGAGAGAGACAGAGAGAAAGGTCTTCCTTCCATTGGTTCACTCCCCAAATGGCCACTATGGCCAGCGTGCTGTGCCGATCCAAAGCCAGGAGCCAGATGCTTCCTCCTGGTCTCCCATGTGGGTGCAAGGACCAAGCACTTGGGCCATCCTCCACTGCCTTCCCGGGCCACAGCAAAGAGCTGGACTGGAAGAGGAGCAACAGGGTCAGAATCTGGCTCCCCAACTGGGTCTAGAACCCGGGCTGCCAGTGCCGCAGGTGGAGGATTAGCCTAGTGAGCCGGGGAGCCGGCTGTAATATTTTCACATTTATAAAAAAAAAAAGAAAATTTTCATTTCTGAAATTCATGAGCTTAGGGGAAGAGCTGATTAGAATAAATTTGGCCCTAAATTTGACCAGAATTTCCTAATGACAAATTTTGGGTGCAAGCTTCATTTATTACTTTTTGGAATGGTATTTTGGGAACATTTTGGCTGATTTTTTTTTCTTAAAACAGCCAACATTCTGGTGTTGGGGATTTATTTGGCTGTTAAAGGCTAATACATTTTTTTTTTTTTGACAAGCAGAGTGGACAGTGAGAGCGACAGAGAGAAAGGTCTTCCTTTTTGCCATTGGTTCACCCTCCAATGGCTGCTGTGGCCGGCATGCTGCGGCCAGCGCACCGCGCTGATCCGATGGCAGGAGCCAGGTGCTTCTCCTGGTCTCCCATGGGGTGCAGGGCCCAAGCACTTGGGCCATCCTCCACTGCACTCCCTGGTCACAGCAGAGAGCTGGCCTGGAAGAGGGGCAACCAGGACAGAATCTGGCGCCCCGACCAGGACTAGAACCCGGTGTGCTGGCACCACAAGGCGGAGGATTAGCCTATTGAGCCGCAGCGCCGGCCCTGGCTAATACATTCTTACCACAGAGTATTTTAGCATGTGAATCCATATTTTTTAACCACATGGTTGAGAATTCTGGAAGACAGATTATTGTTAATTTTTGCAACCTCTTCTTAGGCAAATATATTCAGGCTTAAATGGGAATCATGTATACTGTCTATGGTCTAATTTATTTCTTGAGAGCCATTTGGAACCATTTCAAGCAAGCAAATCATTCCAGTGTTGCGTGTTGCCGCCTATCCACACAGCTGTAGCGAGGGAGGGCAATCAAAAGCTAAGGGAAATGCTGTACCTGAGAGAGTGGATATTTGGGCCACCTGCTCTCTCAGGGTTTGCTAACAGTCCCACTTGCCACATTTCCATACTCAGCTCTGTGATACATGTACTGTTGTTGGTCCCTCTCTAGTGTAGGACATTCCAAGTGTTTAACAAAAAAACCGTGTAGAAAACAGAAGTATTATATCAGATATACATTTTTTTTTTAAATTATTTATTTGTTTGAGAGAGAGGGAGAGGGAGAAGAACAGGGAGAGAAGAAGAGGGAGAGGAATAAAAACTCCTGTCTGGTGTTTCAAATTCCCCTATGGCCCAGGGGAAGCCTAGGAACCTAGAACTCAATCCAGTTCTCCCAAATATGTGGCAAAAACCCAATTACTAGAACAATCACCACTTTCTCCCAGGGTCTGCATTGGCAGGAAGCTGGAGTCAGGAGTCAGAGCTTTATAAAAATCAAACCCAGGGACTCCAATGTGGGGTACCATGTGGGATCTGCCTCTTAAAGTCTCAGAAAGCCCACACTCAGGATACGCATTTTATAAAAGTTAAGAGAATCTATAATTGGTTTTTTTAATCTTTATTTTACACTAGAATCAACAAAAAAAGTACGTGAGGAAGCTCAAGAAATTGTTCCCTTGTATTTACTATTAATTGTCTCCTCTACTTCCTACTCTCCAAACTCTTAAGAACAGTTTTTTGTAAATTTTACTCTTATTAAAATAAAACATTGAAAATACCTTATTCAAGGAAAGCACTCTGCTTTAAAAAAATTGTAAAAGCAACAACAAATCAACTGTTTGCTAGGAAACTTATATAAGTCTCTCCCTGTGCATATTATGTTCTGAGATCTGCATTTAAGTTGGATTCTCACAACATTATATACATTTTTATCTAGGTTAAAGAGATGGTGATTTTTAAATAGAATAGTATCTCCCTTTATTTCTGGTTCTTAATTATAGATTTGTTCAAGTTTGTGAATCAACCAATTAAATATTTTAAGTATCCACTTAAAAGTGAAAGTATAAAGCTTCCTATTTTTGATTGACCTAAGTAAAAATCATTTTACAAATTCATGCACAGCATCATGACCAACTCTGGATATAAAGACACTCTCTTTTCCCCAGTGTTACAATTGCAACTTGCAAGTTTTTTAAAATGTTTGTACTGCTTCCAACTTCACAAAAAAGAACAGAATTTTTATTGACTAAAACTTTTTAAGTGCTTTTCTTCAAGTAAAGGAAAAATTCTTGATGCCTTGTTAAAATGATGATGTTGCCAGTAAGGAAGAGAGAGAGAGAGAGAGAGAGAGAGAGAGAGAGAGAGAGAGAGAGAAGGAAGGAAGGAAAATGAGATAGAATAAAAAATGCCAAAGAGTGAAGTTTGTGGCCAAATGACTGTTGAGGATATGGGCACACTCAAATAGACATTAGAACCAAAGCCACTTGCTCTGCTTAATAAAGTAACTCAAAATTAGTGACTTAGAACAACTGGGTTAGCTCCTGTAGTTGGGATCACAGCAACTTGGTCTGGAGTCATCTGATGGCTAGGGGTACTGGACATTCAAGATGGCTTCTTGTTCACACATCTGATGTCTCAGTTTCTCTGGTGCCTTGTTTTCATGCAGAAAAGCCCAAGATTCTTTTTCTTCCTAAACAATTGTATTAGACTATATTTTACATGTGAAAAAAATCACCCATTTTACATGGATACTTCATTGATTTTTAGAATTGGCCAAAAATCACCACATCCAGTTTTAGAACATTACCATCATTCTGACTACTACTGTTGAGCTTGATTTCTTTGCCTTTCTTAATAATTAAAAAAAATAACTGGCACATAAAATCATACATACCTATGGGATAGCAGGTGTTTTATATATAAGTGTATATATATATATGTGTGTGTGTGTGTGTGTGTACAGATATTTATACAAACACACCGTATAGTGTCCAACCTGGGTAAATGTATCCATTGCCTCAAACATTTATCATTTCCCTTTGGTAAAAACATTATAAATCTTTTCTTCTGGCTTTTTCTCTTTTAAAAAATATCCAGTCATTATCATCATTTTTAATCACCCTACTGTATGATATAACAACAGAACTTCTGGATTCTATCTACCTAACTTAGTACCTGTTAAATATTCGTCCATTTATCTCAACCTACTATTCATCCTTGTCTCTGGTAACCACAATTATATTCTCAACTTCTAAGAGATGATTTTCTTTTAGATTCCATATATGATTGTGCTTTGCTTATTAACAATGATTTTTGGTTCCATTTGCTCTGTTGAAAATGACAAAATTAGTCCAAGTGTTTGGACCTTAGCAACTTCCATGGGAGACCAGGATGGAGTTCCTGGTTCCCAGCTTCAGGCTTCAGCCTGGCCCAGCCCTGGCTGTTGCAGCCATTTAGGCAGTGAACCAGTGGCTGAATCTCTCTCTTTCACTCCCTCTTTTCCTTTCTTCTCTCTGTTACTGTGATAAATAAATAAGTAAATATTTTTTTGTTTGAAATGCAGGGTGACAGAGAGAGAGAGAGAGAGAGAAATCTTTCATCTGTTGATTTACTCTCCATATGCATGCAACAACCAGGGGTTGGTTAGGTCAAAGCTAGGAGCCAGGAATTCCATCCAGATATCCCACATGGGTGGGTGGCAGGGACCCAAACACTTGACCTGTCATCTGCTGCCTACTAAGATGTGCATTAGCAAGAAGCTGGACCTGAACTGGAGGCTGGACTGTGTACCAGGCACTCCAACATGGGATGTGAGATTCCTAAGTGACAGCTTAACCAGCTGCACCTCAACACCTACCCCATTAAATAGCCGTTAAAGTTACCTAGTTACAGTTGTTTCTTTTATCTTGGCTCTTCAAGTATCACATTTAGGGCTACTTTGGGCAGTATTATTTAAATTGTGCTGTTTTAAAAAATGGTAAATTTTTAAAATAAACCAAAAAGATGAATAACACAATTACTATCTTTTTCACATAAAAAGCATTCACAAAAACAGAACAAACCTGACTGTTTAGACCAGGTTGTCATTGTGGGAAGCAGGGCACGGCTCCCACAACATGGCGCTTAGAGGGAGTAAACAAGTTCTACACAGTGGCTTCGGCTGCTTCATCAATTTGACTAATGAGTTGCAGGAGCTGACCCAACCTCTGATTGGAAGAAAGCGGTGTGCTCAGCACTCGGGCAGCAGAGCACGGATTGGTGGGAGAGGACTATAAAAGGGGACTCAGCTGCACTTTCTGGGACAACTACTGTCTCCGGGCTGGTGGAAAGTTCGGGGGTGGAGAGTTGGTGGAGAGTTTGTTGGGGAGCTTGTTATTTCGTTCTTCTTTTTACTTGTGCTTGCTTTACTGTAGAAAAAACCGACAGCAAGGGAATAACAGCGTCCAGTCCGGTGCCGCTCCTCTGCTCTATGAGGAGCGACAGTCATGATCTTGGTACCACATCAACAAATCAAAATATTCTTTAACATCAACTCCTACAGTTTCGATAATTGGAGGTAAATAAGGCAATGACAAAAATACAACATATTTTTAGCAAAACCTCAATTAAAGACTGTTGTAATCCATGATTTGGCTGGTTAGCATATGCACAGTATACTTTTCAGTATAACAGGATCACCTTATACGGATAATCAAAGATGTACACTGAGTTACTAGCAGATATTAAATTGACCCATGAAAGCAGTGTCTGGATAAGGCCTTTTAGACACTTATTATCTCAGTACCTAGCACATACTATGTACTGCAAAGACTGCTGTTAACTGAATATGTAAACAATTGAATCATTATGACTAATAATTATGAGTAAGTAAATCAATGAACGAATGATTTATTGCTAGAGAACTGCAAGGAATCCACCAGAAAGATGCTGTCATTTGACTAGAATTAGCCAAATTTCATATTCTGTTTGGGAGGCAATTATAGGCTTGGGGTTTTGAGCCAATTTAGATTCTGGGTGTTAGGACAGAGAATGGTAAAGGCCAAATTGGGTGAAATATCAGTCACATTTGGGAACGGAAACCAAAGGCAGCAGGGAAATAACCAGAGCATCTGAGAGAGCATTATCAGGCGGCAAATGCAGGGCCACAGAGCAGAATTCTAGACAATGGTTCACTCTTATGTGATCATTTTTATTTATACTTTAAAAAGGATTTTTTTTTTGATGAACAGAGAGACAAAAAGAGACAGAGAGAATCAGCAAAGAGAGAGAGAGAGAAAGAAAGAGTAAGAGAGCTCTGGTTCACTCTCCAAGCCCACAGCTGCTGAGGCTGGACCAGGCCAAAGCCAGGAGTTCAGAACTCAATCTGGGTTTCCCAGTTGAGTAGCAGGAAATCAACTACTTGATGATCAGCTACATCCTAGATGTTCTGAATTAGCAGGATTCTAGAGTTGGAAGTGGAGCTGGGACTTAATTTCAAGCACTCTGACATGGTAGGTGGGCAGCCCCAGAGGCATCTTAACCACTGTACCAAATGCTCACCCTTCTATTTATGTTCTTAATGAGAACATGAAATCCCCTGGCTCTGAAAGATATTTACATAGTAATTTCTGGAAGAATTGTCCCTTCTGATGGATTTTAATTCTCATGGAATCAAAGAAATGAGTTGGAGGATCATAAATCCCCACAGTTTACATTCCAGAAACCATGTTCACCTTGAGTTAGGGACGTGGCAATCCTTCTGGACAACCTTGAAATTACAACCACAAACAAACAAAAAAAAAAGTAATTTTTGTTTTGTACCCTATGTAAGTTAGCTTTATATTGTGACAAGAAATTTAATTATAAAATATCAGCTTTTGACATCTAATATAGTTTACTCACTGACTAGGCAGAAATCAACCAGAAAGAATTTTTGTGACAGAATGAATGATGCATAAATGATCTAATAACAAGTACAATACAAAATCATGTACTTCGACTTAAACTCCAATTAGATCAGTTCTGCATATATTAGACTACTTGGTGGAAGTTAGAATTGTGCGTTTGTACTAGATATTTTACTTTTTCTAGAGTCAGTGAGCTATTGGATAACACAGCTTCATGCATATTAATTTCTATGTATTGAATAATCTTTGGGATTTCAGCAACAAATGTTATTTATTTTCAATTCTTGTTGCTTTTGATTGTTACCTTAAAATATTTCTCTTCTTTTCTCATCAACATACTAAAATTGGGAGTGAACATATGCCTTTGTAAGTAAACATAAATCCAGTTTTCCAAAAAATTCTGTTAGAGCTAAATATAATCTTGCTTTCTACCATCAGATGTTTGACATCTGCAGTGATTTTACACTAACTGAATATTTCTTGAAAAATTCTCACCTAAGAAAGTGCTACTTTTGAAGCGATTTTAAAATTTCTGGCGCTTTGGAGAAAAAGCTTAATATGTGACAATTTTCTATTTTTGACCATTCATTCCATTCTCTTTCAGCTCTGTTTTTGAGGTTTTTTTTTGTTTCAATATTATATTCTAAACCACTTTAATAACTGTATCATTTTTTTATTCTAACTTCACTTGTAAAACAAATAGTACCTTTTCAGTAATCAATTTTGACAATCCAGGATATGAGCTAACTACTTAGTATACAAAACCAGTAAATAATGGTGTCAGAACACTTAATAATTCCAAATGTACTGTACGGGAATTACTCTTACCATGTTATGAAATGAAAAAAGGAGCAAAAATTTTATTCTAAAATATTCTTTTATTGCTCCTTGAACATAATATACCTCTGTAGTTTTTTTCTTTGCTGACTTTGTCTACTCTTTCATGTCAACTGGCAAAATCTACCACCTTTTGTAGTTTAAAGTTCAAGCATTTTCCCAATATCCTCCCTTGAATACTTCTTAATATTTATGACATCTAAAAATGTTCTAAAATTTAGCTAAATGTTTAATTTTGTAGGTTTTGTTATTCGGCTGGTCATTGTATTATATTTGCTGAGCATTCTTAACTTGAGTAACCTTTTCTATTTATTTTATTTTTTTTCCTGTGGAACCTGCATTTAACTTGTCTCTCTCAACATAAAGGATAATACCATTTTTGATTGTATTACTAATCTCCAAAATCCGGTTAGGCACCTCATCAAAAATAGACCGGTTAGAGATTAGCCTTAAATTTCTTTTTCTACAATAGATAAAATGAGGTGAGAAGGGCATAAGCGTGTGCAGCGGGACAGGGGTGACAAGGAGAGACAGAGAAACAGAGAGAGGGAGGGAGACAATGACTGTTGGTGGCATTTATTTGAATTGTGTTTTCTATTTTCCACAGTCCTTAAATGGAACACCTTCTTTCCCCTATAACAATGATTGGGAGGTCAATCTTTAATCTTTATTTTTGTTATGTAGAATATGAAGATACATTTCTTATAATGATCCTTTTTACAAAGAACTTTGTAGAGTCCTGGGGTATGCAACTTGTTATTAGATGACCAATATTATAACTAATGTTCCTGTTTAATGGAAGAAATCTACAATTTTTTCCTCTTTTGCTTTTTGTTTCATGGTTTGGGGAGGACTCTTCAATAGCATTACTAGGTCAACTGGCATTTGGAAATCATTACTCTCTTTCAGAGAGGAACTATTTTGCACTTTATTCGTTATGATTTGTGTGTTTTAATCTTGTCTTCTCATTGAGTTGTAAATTTCTGAGTTTAGGGGTCAACCCCAAAATGTTCAGTGTCTCCAATTTTATATTTTATTAATTTATTACCTTGGGGTGATGGAAGTTTCCAGTGTGAGTGATATGAGTGATGAGAGTGTGGAGTGATAATGATTAAGTGATTTTTGAAAGCAAGAGTGGATTTGCTGTATTGAGTTTGTTAATTTTCAATCTGATCATTTACCATCCATGCATCATCAATTAGGATTACAACACGGCGGCAAGCTACACAACTAATAGCAAGGTGAACTGTGATTACTAAACTGTTCTCTTTCTTCACAATTACTTCCCCTTTCTTCACAATTCCTCAACTCCTGATTTGGAATTAAATAAAATTTATGAATATGGAGACGACATTTGTTACTGCTTAAAGTATTTTGATTTTCAGTAAATCTTGAAGGTTGTTTTTCTGTTTGTCATTTTCTATTTCCCATATCAGAAGCAGTATGATTTTAAAGGCTTCTATCATTTAATCTTAGATTGTTGTTTGAAGCAACAAGATTATTTCACTTGTCTCTTCAGTACTAAAGAGATGAAACTGTATTTGAGATGTTTGAAATCCTATACTTGGAATTCTCAATCAGCTACTGAGAATTGCCTCGGGTTCACAGACAGAAGAATGTGAATAGAAGACAAAGCCAGGCAAATTACTAGCTAGAGATTTGGTGTCAAATCCCTGTGTGGTAATCTGATTTCTCTTTTCATTTCATGGCTTCATCCTACCTACCTGAAACACACAATCAGGTTTCTGTGTTTTTTTTTTTTTTTTTTTCTCACCCTTAATTTTAGCAATCAGAAAAGCCAAATAGAAATGAACTGAAGTAATAATAAATAGAAATTTACATCTAAGGTCTAGTGAGGGAGTGATCTAATCTGTTCTTCACGTCTTTTCATGAGCCATGGGTGAAATAATTCAGGGAACAAGAAAGGCTTTCGCCAGAACACAAGTAAAGAAAAGCAAATTAGACCAATTCAAACCATGCATCACCACGGTCAGTCAAAGAGCAGCAGCAACAACAGACAGCATTCCTCATTTAACTTTGACTTTTTCCTTTGACTGTGTGAAATTCCCTTCTTGTAGTTCTGCAACCCAATCTGTGCTTGTTTTGGCACTGAGCTGCACAATATGTCTTCTTTCAGGGACAAAATAAGTGGACACAGTGTTGGGGAGCTAAAAAGAGCAGGACTGTTCCTTTAAAATATTTAGTTTTTCTGAGAATCAGTGGCTAGAAAAAATACAAATATTTTCAAGTATAAGCAAATATTGGCTTCTCACCATGATATATTAACAGTTTCGTTTTTCTAAAAAGCTTCATTACAATATTTTGCATGCTGATTTCCACTACCAGCATTTAGTGAACACTTGAACTGATGTAGGCTGAATAGGCAAACAGCTAGACAGGTCTGCATGAGCTGTAATTTGCTGCAAGGCCCCAAATGCAATTCCACCTACTTGTCAATAAAATTGTCCCCTTTCCCAGGATGTACCTGTTACATCCGGGACCTAAGGGAGGATGCCATGAAAATACAGAAACTAAACTCCACATAGAACTTGTGGAGGTATCTCAAAATTGTCATGCTTCTGGAGGCACCACCTCTATCCCATACCCTATCAAAGGGGCCAACAAGGGGGGATGGTGGGGAGGTTTGCTTTCACTATAGACCATGGCTGGAGATGCTGCGCAGGTATGCTCCCTCTCTGTCCTTGCCTATCGCTCCTGCCTTCAGGCAATCATCTGACCTACTCATAGCAGCTATTTCTCTGGGGCAACCCACAGTCAGGCATGCATGTGTGTTCACTTTCTCATCTCCCTTGTCCACATTACAGCTTTGGTGGTTTTTGTCAACAATCTGAACTTTACACTGACTTTTAAATGCAAACCTTTGGCTCCACTCCTCATTTGAAACCAAAGTTTTTGTAACTGGATTTTGAAATAGACTTTGAAAACATATTACAGATAATTTGAATATCAGCCATTTTTAAATTTCTTTTAAAGATTTTTATTTATTTGACAGGTAGGGTTACAGACAGTGAGAGAGAGAGACGGAGAGAAAGGTCTTCCTTCTGTTGGTTCACTTCTCAAATGCCGCAACGGCCGGAGCTGTGCCAATCCGAAGCCAGGTGCAGGGGCCCAAGCACTTGGGCCACCCTCCGCTGCTTTCCCAGGCCACAGCAGAAAGCTAGACTGGAAGAGGAGCAACCGAGACTAGAACCGGCACCCATATGGGATGCCGACACTTCAGGCGGAGGATTAACCTAGTGTGCCACGGTACCGGCCCTGAATATCAGCCAATTTTTATGCACTTAAAATGGTTTTATGTTAACCTGTATCCTATCCCTATTAATGTGACATTTGATTATCTGGAAAATTTCGTATTATTTGGGAGAACTGCCTATATTTCTAAAATATTAGGTAAAATATGTAAGGCTGACACAAACACACCAATCACGGGAGTAAGGGAATGGGTTTATTGAGGGGAAACCTGATAGACTGCAGGGAAGGGGCAAAGAAGGAAAAGAAGAGATCAAGAGACAGAGAGATCAAGAGAGAGACAGAGAGAGGGACAGAGATCAAGAAACGGAAAGAGAGCCATGTGTTCGGGAATAGGTCCTCTCAAAACTTTGCCAGGGGGTGGGCAGGGAAGTAGGAGCAGCAAATCCCATAAGGATAGGGGTGGAGCTAACACTGGTGGTTGGGCCATGTGGCCACCTGGCTTCCAGTAATGGTGGTGGGGGCTAGAGCCTAGGATGATGTTGGGGTGTAGATCGCACCGTATATACGACTGAGCCATTTTACTTACAAAATTGGTCCAAGTTTCCCCAGGGAATGTTGATGTTGGACATACCTAGGAGGACTTTCCATTTATCTTTTTTCTGTTTATCTGTAGGCCAGGAAATAATTTTTTTTCAAAGTTACATTATATTTTTTGAAAATCATATGTTAGAAATAAAAAATACTAAATACATTATTAATATTGATATTATCACATTTGTATTCATATTTTCTCTTTCCATGGGTACTTAAAGATACATTAGCCATAAGGTCTCCACAATTCCTGTCCTTACTAAACACAAACACTTCATATTTGCCTGGATGGTGTTCTGGTACCGAGTTTGTCTACTTGCTGAAATTGAGATGAGCTAATTTTCAGCATTGTCACTGGATAGTTTTGTATGTGAATGGGTGTCACAGGCATCCTGTATTCTTCTAACACAATGGCTATATTTAATAGCTGGAGTCACATTTCCTCTTTGGGTCCTTTTGTCACCCTTGAGTGAATGCTCTCTGAGCTCAGTGATATTCTTACATATAAAATATCAGTTGTCCCCAGCTACCCAGCACAGTGGCTTTAAACTTGTTCTGATGCCAGAGACAGCACACTTTTATTATTTAGTAAGAATTACCTATTTTTCTTTCTACATTTCATTTGAGAGTTACCTTGAGAACAGCTATTTGCAAAATATTTAAGCAATCTTCTTAGTTTAAAATTATTGATCTCTTCAAGCATATATTTAATCAGAATCATTCCAGTGAGAAATAAAATTAATACAGATGTCTATAGGACATTTTAATTAAACTTCCCTTAATTCTTTCAAGGAAAGAGTAACAATAAATTTCTTCTATATCATTGGATTAAAATTACATCAGGAGAGTTACAAAATCTTAAAGAAAGAAATAGAAGAGGATTCCAAAAAATGGAAAAATCTTCCATGCACATGGATTGAAGAATCAATATCATCAAAACGTCCATTCTCCCAAAAGCAATTTAAAGATTCAATACAATACCAATGAAAATACCAAAGACATTCTTCTCAGAGCGGGAAAAAAATGATGCTGAAATTCATATGGAGACGCAAGAGACCTCGAATAGCCAAAGCAATCTTGTACAACAAAAAGAAAGCCTGAGGCATCACAATACCAGATTTCAGGACATACTACAGGGCACTTGTAATCAAAACAGCATGGCACTGGTACAGAAACAGATGGATAGACCAATGGAACAGAATAGAAACACCAGAAATCAATCCTAACATCTACAGCCAACTTCTATTTGATCAAGGATCTAAAACCAATTCCTGGAGCAAGGACAGTCTATTCAATAAATGGTGCTGGGAAAACTGGATTTCCATGTGCAGAAGCATGAATCAAGAACCCTACCTTTCACCTTACACAAAAATCCACTCAACATGGATTAAAGATCTAAATCTATGACCCAACACCATCAAATTATTAGAGAACACTGGAAAAACCCTGCAAGATATAGGCACCGGCAAAGACTTCTTAGAAAAGACCCCAGAGGCACAGGCAGTCAAAGCCAAAATTAACATTTGGGATTGCATCAAATTGAGAAGTTTCTGTACTGCAAAAGAAACAGTCAGGAAAGTGAAGAGGCAACTGACAGAATGGGAAAAAATATTTGCAAACTATGCAACTGATAAAGGATTAATAACCAGAATCTACAAAGCGATCAAGAAACTCCACAACAACAAAACAAACAACCCACTTAAGAGATGGGCCAAGGACCTCAATAGACATTTTTCAAAAGAGGAAATCCAAATGGCGAACAGACAAATGAAAAAATGTTCAAGATCACTAGCCATCAGGGAAATGCAAATCAAAACCACAATGAGGTTTCACCTCACCCCAGTTAGAATGGCTCACATTCAGAAATCTACCAAAAACAGATGCTAGCGAGGATGTGGGGAAAAAGGGACACTAACCCACTGTTGGTGGAATGCAAAATGGTCAAGCCACTATGGAAGTCAGTTTGGAGATTCCTCAGAAACCTGAATATAACCCTACAATACAACCCAACCATTCCACTCCTTGGAATTTACCCAAAGGAAATTAAATTGGCAAACAAAAAAGCGGTCTGCACCCTAGTATTTATTGCAGCTCAATTCACAATAGCCAAGACCTGGAACCAACCTAAATGCCCATCAACAGTAGACTGGATAAAGGAATTATGCGATATGTACTCTATAGAATACTATACAGCAGTAAAAAACAATGAAATCCGGCCAGTCATTTACAACAAAATGGAGGAATCTGGAACACATCATGCTGAGTGAAATAAGCCAGTACCAAAGGGACAAATATCATATGTTCTCCCTGATCGGTGACAACTAACCAACGACAAAAAAGGAAACCTGTTGAAGTGAAAGGGACACTATGAGGAACAGTGACTTGATCAGCCCTTGTCTTGATTGTTTATGAACAACAATACTTTATCCCTTTTTGTATTTTTTTTTGTTCTAGTTAATACTATTGGTTGAACTCTTTAATTAGCACACAATTAATCTTAGATGTTTAAATTTAACTGAAAAGTAATCTCTGTTAAATACAAGAGTGGCAGTAAGAGAGGGAGGAGATGTACAATTTGGGACATGCTCAATCGGACTTGCCCCAAATGGTAGAGTTAGAAATGTGCCAGGGGATTCCAATACAATCCCATCAAGGTGGCATGTACCAATGCCATCACACTAGTCTAAGTGATCAATTTCAGTTCACAATTGATCATACTGATAGGACTAAGAGTCAAAGGGATCACATAAACAAGACTAGTGTCTGCAAATACTAACTGATAGAATTAAAAAGGACAGAACAAGCCAACATGGGAAGCAGGATACACAGCAGACTTACAGAATGGCAGATGTCCTAAACAGCACTCTGGCTTCAGAATCAGCCCTTAAGGCATTTGGATATGGCTGAAGAGCCCATGAGAGTATTTTAGGCATGGAAAGCCAAGACACTCTGGCAAAAACAAAACAAAACAAAACGAAACAAAAAAACCACAAACCTAAATGAAAGATCTCTGCGAGTGAGATCCCAGCAGAAAGACTGTCCATCAAAGAAGGAGGTACCTTTCTTTGAAGGGAGGAGAGAACTTCCACTTTGACTATGACCTCATTTAAATAAGATCGGAGTCGGTGAACTCAAAAGGCTTCCATAGACTTGCAACTTATGACAAGAGTCTGGGGTGATTACTGATGCCATAAACAAGAGTGTCAAATGGTTAAGTCAACAACAGGAGTCACTGTGCACTTACTCCACATGTAGGATCTCTGTCCTTAATGTGTTGTTCAATGTGAATTAATGCTATAACTAGTACTCAAAAAGTACTTTACACTTTGTGTTTCTGTGTGGGTGCAAACTGTTGAAATCTTTCCTTAATATGTACTAAATTGATCTTCTGTATATAAAGATAATTGAAAATGAATCTTGATGTGAATGGAATGGGAGAGGGAGTGGGAGATGGGAGGGTTGCGGGTGGGAGGGAAGTTATGGGGAAGAAAAAGCCATTGTAATTCATAAGCTGTACTTTGGAAATTTATATTTATTAAATAAAAGTTAAAAAAATTACATCAGGGGTTAGTACACACGTATTATTATTTCAAATTCACCTTATTTCACTTTTTTGACCAAAAGGAATGCTGTATTATTTTTATAAGACAGTATTTCTTTCGATAGCCAATACAGTAGTCTATTATAAGCATTGTAATAAAAAACTGTTTATCTAAAGATTTTTCATAACTATAGTTTAAAAATTCACTAACATTTATTTATTATAGGCCAGTTTATTTATTGTAAAACCAATAGGCCAGACACTTATCCAGATTTGTTTGTCCCTAGCTGAGTCTCCCTTTTTTTCTCCCTTTTTGTCTCTCTCTCTCTCTCTCTCTCTGCCCTCAATTCACCTACATTCATATATTTTGTGATGAAAATGAAATCTATGAAATGTTATCACCATGACTGAAGCTCTATCAATTGACTTTCTGGTCGTCCTGACTTTGTGTTATAATGATAGACCAGAAAATAGTTTCTAGCGAGGTCTGAGCTTATTGCATAATGGCTTGAAAATAGAAGATGGATTTATTTTTCAAAGATATAAACATCTTTGAGACTCTATTACATAAGCTCAGAACATTTTGTATTTTTCAGTATTTATTTTTCTGTTAATGCCATACATGAATCACTACCCTTTATAATATTCAATCCTGATAAAAATATACTCATTGTAACAAATGGCAAACATAAATTAGAATATATACCCAAGATATTAAGAAAAAAGGATAGGTTTGGGGAAGAGTAGAGTATCAGTGAATCCATTTCATTTGGAAAGGAAACTGCGGGGTGTACTACTGAACAGAATGTCCTCCTGTGACCTCTACAGCAGCCCCCAGGTCCTACTGCAGCTCTCAGAGAATAATCCCAAGTCGACAAATTCCCCACTCCCTCTTTCCTGTTCCTTTACCCTAAAAAAAAATGAATGCAGTATAGAATTCTGACACAGTGCATATTTTTTCACATTATGTTGTATATAAGCAAGAACATTTTCAACTACTTAAAAATATAATTTTACAAATAAGGAATAAAGATGATTACTATTTCTGTTTTGATAAATATTTTTGGAGATGTTTTAGCTAATGTTATTGATAAAGGAAAATCGAGTTTAAAAGAATTTGAAAAAAGCAGCATGATTACTCTTGGTACATGAAATGATATTTTTGAGAAAAGTTTAGAACACTGAAAAAACTATCAAAACTGTTAAAAGTTTACAGAAATGAACTGAATATAAGACAAATAACAAAAATATAGTAACATCTGTGAATTTAAGAACTAGTTTTCATAACGTAATGAACAAAATATCCTATTTACAATGGCAACCTAATTAAATATCAAAGAAAATTACAGTTGGAGACTTCAACATTCTTCAGCAATTATGAATATAGGGTGAGGCATTTGGTTTATTGGTTAGGAAACCAGTTAAAATGCCCCCATCCCATATTGGTGTGCCTGGGTTGAATCCTCATCTCCAGCTCCTAATTCTGATTACTTACCAATACAAACCCTAGGAAGCAGAGGTGGTAGCTCAAGTAATCCTGCCAACCACCTGTGAGACCTGTTTAGCATACCTGATTCCCAGCTTGGGCCCAGGCCCAATGTTGGCCATTATGAGAATTTGGAATTAAACTAGAAATCAGTTACAGGTAAAAGAGAATTCTAGAAACATCAAGAAGCTAATTAAAGTACTTCTACATAATCTGTATGTTAAGAAATATCAAGGGAAACAAGTTGAACGGAACGGAAATGAAAACACAATATGTCAAAAATTATGCGAAGCAGTTAAAATAGTGTTGAGAGGGGAATTTACCACCTGACATGCTTACTTTTGAACGAGGAAGTCTCAAATTAGTAGTCTAGGTTCCCCATCAAATGAAAAAAAAAAGCTAGAAAAAGGGCAAACTAAAGGAAGTTCCAGGAAAAAATAGTAATTATGAAGCAGAAATTAAAGAACTAGAAAATGGAAAAAATAGAGAAAAGAAATGAAGCTAAAAACCTGGTTCTTTGAGATGATTAATAAAATCGATTAATTGGCTGGCACTGTGGCTCACTTGGCTAATCCTCCACCTGCGGCACCAGCACCCGGGTTCTAGTCCCAGTCAAGGCACCGGATTCTGTCCCAGTTGCTCCTCTTCCAGTCCAGCTCTCTGCTGTGGCCTGGGAAGGCAGTGGAGGAGGCCCTGCGGGGCCCTGCACCCGAATGGGAGACCAGGAGGAAGCACCTGGCTCCTGGCTTTGGATCGGCGCAACGCACCAGCTGTAGTGGCCATCTGGAGAGTGAACCAACGGAAGGAAGACCTTTCTCTCTGTCTCTCTCTCTCTCACTGTCTTCCTGTCAAAAAAAAAAAAATATATATATATATATATATATATTTAAAGGGCTTCACCCAAAAGGAAAAGGACATAGATCCAGGTTTAAAATTGATTAATCACTAACAAAAGAGAACACCGCCGCCCCCTCCCGCCCCTGCCCACACACAAAGCCAAAACAGAAAGAAGACACAAATCAGCAATATCAGGAATATTTCTGTAGATCTTGCAGACATCAAAAGAATAATAAAGTAACACCAGGAACAACTTTGAAGATGCATATTAAATAACTGATGAATTGACCATTTCCTTGAAAAACACAAGCTCTAATAACTCATTCAACTTTAACCAGACAAATGAATAGTCGTTTAACTATAGAAGAAATTTAGTTTGTAGTATAAACCCTCTCAAAAAATTTCAAAGCCTTGATCTTTCCACTGGGAAATTCTACCAAAAATTCAAAACAAAATTAACACCAATTCTACACAATCTCTTAAAAATGAAAGAGGAGGAAGAAACACTTTCCAATATATTCTATGAAAACGATACAGATCCAAATAGTATAAAAAAAAGCAAAAAATACAGGTTAACATTTTTTATAAATATAGGTGTAAAATTTCTTAACACAATATTATCAAATAAACTATAGCAACATATAAAAAGAATTAGAGACTATGACCAAATGAGACTTATTTCTGACATGCAACTTTGGCTCAGTATTTCAAAATTTATCAGTGTAAAAGGCTAATAGCTAAAAAAGTAAAGGCTAAAGAAGTGGCATCACTTAATCATATAAATGAATATACAGAAAATCTTTGACAGAACTCAACACCTATTCATGATGAAATGCTTAGAAAACTTGGAAAGAGAAGTTTAGATGATAGAGAACAGCTACAAAATCTTAAAAATTAACATTATACTTACTGGTAAAAGCATTAGGGCTTCTGTCTTGCAAAAGTGCTTGGGATGGCAGTGGATTATGGCCCCAGCACACGGGTCCCTGCCACTCAAGTTTGAGATCTAGATGGACTTGTCTCCCGGCTTTGGCCTTCCCCATCTTGGCTGTTGAAGGTATTTAGGGATTGAATCAGTGGATGGAAGATATCCCTTTCTCTTCTCTGTCTCTCTTTCTCTCTCTGTCACTCTGCCTTTCAAATAAATAAGTCTTTTTTTTTTTTTTTTTAAATCTCTGCTTTCTTCTAAGCTTGGAAACAGACATGGATGTTGATGAGTGGGACTGCTATTAAGTAATTGGAAGTTGATGTTGGATAATTCAGCATGAAAAGGAAATGAAAAACATGAAGGTTAGAAATGGAAAAAGTACAACTGTCGTTATTGGTAGATGACATTATTTTCTCATATTAAAAATCCAAAGGATTGTACAAAAAATTCATAAAACTGATAACTAAATTCAAAACAGTCACAGGTTCTTAGATAAACACTCAAAATTTAATTGTATTTCTATATTATAGCAAGAAACACATAGATACTGACATTCAGAATATAATTTCATTTACAATTATTCAGAAAAAAAAGAGGACTTGCATGTTCAAAGCTACCAAGCACCAATAAAAAAGATCTAATAAATGGAAGAGATTCACTGTGTGTATGGATTGGAATAGTCAAATTAGTCCAGATCTCCAGATAACCACAAATTGAAACAATTGCTACCAAAATCTCAGAAAGATTTTTTATAGATATGGATAATATTATTCTAAAACACATATGGAAAGAAAAAGGGGTTTGAGTTGCTAAAATAATTTTGTAAAAGTAATTTTTGTTCTCCAAATTTCAAGACTTACTAGGTAGATGCAAAAGTGATCAAGAATGTGAGGCTACTGGTGGAGGAACAGACACAGGGTTGAATGGAACTACGTGAAAACCAAGAAATGAACTCAAAAATACTATCAACTAATTTTTGACAAAGGTCAAAAAGCAATAGAGTGAACAAAGATTAGTAATTTTATAAACATAGTTGTAATATTTGGAGATCTATAAGAAAACCAAAAATGAACCTTGACTTAAATGTCCCTCCTCACACTAAAAAAATGAATCATAGATTTAAAATGCAAGTAATAAAATTATGAATTCTTTGGAAGATAACGTGTGAACATCCTTGGACTTATGCATGGTGAAGAATTTTTAGACCTGGCACCAATATCACAACTCAGAAAAAAGAGGGGCTGATGCTGTGGCTTAGTGAGCTAAACCTCCACCTGTGGCGCCAGCATCTCATATGGGCATCTGTTCATGTCCCCACTGATCCTCTTCCAATCCATCTCTCCACTATGCCCTGGGAAAGCAGCAAAAAATGGCTCAAGTTCTTGGGCCCTTAGACCCACATGGGAGACTTAGAAAAAGCTCCTGGCTCCTGGCTTCTGATTGGCCTAACGCCAGCCGTTGCACCATTTGGAACCAGCTGATGGAAGACCTTTCTCTCTGTCTCTCTCTCTCTGTCTGTAACTCTACCTCTCAAATAAATAAATAAATAAAATCTTTTTTAAAAAACAATACAGACTTTAGCAAAATTAAAAATTGGTGTATTTGAGAGACTTTGTTAAGAGAATGTAAGAAAAACTACTTATTGATAAATATTTGCATAATATAAATAACTCTCAAAATTTAACTATAAAGTTAAACAGTACACTCAGAAAATGGGCAAAAAGCATGAAGATTGATTTCACTGAATGATATGCAAAGATGACAAATAAGGATATTAAAAAAGGGTTTAGTTCACACACCATTGGGAAATGCCAGTAAAGTCAATTATGAGATATCACTACACACCTATATGAAAAACATTTAAAAAATGTGACATTTTGGATCCAATATGGGCAAATAAAGGGGCTCAGTATTCACCTCTTCTCCCACAGAGAACCACCAACCATCAAATAAATAGCTGCATCATGAGGTGGGTCTCTGTAGAGGGACAGAGAATGTGGACCTGATAGGACGGAGATCTTGGATGATAGAATTGGAGGAGGAATGAAGCCAACCAGCTACTAGGACCCTGGACCCATGGTCCTAAGAAATTCTTATTGTAGGGGATCAGATAAAGAGGACAGACATCAGAGCCCATCTGCACCATGTCTAATGCAAGCAATCCTAGGTAAGGAGGAACCCAGTAACCACTGACTAGGAAGCCAGTCAGGAAAGTGACCTGGAAAACATATAGACACACTGTTCAGAGAAGGAACTCACATAATACAATCCCCAGAGCATGGACTTTGGCAGTGTGGCATCATCCTGAGAAAGAAGTTATTGCAAATCCCCATCCCTGGGATCCCAGAGACATGCAACTTTATGAAATCAACTAGACTCAGCAGTGCAACAGGTACCCTAGAAACCTAGCCCAAGCAGTGCCCTGTGCTACAAGGAACAAGGGGCATAGAACAGCAGGAAGGCCATACTCCCCTTTACTCCTCTTCCTCTGCCTCCCAGGGCATCCCTCACTGCAGCTGGGACTGTGCACACTGGCACTCCTGATCAGGGTTCCTATGGCCCTAAACAAGTCTGCTCACTGCTGCTCGGAATTGAGCACAAGCTCAGGACTGTGTGTGTACTCACAAGACAATATATGGGGTTTTGTGCACTCTCCCATATTGGCCCCACTGTCAATCCTACAGCTGTAGCCTTATCCTCAGGTGGCCACGGTGGATGTACCTGCCTTGCTTTGTCCCAGAAACAGCACTGCTCCTGGGGTTCTGTCCCCGCTCCCAGGAAGTGGCTCAAGGCCTGTTCCCAACACTGCACTTCTCCTTCACTCGGTGACTAGTTGTCTGTAAGGCTGGCACTCTCCCAGCATTAGTGCCACCCTATTAACTCTGGCTCCTGACTTGGGTAGTGACTGGAGGTCTGCTTACCAGCCTGCTGGCAAGACCAACTAAGCCTGCTCCCAGCACCAGTGCAGCAATGGCAACTTAGGTTTCTGGCTCAGGAGGTGGCTGAGAAACTGTATCAGCGAGCCAGGCAATCCTGTTGAACCCTGGGAGCTCCCTAGACCTCTCTCCTCCACCGCTGTTGACTATCGTAAATGATATACAGAAACCATACCAGGACTACAACCAGAACTGAAACCAATATTCTTAATGGGCTCAAGTCCAAATCATCACATGTCTGAGGAAACTGAAGCTTGGAGAAGCTGCAATGCCTTGTCCAAGGTCAAGAAGCTGGTTAGTAGCAGAAGAACAGAATCAAGGGCCTGGAAGTTTTTTCCAATCATAACCTGGGAAATATCACAGTAAGAATACACTCTCACTTTCTTTTTCTGTTTTCAGTTAAAACATGTTTTCACTTAATCTTTTAAATAGAAGTAAGACTCCAGGTTTTATCCAGGGGAACGTTTTGGGGAAGCAAAATAGAAGAGAAAAGCTGTTTTTAATCCATGTTTTTCTCACTTGAGGAAAAAAAATCTTAGGTCCTTTTACTTTAGGATTTTAAAGGTATTATGGGGAAATGGCATCACCAAGATGACAGAACAGCCAACTTCAGCCTTGGTCCTCCCACAAAACCACTAAGACAGACACCCATTCACAAGCAGAAGCAGCCCTGGGAGAGCTCAAGAGCACATCAAAGAATTTGCAATAACACAGTGAAGACAAAAAGAAAAAGGAAAAAAAAAACCCACAAAGAATGTCCACACAGAAGGGAGTGCTTGTGAAACCCTTTGTATGAGATGTCAGATGTTAGGGGCATTCAGAAAAGCAGAGGTTGGGTCTGTATTGATCAGTTCCCCAACAGACACTGGCATATTTCTTTGCAGAAGTCACTAAGAGGCATTCTCCCTGGGGAGCTAGCTCCCAAGAGAGAGATGAGCTGCAGCTCTCTCCCTTCCAAGAAGCATCCACTGTTCCTCCAACTTGGGCCTGAGTCTGTCACTGCTCGCATTCTCCTGTGCGTCCCTGGTGCCCACTCCTCAGCTGTCCCATGAGTGTCCACATTTCAGTGCCCAGCTCTGCCATTACACTGTGACCGAGCATGTCTCAGACACTGGAGCCATTTTCACATCAAGTTAATTCACACCTTGCGCTTCCGAGTCAAAGCTTTCTGGACCTGAGTTCTGTTCACTCTATCATTCACCATAGAAAACTGGCCTGCTCACAGGATCCTGGAGCCACTGTAGCTAGAGCATA
Organism: Oryctolagus cuniculus; assembly: GCF_964237555.1. Taxonomy (NCBI): domain Eukaryota; kingdom Metazoa; phylum Chordata; class Mammalia; order Lagomorpha; family Leporidae; genus Oryctolagus; species Oryctolagus cuniculus. The sequence continues at coordinate 71,180,265 of NC_091445.1, read as the reverse complement.
CCTGCTCTGGTTCCTGGCCGTGAGCCTTGGCTGCACATATCCTAACCTCAAGTATCAGAGACAAAGCCCTCTCTGCAAGCTGGCTTGCATCTTGGTCCCCAGACTAAGATCTTCCCACATACATCCAGTTTCTGGCACCCAATCAGCTGCTATAAAGAGTCTGGGCTTGTCCAAACCCCAGAGCAATTGTAACTCAAGAATTCAAGACCCTCAAGCAGGTGTTTAGGAAAAAAGAAGTGCCTACTGCTGAGAACCTGAGTTCCCTCCACAGCCATACATATATAATCACTTAATTTAATATGAATTGGAGGAAAAGGTAGACTCAAATATATGGTGTTGGGACAAATGGTATATAGGTGCAAAAAAGTAAAAATACCTGTTTACCAGACACCATTTAAAAATCCATGGGGTTACATATTTTTCCTGTTTTTTTTTTTTTTTTTTTTTTTTTTTTTTACATCACCATGTACGGGACGTGTTTAAATATTAAGTAAAAACACTGATAAATTTGACTACATTAAAGATAAGTATATTAACCAATATAAAAAGATTAAGAGAAATACCACAGAAGTTGAAGTCAAGAATAAATCCAGGAGAATATATTTGTAACTTATAATTGACAGCAATTATACTTTTTCTGAAGCCTTTATAAGTTTGTTTTCATCTGTGAGATTGATCATTTCCATATATTTGTTAACTCTTTGTGACAAAATAAAATAAGAAACTTACAGAAAATAAGTCTTTAGACTTAACAAATTGCAATACATGGAAAGCACCAAATTAAAGTGATAACCAATGATTAAAAAGAATTCAACAAAGACAGAGATTTAATCCCAGTAATCAAGACACACATAATTGTCTTGAAGTATTTAAGAACCATATGGGCACTATGGGCACTGAGCAATATGAACATTAGGGCTGCTTATTGCTACTGACTTGGTCATTCTTTCTTCTGTCCTACCAGCTTTTCAGTCTAACAATAATTTAATCTTCTTTTCATTGTAAGTCATTAGTAAGTCCCTAGGATGTGTTTTGGTGACACATAGTCTCATGACAGAGACAGAGGGAGAGAGTGTGCTCTTTCTGTGTATAGTTTTATTTAGTCTTTTTTTTTGGGGGGGGGTGAAAATTTCATGACTTTGAGCTTCATATTGCAAGAGTGCAGCATTTATTTGAGAAGAGGCTAACGCTGGCCAAAGACGGGTTTCTGTTCCAAAGATTTCTGTTATGTGGATGTTGAATGTTCTTTGCCCCTTAGGTCTATCCTTGAGTCATTTGAAACTCCTCATTTCCTTCAATTGCAACATTTTTGTCTTTTTAATTATTCATTTTTTCCCAAGGCATAATCTGTTATGTATTTATTCTTGTGTTCCTTCTGGTTTAATTTTGATTTCCAAATTGATTATTTTTTTCCTATTTTTCCAATAACCATTACCTAACTTAAACCATTTTTATTCTAATTTATTATTTTTCCATGTTTTGAATTGTTTTATTGATATTTACTTTCTTGCTTTAAACAGAATATTACAGTTCTTATCGCTTCTAATCAACATGCCTTTCTAGCATTTTATGATTTGTGTTTTGCTGTTTTTGTTCTTACTTTATATAAAGTTTGACCTCAGTAGAGTTCTCCCATTAATTTTAATGTGAAATTAATTTTCTTTAACTTTCCAAAGGAAATGTGATTCAGGTCTGTGGTTTCTCAGTAATGTTAAAGTGTTCCCTTTCAGACACCTCCTGCGTCCATTTGTCTGTCTCTACTTTTCCTTCATCTCCATGTGGCTTAGCCCGACTTAATTCGGATTCCAGTCTTAGCTACCTTCCTGGATGAGAGGCTCTATTCTAGAATGAAAACTGTAAGGTCAGTTGAGCAAGTGTGTGGGACGTGGACTGTGCTGAGCCCTGCAGATCTGTGGACCATTTGAACTCACCTGCTACTGGAATGGGTCTAACTCTCCCCTGCCAGATGCTGCATTTGGCTTTCAGGTGAATATCTGTTGGCTATTTTGAGGCTTATTCTGTTCTCAGAGTTATAAATGTCCCGTTTTTTTCCCTTTGCCTGAGCACACACAGACATATCACGCAGCTCGGTGGCAGCTGGTGTCACTCAGATCTCTCCTTGTATTTTGACATTAAGAGATATTCCAAGTTGGGTTTGGGAGTTTGGGCTATCTCACAATTTTATTTATTTTATGGTGGGATTTGGAGAGATTCAGGAAGTGTGACACATTACCAATATTTCCCCCAAATCTTTGTTCTTTACTTTTTAACTGTATCAATACCTTTTATTTATTCTTTCTTTAGTGTATGGACTTAGGCTCATCTGTCATATATTTGCTGGCTTTTCTTTAATGTGTCGGCACTGAAGAAACATTGCCTATGGAAGTCACTTTCTTTATAACAATTTGGAGGAGTGCTCTTCACATTATTGTGATGGAAGAATTATAGCTGTGCTTTCAATTATGTATCACTTAAAGAAAATTTAATCTTTTTCCATACTCATGCAAATTAATGCCTTTTCAATTCATAGGTGTGTAAAATATACTAATAAGCTCTGTATATGTATTTTGAAGGTAAATCTTTTTCAAAATTTCACAAAGCAAGATGCAAAGATAGGGTTTTAAAAAATAAAAAGTATCCTTCCAAAAATGAGATTCTTAAAACATGAGAAAATTAGAGAAGTATAAATTATGGAAGAACACCAGGAACAATAGAATCAGAGAAAAGTGCATTGTAATTTAGAATGTGTGTGTGTGTGTGCATTAAATACAGAATCTGACAGACTCACCTTCATGAGATAATATTTTATGCCAATATGCATACTTAATATCTTAATTTCTTATGATTGATTCTAAGATGATATTTTTCTCACAATTTTCTTCTCAGAAAACCTTTAGTTGTGTTCAACCTTGTAGCACAGTGGATTAAGCCTCCACTTGTGGTGCAGTATCTCTTATCAGAGTGCCAGTTCAAGTCTCTACTGCTCTGCTTCTGGTTAAGCTTTCTGCTAATGTGCTTGGGAAGGCAGTTGATGATGCACACACACACACGTATATGTATATATATATACATATATATACACACACATACGTATGCCTCTTGTTTAAAAGATATATTTTTAATTTTGGATAATGTTTCTTTATAGGAATATATAATTTTATTTTCTGTGTCTTATAAGTTTTCATTGTATTTTTACCAATTCAATAAATACTATTTAGGTTCCACTATGTTCAACACTGCTATCATTTTGAGGATTCTACAATGATCAAAATATAAAATTTCCCACCCTTGAGGAGTTTAAAGTCAATAAAAATAAAATAAGTGTATTATTCAGGCTGTGAAAGTGCTGTGAAGGAAGTGAACAGAACGGTGTGAGGAAGAGGACCTGGGTTAGCTGGGGAAGGCATCTCTGAAGAGAGAACAAATAGGCTGAGATTTGAAATATGAGCATCAGCCATGTCTGCAGTGGGCTGGGCAAAGCACACCATGGAGAGGAAAGGGCTGTTGGCAACAAAAGTTCAAACACCAGGAGATTGATAAGTATGACTGGAGTGTGGAAGGTCAAACCTGTGTCACAGAACGTATGTCATTAATTTTCCTTGATTTCATCATGCATGTGCTGTATCAGCTCAAATTAGCACAAGAATAGGGTGAGTATAGTATAATCAGATATGTGAGAGAGGCAAGCAGTTTGGTACAGCAATGAAGCTGCTGCTTAAGACACCTGCATCCCATATTCAGGTGCTTGGTTCCAGTCCTGGCATCTCTGCCTCTGGCTAATGCACACTGTGGGAGGCAGCAGCTGATCACTCAGGTATTTGAGTCCCTGTCACCTATGTGGTTCCTGGCTTTGGGCTGGCCCAATCCTGGATATTGTGGGCATTTGATGAAGGAAACCAGTGGATGGAAGATCTGTGTCTCTCTTTCCATCTCTCTGCCTTTTTTTAAAAAAAGATTTTATTTATTTATTTGAGAGGTAGAGTTATAGACAGTGAGAGGGAGAGAGACAGAGAGAAAGGTCTTCCTTCCGTTGGTTCACTCTCCAGATGGCTGCAATGGCAGGAGCTGCACCTATCCGAAGCCAGGAGCCAGGTGCTTCTTCCCAGTCTCCTATGCAGGTGCAGGGATCCAAGGACTTGGGCCATCCACTATTGCTTTCCCAGGCCATAACAGAGAGCTGGATTGGAATTGAAGCAGCCGGAACTAGAACTTGTACCCAAATGGGATGCTGTCACTGCAGGCGGAGGATTAACCTAAAGAGCCATGGCGCCGGCCCCCCATCTTTCTGCTTTTCAAATAAATAACTTTTGAAAGATATTGGGTGAGGCCGGCGCTGTGGCTCACTAGGCTAATCCTCCACCTCGTGGCGCCGGCACACAGGGTTCTAGTCCCGGTCGGGGTGCCGGATTCTGTCCCGGTTGCCCCTCTTCCAGGCCAGCTCTTTGCTGTGGCCAGGGAGTGCAGTGGAGGATGGCCCAGGTGCTTGGGCCCTGCACCCCATGGGATACCAGGATAAGTACCTGGCTCCTGCCATCGGATCAGCGCGGTGCGCCGGCTGCAGCGCGCTGGCCGTGGCAGCCATTGGAGGGTGAACCAACGGCAAAGGAAGACCTTTCTCTCTGTCTCTCTCTCTCACTGTCCACTCTGCCTGTCAAAAAAAAAAAAAAAAAAAGATATTGGATGAACGACTATATTCATGTCACTTTTATTACAGCATATTGTTATAATGGCTTCATTTTCTTATTGATTACTTTTGTAAACTATCAAAGGTGTCTAGGTATAGGGAAAAACGATGTACATATCATTCAGTGATGTCCACGGCTGCAGGCATCCTCTGCAGGTCTTAGACCATATCCCCTGTGCTGCCGGGAGGACTCCTGTATAAGTGCATACAGTAATTTTCATTTTTAAAAAAGATTTTATTTATTTATTTATTTGAGAGGTAGAGTTACACACAGTGAGAGGGAGAGACAGAGAGAAAGGTCTTCCATCACTGGTTCATTCTCCAAATGGCAGCAACAGCCAAGGATGGGCCGATCCAAAGCAAGGATCCAGGAGCTCCTTCTGGGTCTTCCACGAGGGTGCAGGGGCCCAAGCACTTGGATCATCTTCCATTGCCTTCCCAGGCCATAGCAGAGAGCTGGATTGGAAGTGGTGCAGCCAGGACTAGAACTGGCGCCCATATGGGATGCCGGCACTGCAGGCAGCAGCTTTACCCACTATGCCACATTGCCGGCCCCCACAGGTTTTTTTTTATTTCCTTCTTCTTTGCTATTTTCCCATCAGTATGGGTCCCAATTGCTGTAAGGTTATCCTGCCTGCTTAAGTGAGAAATACTTTAATTAAAGACTTATAATTTATCATCTTAAGGTATTATGGTATTTTTTACATATTTTATTTTTTATAATATCCTACACACTAGAAGTTCAAAAAGTGCTGCTTCCATTACTTAAATTTAAAAAACAGGACATATGACAGCAAATGAAACCTCTAAAGTCATAATCTAGACAATGATGAACTCTGGGATCAAATTCAGACTCTAATTAGCACTGTAAGTCTTCGTCCACCAAATGTATTCAAGTAGTCTTTTCTCCAAATGTATTCAAGTAGTCTTTTCTCCCATGCAGTTTCACACAAAATTTTATGAGTTTTTTTATTGTCAAAAATTATGCATGTGTTATATTATGATAGTATTTTAATACAAATGTATTAATAACTTTTGCAAATAAAATTTGAATCTATATTTTCTGTAAAAATTTTACTGTTTTAAATAATAGTGTGAAACACCATATTTCCCCTTTCATTGTTTTTAGAATTTTTATTTCTTTGAGAGGCATGTACACACAAAAACACATACACACCGAGAGAGAGAGGGAGGGAAGGGAGAGAGAGAGAGAGAGAGAGTGCCTATTCAGTGATTCTACAAATGCCAAAAACCTGGAGCTAGGAACACACTTCAGGTCTACCACAAGAATATTTGATTCCAAAGCCTATTAGCTTCGTGTGCTGAGTACATGCAAGAAACCATACTTACTGAGACCAATTAAGTGTCCAAATTGCTAGGATCATAAATTTTTGAAATTTGTTGTGCATTGCAAGTATCTATACTAGGTAATGAGTTGGGTTTAAAGAATTAATGACTGGGGCAGGTGCTGTGCTGTAGTGGGTAAAGCTGCTGCCTGCCGTGCCGGCATCCCAGGTGGGCGCTGGTTCCCATCGCTACTGCTCCACTTCTAATCCAGCTGTTTGCAATGGCCTGAGAAAGCGGTAGAAAATGGCTCAAGATCCTGGGCCCGTACACCCACGTGGGAGACCCAGAAGAGCTCCAGGCTCCTGGCTTCGGATCAGCCCAGCTCTCGCCATTGTGGTCATTTGGGAGTGAACCAGCAGATGGAAGACCTCTCTCTCCCTCTCTCTCTCTCTCTCTCTTTCCCTCTTGTAACTCTACATTTCACTTAAATAAATAAATGTAAGAAAAAGAATTAATAACTTTAATATTTTGACAGTATTAATCTTTTATCTTTAGGGAGCAATGCTTAACTCAAAATAGTGACTATGTTTTTCTTGAAATACAAGCTATGGCTTTATATATCAAATAGATTATTTTTAGTTTATGCAAATCTTCCCCAGCATTCTTTTAAGATCTTAAATAAAGGACAGGTCTTTCATTTTTATCAGTTTTGCCTTAAAAAGAAATAGTTTACAAGGATCGATCAGGCAACGAGACATATAGAGAGATTCCTAAAACAACCCCATAAGAAAGTAGAAAGGCATACTACTGAGTGAGGTGATATGTAGACCTTTATTTGCCCTGCTAAGTGAAAGTAAGTCACCATTGGAGTTCTGCTTATCTTTAATCTCAGAGTTAATATATGTGTTGTGAGCCTTAGGTAACATGGCTGAATTTTAAGGAAAGGTAGTGTTGCTACTTTAAGGTATGCCTCATTTGCCCAAGCAGCAACTCAATGGCTTGAGGTTACTAAATATGTGATAGCTCTAGGAAATCTGTCTGTGAAATGTATCTTCAATCCTGCAAGTGTTTTTCTGATTATGTTGGTACCAAGTCATAATAATGATTCTTTGTAGAGTCATTTGTAAATAATTAATTCCAAAAGCTCTATCAATATACCTGTACATAGTCAGAATCAGACAACGGTATCAGATAAGGTGAATAAAATCATTGTCCAGGCAAAGGAATAGAAAAAATACCAATTAACAAGGACATTGTTATTTACAATAAACTTGAACTTCTATAAACTTAAATTTGAGCACAGTTCAGCCATGAAGCACACAGGCTAGGGAGACATGTTAAGTGAACAGATGACCATAAGTAGAAGCCCAGAAATGAGTTCATTAAATTATACATGAACACATATTTGGTTAGTCACAAATTCCCTTATTGCTTGTGAAGACAAAAAATGACATCCTTGATGGGCTAATTGATGCCAATGATGTTGTAAATTTTGTATTTATTGTTTCCATCCAATTTTTAGTGATAGAAAATATGAACCAAATTTGACCAAAATGAGTGAAACTAATCAAACAATTTCCTCTGATCTAACTCAGGAAGATTTCAGGAATATCTTCTTATGGAGCATATTTGTTACCTTTAGTATCTATCTATCTGTCTTGCGTGCTTAAAACATTTGTCACTGGGGCCTGCACTGTGGCGCAGCAGGTTAACATCCTGGTCTGAAGCTCAGGCATCCCATATGGGCGCCGGTTCTAGTCCCAGCTGCTCCTCTTCTGATCCAGCTCTCTGCTATGGCCTGAGATAGCAGTAGAAGATGTCCCAAGTCCTTGGGCCCCTGCACCTGCGTAGGAGACCTGGAAGAGGCTCCTAGCTCCTGGCTTTGGATCGGCACAGCTCCGGCTGTTGTGGCCATCTGGGGAGTGAACCATCAGATGGAAGACCTCTCTCTCTCTGCCTTTCCTCTCTCTGTGTAACTCTGACTTTCAAATAAATAAATGAATATTTAAAAAAAAAACATTTGCCACTGTATGCTCTTTTCATTTCATAACATCTACAACAAATAGTAGTTTTCAAATGCTCTCCATTTCCTGAATGAAACAATCATGTCTTCTATTCAGACATTGATTTTTAAAATCACATATATGTTATGAAAAACACAACCTTAGACAGAAACTAGCTAGGCAAAATCAAGTTGTAACACATGACTTATTTCAAATAGATCTCTTTGGAATATGAGGTGGGACTGCAGAACATGAAATATAAGGGAGACACTCAATAGCTTAAATAGTTTAAAACACACCATTGGCTTTTAAGATGTCAATATATGACTTATGTACGCTCTTGCTACTTTCTATCCCCTGTACACACTACTTTTAAGTCACATACTTTATTTAATTACTTTTAAAATGTTAAGGGTGGCTTTGTGGTACAAAGGGTTATACTGCCAGTTGAGAGGCTCACAAGTCCCAGCTACTCCAAACTTTCTGCTACTGGGTCTAGGAGACAGTGGGAGTACTTAGGTTCCTGCCACCCACGTGAGAGACCTGAATTGAGTTTTTGGCTCCTGATTTAACCTTATTCTAGCCCTGACTGTTGTGGGTATTTGGGGAGTTATTCAGAGGATGGACAACCTCTTTGACTGTATTTCTCTTTCTATGTTAACTATGCCTTTGAAATAAATATTTTTAAAACTTTGTTTAATGAGAGTGAGAGAAAGAAAACCTCTTTTTTTTTTTTTTTTATCTACTGGCTCACTTCCCAAATGACAGCAATGGTTGGAGACTGAAGACAGGGAGCAGGGAACTTAATCCAGGTCTCCCATGTAGTTGACAAAAACCCAACTTGAACCAAGAGTGCACATTAGTGGGAAACTGGAATTGGGAGGGAATCCAGTCCTTGAACCCAGGCCTTCAGAGACATGGCCCACACTGACTACATCATTTTAAAAATCAGAAAAAAAAAATTGTCTTGTTAAAAATTATTCTTAATGGAAATGGTATGACAATTGCCTAATTTTCCATAAGCCTTAGGCTGTTTTTTTCTCCATATTTAACTGTCATAGGAAAAAATTAGTTTCTTTTATTAGCTCAATCTCTTTCTAGCTCAATTATTAAAAATAAAATCTCATAACAATTTTGCTGCTATGGGATTTGCTTTTGGAAATTAACAATCTTATAAGATGACTGTAGGAGTGAAAATATTTTACTCTAATAATATACCCTGTGTGTTTTCACTAATTCAAATGGGAATTATTTTTATAGTCAGATATACTGCAAAATAATTATATTAGTATTGCTGCTTACAGAATTGAAGAAAGTTAGAAATTTTTTCAGAGTATGAGGATCATACACTTGTATAAAAGTAATATGTTTGGAGTAACAAATATTGATGACCCAAGAATTCGACCTTTTTCATTGCTCAGTGATTCTTAATCAGGGGTGATTTTGTTCCCCTTCCCAGGAACATTTGGAGATGTCTGGAGAAATTTTCATTGTCTTACGTGGGAAGATGCTATTAGCATAGAGGTCAGGAATGCTGATAAACATCCTAAAATGTGTAGGGCAGCCTTTCTTTCCCTGTCCTGAAAAGATTAGGTTAGAGTTTCTCAACCTCTAATTTTCTTATCTGTATGCAGTGGATGGGTCTGAGAAAAGAAAGAAAACTCAGTGTGTGGATGTAAACAGGGGTCAAGTAAAACAGTTTCTCCTTTAATAGGGAAGGAAATAGAGAACCAAAGGGTTTCCTTGACTTCCCCGTGCTCACAGATTCAGTGACAGGATGGACTTCCCAGTCTCTTGGCACTCTTCAGGCTAAACTGAGAAAAAGTAGACTCACAATATGTGATTTAAAGCAGTCTAAAAATGAGTCCTGAAACAAATATGATATCATGTAATTAGTTGAGAAAGCAGGAGTAGAATTGATTTCTGGTAGATTATTTATCATATGCTTAGGTATTATTTATATAAAAAGGTGGCCACTGAGTAAGTCTTCATTTCAGAAATAGTCAGTAAATATTTGTTCTCCAGAAGGATATGGACCTGAAATGCTAAATATCACAAGCGTTAAAATGCTACATCTAATCTAGGAATAGGAATTATGGAAACTCAGATATTCTCATTCTCTTTGTATCAACGTATAATTATTGAGAGTTTGATTTTCTTCTCTATGAAAATCCTTACTCTCCTGATGTACTGCTTTTTCTCATTCTGTTACTCATTAGCACCCACCCTAGAGAGAGAAAGACCAAGGAAAGGAAAGAAAGCTGCAGGTAGGCAATGTTTTCACTTGTTAACAATAGTCAGAAAGAGAAGAGGAAAGGGAGAAATGAGATTTCATTATGCTCCATGCACTTAGGAGTGACTCACTGTAAAAGGCAGAGAAAACAGGGAATGGAGCTTCCCAAATTGTTTGATAAGTATACTATTCTAATGTTAAATAAAGGCCTATTCCCTCCATAGCTTGCTGGTCATATTAGAAGCCACCACTTTTTGTTTGGGCCACTTTTTCCTGTAGAAATCCACATAAACCCAGAGAAGCACATTTGTTTCAACTCATGAAAATACATTATCGAGTTCCTGGCATACGTTCATGGTGATGAAAAGCGTTATTACAGGCACCTTGTGGCTAAGTAGAACTTGAGATGGTTTTAGGTCTCCTCAAGGACTTTAAGGGTCCGTAAGAGTGTGGGTTTGAGTAACCTCAAATAATGAACCTGAGACAAAGGGCTTCACTGCTGCTGTTTCAGGGCACAGCGCTGGACAGCAGAGTGAGATTAAGCTCAGTCTTTTGGGCAAACTCCAGTGAAAAATCTAACTTTACCAAAATAGGAGACGTGGCAAAGAGCCTATGGCTCTCTCCCTCTGAGTATTCATCAGCAGGAGAAAATGGGTTTGTTTTTCATAAAAATAAAGCCTTGACAGTCTATAATAATGTTTCACAAAGAGTAATTGTTCTAAAAAGGCCAACAATCTTACTAATGCAAATAATAATTCTTCCTCACTGAACTAAAAATGACTAACCAGGCATCCAGAGGAAAACTGATTATTGTCGTACCTATGATCTGATTTTTGACTACACAGCTATGTTAGCTCCTCTCTTTGTCATAATGGCATTTGCCCCTACTGCATGCTACTTGAATACAAATATTCACTTTACTAATTTACCTTGGAGGTTTGTGTATTCTGTCAGGGCATAGACTAAGTTTTAATCATTGTTTCTTGCCTCCTTCCATTGTCTTGAAGAAAGAAGGAATTTAATATATGTTTTCTGAATTAAGGAAAGAAAGATTAGACTACATGAGACTGGGATAGTGAAATGTCTAAAAAAATCAGGATCAGGTTTGAACATGTTGATTTTTGCCGTTTTAGAGATCAAATAGATTAATTAAAAACTTGAGTGTGAAGAAATTCAGGGAAAGCAATTCAACCTGATCATTGTAGTCATGAAAACAGGAAGCATACGGGTATTTGATCTTACTAAAAACCATGAGTTAGTGAACAAAAATAGTCCAACACTGGCCTCTATTCCCAGTGAACTACTCTTTTCATTTGATCAAATCTCATTGCAATGATTACATTATTTTAGTTGTATCAATTTGTCTTAGTGTTGAAGCCAAGAAAATTGAAGTTCTTGTGCATAACAAGATGTCTTAAGATAGAGCAATCATTTGCAAATTTATCAGAATCATTAGGAGAACTTGTTAAAACTCGGAAGGCAGGGGCTGACCTCAGTCTGATGGGATCTGGAGCAGAGCCCACACATCTGCATTTCTAACTTCTCATATCCTGCTGACAGATCCAGAAAACACACCTGGAGAATCACTGAGCTGGAGAATTTTTGTGTTGGTAATGAGTGTGGAGAGGTGTTACCTTCTAGTGGAAAAAAAGAAAACAGCTAGTTTGACATTTCTTGTTTTTCTTTTTAACTCGTCAAGCCCCTCTAGAGGTAGAGTGACTTCCCTAAAGATAAATAAGGACAGGTCAGTTCAGCATAACTCTTTGGTGTGTGAGTGTGTGTGTGAGTGAGAGTGTGTGTGTGTGTGTTTAACAGTAAGAGTGTACTCAAGGGCGTGAGTGGTGCAGCAATTAAGACAGCACTTGGGATGCATGGGTTCAAGTTTTGACTTTGCTCATGATTCCAACTTCCTGCTAATGTGTACCTGGGAGGCAGCAGATGATAGCTCAAGTGCTAAGGCCCCTGCAAGCCATGCAGAGACCCAGATGGAACCCCAGGCTCCAGGGTTTGACCTGGCCCAACAGAGATAGATGATCCCTTTCTCTGGCTCTATAATTCTGCCTTTCAAAAATCAATGAATAAGTAAATAAATAAAATTCAGAAAAAAAATGCTCTTAAGTACTTCTGTGTCATTTATTTTCATATATTAATAATAAAATATTAACTTAGAAAATATTTCTCATATAAGTCCATACGGGGTATTTGTCTTACAGGCTATATGAGGAAATGTGTAATACTATACTTTTAAATATGCTATATCATGTGAATTATTCAAAAAATTTCCCAAGAGATAAACTATTAAAAATTTCACATGAAATTTTCCCAAATTTTTGTTATGTATTTTGTATTCAAGTGCATAGTTTTATTTTGTATTTTATTCAAAAAACCATGAAGCACATACTGATTTGCTACTGGATGTTTGTTTTATTTAATGTAATAATTGGGCACTAGTGCATAATACAGGACAATGTATTAGGATGATTGATACGTTACGTAGCATGAATAAAGCCCTTGTAACAGATTGCATACTTCACAGCGTCACCAGTGTGCCTGAAGGGCCTTGTGTACACCACTCTTATCTTCCTGCTACTTCCCTCCCAGTAAGATGCTATCCTAGTTTTTGTTATTTACCCTCCTGAGTTGGAAGATTCACTTTACCAATTGTTTTTGCCTATACAATGTGTTTCTATGTTTTGATGAGATCTGAGGTTTCTAAAAGTGATGTCTTTCAGAAACTCGAAAGACTTCTATAAACTTTCTCTTTATATTCAGCATTCTGTTTCCATGATTCAGCCATACTGCTGCATGAATGTTCAATTCATTTGTTCATATATATCACATTTTTATGTAAATGGTTATTCAATATGATTTTAAATTCTTTTATTGAACAGCACTTGTTAATATTTCTGGCTTATAATTAATGGGATGCCACCATGAAAATTTGTGTGCATCTTTGTTTACATGTCAATGAGTTTATTTAGGATATGTAATTAACAACGTATTTCACTTTAAGACACTGGTGAAGTTGATGACTTCTTGGATAAGACCCCCAAAGGACAAGCAACAAAAACAAAACCAGGCAAATGGGATTATATCAAATTCAGAAGTCTGCAAAGCAAAGGAAACAATCAGTAGAGTGAAGAGAGATCGAACAGAATGGGAGAAAAATATTTGCAAGCTACTTATCCAGCAAAGGATTAATATCTAGAATCTATCAGCAACTCAAAAACTCAACAACGACAAAAACCAACCAACCTAGTTAAAAAATAAGCAAGTGGCCTGAAAAGACAGTTCTCAAAAGAATAATTTCTAATGGCTAACAAATATATGAAAAAATGCTCAAAGTGATAACCTTAGGAAAATGCAAATCAAAACCACAATGACATCAGTTTATCCCTGTCTGGAGAGAGAGAAACAAATGAGGGTGAAGATGTGAAGAAGGGAACTCATACATTATTGGAATGTAAATTAGTGTAGCCACTGTAGAAAAATGTATGGGGATTTCTTTTTTCTTTTTTTTTTTTTAGGATTTCTTTATATATTTGAAAGGTAGAGCAACAGAGAGAGTAAGAGTGAGGAAGAGAGAGAGAGAGAGAGAGAGAGAGAGAGAAAATCTTCCACCTGTTGGTTCACTTCTCAAATGGCTACAATAGCTGGGGCTGGGCCAGGCCAAAGTCAGAAACCAGGAGCATCATCCTGGTCTCCCACATGCGTAGTAGGGGCCCAAACACTTGGGACATCCTCTGTTGCCTTCCCAAACTTGTTCTGTGTTCATATGGTGTTCTGGTGTCACAGGTGTATTCTGTCACAATGTTGGCCTCAGCATGAATATTTCTTAAAAAAACCAGAAATAGACATGTCATAAGATCCAGCCAAATGAAATGAATACATTGTCTCAAGGAGATACTTGCTCAGCCATGTTTATAACAACACTGTTCACAATAGCCAAAATATGGAATCAATCAAGACATTCATCATCAGTTGGACAAAGAAAATATGATCACACACACACACAAACATAATGGAATTATTCAGCTATAAAAAATAATGAAATTCTGTCAATTACAGCAAAATTCTTAGAATTGGAGGACATCATGTTGAGTGAAAAAACCAGACACGTGTTCTCCCTTATATGTGTGAGCTAATGTTTTCTTTAAAAAGTTTAAAAAGAAATGCCTCTGTGTATCAGTTTTGCTATAAATAAAGTATTTTTTCAAGCTTTATTTTAAAACTTTGTCAAACAAGTTGATAGAAATTATATACTACTATAGCTTTAATGATTTTGTGACTACTTTAAAGTTTATGTGAGTGAAGTTGAACATCTTTTCACTTGATTATTCTTCATAGCCCCTGTGTATTTTCCTGCTGAACTCTGGTCTTTTTACTTTTTATTTAACTGTTGACTTAGTGGAGCATTAAACCTTTGACTATACTATAAATTAAAAATATAGCATTTCAAAAATAAATACATAAAAGATAAAGCTTTTGTTTTTTTCTTTAAAAAAGAAGAAATGCACCATACTTTGTATGTAAGCAAAGACTGCTCTTTTACTATTTCATTTGAAAAGTTCTAATCATCTCTGATATAAATGACTAACACATGTATCATTATCATGAATATAGTAATAAACTGACACCTGAATAAGTATGCATATTTTCTGTGGAATAGAAAGGTACTAATCTTTGCTAATAAGTTATTGACCACCACAGTCATGTGAAAGCAGTGGCCAGCTAGGAAAAAGCAGAACAGTAGCTGTGGCCTCAGAAGGAATGAATGATGGCATTCTGCTTGTCCTCAGATAGCCCAGACAAACCAGAGTGAGACAGCGAAACATCAGAAGCAAAGACAAAGTCTAATTTTAGACCAAGAGCAACATAGTCATGAAAAGATGGAATGTCTGTCAACTGAAGTCAAGTAGAAATGGTTGCTTTCAATATAAAAAGTGAGAATGTTAAAAAGTCAGTTATGCAGGTGATGAAACGATATAGTATCACACCTTAAGATCCTGACCAATGCCTCGGCTAACTACCATGACATGCTGTCTAGAAGAAGATACGAAGATACTGGCTTCCGGATGAACCAGTGGATGATATAACAGTGATTTGCAATGTGATTTCTCCTTGTCCAGTTTTCTAGCACTGGCTGCGTCTAACCTACCCTACACATTTTACATAACTTTAAAATTCATTAATTTAAACATATGAAAAAGCAAGTGAATTGTTGTGGGGAGCAATCCGGACTAGACTGAGTTACTGGAATTAAGACTTATTCTATGCATCTGCTCTCCCACAATATGGCGCTGGGAGAGAAGTAAACAGCTTCTGCACAGCTGCCTCCAGTTCAACCAATAAACTGTAGGACTTGCTCCTGATTGGAGGAGAGCAGCGTACTCGGCGTGTGGGCAGCCGAGTTGGGATTGGCGGAGGAGGACTATAAAGGAGGAGAGAGACGGCATGCACCAGGAACATCTAAGAGGAACATCTAAGGGGAACATCTAGCTGAAGGAACACCTGTGCAGCCCCCGAGAAAGCCGGCCGGCGGTGTGCCGCTCCCCTGCGGAAGTGGGGAATGTGGCCAGGGGGAACTGCCCTTCCACGGAGGTGGAAGGGATAGTAGCCAACCCGGGAAGAACCAGCAGCAAACCCGGGGAGGGCCGAGCAGACGAAAGAACAGTGCAGGGTCCTGTGTTGCTCCTCCACGAAGAGGGGGAGCGACATAATGGTGCCGTGACTCGGATATGAAGCCTAGGCAGGGTTTAGTGTTGCTCCTCCACGAAGAGGGGGAGCGACATAATGGTGCCGTGACTCGGATATGAAGCCTAGGCAGGGCTTAGTGTCGTTCCTCCACGAAGAGGGGGAGCGACATAATGGTGCCGTGACTCGGATAGGAAACCTAGGACGGATAGCAAACTTAGGAGGGAAGAAACGGGAAGAACTGGGAAAATATCGGAGAGAGAGACTAGCAAACAGCCTAGGGAAAATATCGGAAAGAGAGACTAGCAAACAGCCTAGGGAAAAGCCGGACAAAAAAGGTGCCGGAAGAAGCTATTGAAAGCCTAGGCATAGACTCAGATACGGACTACGGACTACGGGGGGAAGCTGGGAGAAATCTCTAAGGTCGAAAGCGAAAGTGAAAGCTAGAACAAACAGACTCGGATACGGACTGTGGGGAGAGGCCAGGAGAAATGAGGGAGGAGTATTGTTGGAGGAAAGCTTGGGGAAACATACCGGGTAGAGAAAAATGTTAGGGAAATTGAAGCCGCGGGGGGCAGGCCAAGGCGGAAACGAAAGCCACTTTGGGATTCTCAAGTTAGCCCGGGAATAGGGGGCGAAAAGTTGAAACCAGAAGCTGTTTACTTCTCTCCCAGCGCCATATTGTGGGAGAGCAGATGCATAGAATAAGTCTTAATTCCAGTAACTCAGTCTAGTCCGGATTGCTCCCCACAAATTGTATTTGTCATATTGTTCCAATGATTTATTTTCAGTTTTAAACATTCAGAATCAAGCATCTTTCTATTAGTCTTCATCAAATCTCATGTAAGTTTACTAGAGATTCTGTTTCCAATGAGTACCATTCAGGGAAACCAACTGTTCTTCTTGTCCCCTGATCCCCAGTGCTGTTCCCAGTATTGTTTCTATTTTACCTATGCTGGTCCTGCAGTCTAGACCTGGCTTCTCCAGACTTATTTTTTATGTGCATAAAATGTGACTACAGAAAACAAAACACAACCAATATGGCACTTGCTTTTTATCTTACATCTATTATACTTGTATGGTTAGCCTGCATTTTAGTGATAACAGTATCACATTTTATTGTTTTATTTCTGTTTTGTTACCTGATGTTTGACTTGACAATTTCATTTAAGATCAGTCACACCATGTCAGATTCTTTATTACTGAACTTCTGGAAAGCATAAATAGTACATCATCTTTGATTTAAAATAGGAGTTACAGGACCAAAAAGAGTCTACTTGGATTCAAGAACAAAGAATAAAAAGACATTGAAATTTTGTTTCAAAAATAGGTAACACCTATAGCAAAAGCAAAGTTTGTCTAGTGTGTTGTTTCTAGCAGCAGTTACGGATAGCAATGCCCAGGACCAAGCGAAGTCTAGGAACAATACCAATGCTGGAAGAAGTATAGGTTTTCATCTGCACATATTATCTACCCATGATGCAAATCAGCACAAAAGAACTCTCTTTTATGTAAATATGGATGAAAAAAGGTATAAATACTGAGTAAGTAAAATAAAAGCCACTCCTATGCACTAATAACTATGTTCTTTTCATGAACATATGGTTATTAATATCACAACAAGCTCAGATAGTATATACTATTTAGGTTATCTCTTAAGCATCACTGTTTTAAAAAAGAATTGCATCCAACTCAGCAAAATTCATCAGAGATACATCTTTTACATAGGATACTGATAATTGTTTTGAACAAATTGAGAGAAAATGTTTTTTTAAAAAAAGATTTATTTATTTATTTGACAGGAGAGAGAAAGAAAGAGAGAGAGAGAAAGGGAATCTTCTGTCCACTGGTTCATTCCCCAAATAACCACACACCCGCTGCTGGGCCTGGCTGAAGTCAGAAGCCAGGAACTCCTTCTGGGTATCCCACATTGGTGGCAGGAACCCAATTACTTGAGCCATCATTCTCTTCCTTCTCAGGCGCATTAGCAGGGATGTCGAATCAGAAGTGGAGCAGTTGGGACTCCAACTAGCACTCCCGTTTGGGATGCTATCTCAATTGGGCTTAATGTGCTGTACCACAAAACCTATCCCACACTTTTTTGACTTTTTGAAACTCTGTTAATGAACAGATGGAAAGAAAATGGAATGATTGCTTGTTAAATACTGAATATCTGTCAAGAATTATGCTAGATGGTATTAAAAGAGTGAAATAAGAATAAAATTGGATCCTTATGTCAATTGTGATATACATATGGTTACTCCTACAGACTACTAGAGGAGAGGAAGAAGCCTGTGGGATCTGCAGAGACTTAAGCAAAGGAGGAGTATATAAGAAGAGAGGAACATTGACAGACTAGATGCTTGATGTGTGGAATTCAGAAATCTTGAGGGCAAGAGTATGAGCATGCACAAGGCAAAGATAAAAGGCTGCAATGTTGTCTCTGAGAACCATGGAAACACTAGTTAAGCCGGAGAATTGGGTTGTGGGAGAGTGGTTGGAGACACCATAAACTTCAACAAGTAAAATTGCATATTGTTTTTGAAATGATTATCAGAATCCTTATTGAATGGTAATTTCAGGGTTTAATCTGTTGGTATTTGAGAACACTAAGAATCATTGGCTGACTTTCTGAGATTTCACAACACTAGAATATGTATTTTTTGTTAACAGATAACTGAAATATAAAAAATTGCAAGTTTTTCTTTTGTGAAAGATATAAAGGACACAAAAATACATTTCAAGGTTTCCAAAGCTGTGTTTAAAACATATGAACCAGAATCAGTGAATGGATTTTCTTTTCTAAGTAAAGATTTAATTCTTTTCTAAGTTTAAAATAAAGAAAGCTAAAGATATCACTTCCTGCCATAAATTAAAATAAATTGCATTGAGCTTTTAAAAATTAATGAAGTAATGTATTATTAGTGGAATGAAGTTTTCATCCCAAGTGAATTTTCTGGATGACTAGAACTTCTGTTTACTCCGTTAAGGACTTGTACACATACAAACCTGTACATACAGAATTGAATTCCCTCTTCTATTTAACATAATTTATTCTTAGCAGGCTTGAACTCAGTTCGCCTTGATCTGGGTTAAACAAGGACAGTACTTCAAGTGTTGAGAGACTGAAAAATTTCAACAGCAAGCAAATGGAAGTAGAGCGGTGGAGCAGACGACAGTGTTGAGGCTTGGCAGAAGTCCATGAAAATGGAGGGTAGTAACTGGAAGTCAGTAGCAAACAAGCATTGAATGAACCATCAGTCTGATGACTATAGACTTTCACAGCTTCATAAAGACAGCCACAAACTTAATGTCAATACATAACTTTCACAGGGTCAGACTCCAGATCCACAGGAAATGGAGGGATACAGAAATCTTTAGGCTAGGACAAAGGAGTAAGGAAATCATTATCTTAAGAGCCACAATTTATTGAATACTTACAAGCACAAGATACAATTCTGAGTGCTTTATAAATATTTATTGAAGGGGCTTAGTCATGGGGAAAAAGGTCAAGCATAATTCCACTGGGATGGGGAACACGTTATTGAGGGGCCAAGAACAAAGCTGACATGACAGGAAGTCATTAGACCAATTGTTATTAACCTTTTGAACACCAATCCAGTTTATTCCCTTAAAATTTATTGAGAATGCAAATTGTTTACGTAGGTCATATCGATGAATACTTAATGTATTAGGAGTCAAGAAAATTTGATGTTTTTTCATTAATTCATTTAAACATAAGTTCATTCTATAGTGATTTGTATACTTTTAATGGAAATCACTATATTGTTCATAACAAACAGAAAATAATGAGGTTGACATTGTTTTTGATTTTATGCAGTTAAAAATTCAATCTTAAGAAAACAGCAGATTCTCATGTCTGTTTCTGCATTCAGTCTGGTGAACTAAATTGTTTTGGTTGATGTAGATGCTGAATATTCAGGAACACATGGAGAAGTTGATTGGAAGTGGGTTCGTTTAATAGCCTTTTGTGGACTTTTTAGATATTGTTGTTGCATATTGTGACCAACTCAGTAGGTAGCGATTTCTTAAAGGATAGTTGCAATCTGAAATTCTAACAGTAAACATTTCCTACTACATTATATCAAAATTCATTTCTCTATGTTACATTATAAAAGGATATTGCTGGATTTTATAATATTTTTAGGGAAAATATTAATTTACTGAGTTTTGTAGACTTCAAAAGGTTGACATATTGCATCAGACAATAGCAAAATATCATTAATATCACCAGTAGTTTCAATGGAGATCTTAGGAGTCTGCCAACCTTATTTTGGACGGTAGTTAAAAGATTACCCTAATTCGTACTTTTTGCTTGGAAGTTTAAATTTTATCACTGGAAAATAAGCAAATTTTTAATTACTTGTTTATATTGAGACTTCACTTTAGTTTTTTGGGGGGAGAATTACTAAGTACCCAATACAGAAAAACTGTAGTTTGTGTATAATTGTTTTCCTTCAAGTAAAATTGATATTTCATGGGAAAAAATGGTTAGCATAGCTTACAATAGCACACTGCTATTCCTTGAGACAGCTTTCACCCTTTGTCCTGGAGTAGATGCCTTATGTGTCATTCCCATTTTGTCACATAGACTATCTAACTGGCATTAGAAATGTGTATTCAAGGACTGATAACGTTTTCTTCATCAAAGATATTCCAAGTGAAACTCATGTTTTTGAATGTATGTGTGTAGAGATGATGAATTTAATGTTTTGAAGAATTTTCTTCAGTCAGTAACTCGTTCTTCTGGATTTTCAACAACCAGCCAGTTCTGTGGTGTAGCAGGTAAAGCCACTGCCTGTGGTGCAGGAATCCCATATGAGTGTTGACTTGAGTCATAGCAGCTCCACTTCCAATCCAGCTCCCTACCTGGGAAAGCAGCAGAAGATGGCCCAAGTCCTTGGGCCCCTGCACCCACATGGGAGACCCTGAAGAAGCTCCTTGCTCCTGGCTTTGGATTGGTCCAGCCCCGGCCATTGCAGCCATCTGGGGGGTGAACCGGCAGATGGAAGATTCGCTATCTCTCCCCTGCTCCCCATAAGTCTCTTTCAAATAAATAAATCTTAAAAAAAACTTCCACTAAGCTCTGAAAACTTACAACAAAGGAAATAATGCCTTTATATTTACTCTACACAGGCAAACCTTGAATTCAGACACCTAAGTAATTAACATTAATGAGGTAAGTGATATAACAATGGCATTTACAAAGATTTGTGTACACAGTGGATGCATAATCAATTCTTTGTCCACAGTAAAGCAAGTTGTGATCAAATAAACTAAACTAGGTGTGTTTGATCAAAAGATCAATGTTTATTATTTTTGGGACAACTATAAAGTATGCATTTGATTAATGTCATTGTGGGAATGATTAATGTCCATAAACATGTCAGTGTTGTGTTTTAAACACCATAATCTGCCAAAGTAAATACCAAACATTGGTTATTAAAATATTTTGGGTTCAGATGTATATGTACAAAACTAAATAAAAGTAAACTACAAAGTTGGATTCAAGTCTGTGCTACACTGGAAAATGAGCCAGAATCAGCTTTATTTAATACTACCAGGTAAGTTCATATGCAATGTTTAAAGATGCAGATTGGTCCCTTCAGGAAATATTTAAACAAAGTCAAAGTAAAGTCACAACAGCTTGTTTTCAATGATCTGTCAGTAAAACTGGACCTATGTATCCTGTAACCCTTGGTTTGAAATGCTTGTTTACCCATGGATGTAGAAAATAGATTATGACTATCAAAGTAAGGATAAATGTTAAACATAATATATCATTAATTAATAGTAGCTAAGACATTTGTGCTACCATGCCATCCTGTTGTGTTTTGGGTCAAATATCTTTTGAATGTTAGCTTGTCCATAATCAACAACAAGTAGTATGTGAAATTGAAAAATCAAAGAGTTTGGGCAACAGTATGATTTCACGTTCAGACATCTGACAGAGTGATTATTTGTGGTTAGGACAAAAGATGATGTTTGGGAAGGAAAATCAGAGAAGATAATGGAAAGCTAAGAAACTTGGACCAAATTATGAATGGACCCACATGCCATAATTAAAAATTGAAACTTCAGCTTACAAGGAGCTAAATTATATTAAATACGCAAAGACTAATCAGAACACACTGGGATAGTAGGAAAGATGCTCTGGAGGTGGATGAAATAGAGGTATGAAGATGAGGTATTGAAATCACATGGCACACAAATGACCTATTGGTGAATGAGACACCTGTGTACTCAAATGTACTCATATGAACTCATCCTTTTGTTTAGTAGATACGCTTGTATCTGTTCATGTGTAGCTCAAGACATTAAAATTGTTGTATGATGGAAAAGACTCCAGTCCTGATTTGCAGCTCCCTTGCCTGCATTCTTGTTTTGAAAGCCAGTTCCTCAATGTGATTCTTTTAAACAATATTGCATAAGTTGCCTTCAGATGATAGGCTGGTTGTTTGTAAATTATACACTTTTAAAGCCCCAAATAGATCTCAGTGTAAAATTTGGGATTAATTCCTATAGTTTTCCCCATGTCCAGATGGATCAACATAATTTTCCCTTTAAAATTATCTCCTTGTTTACAGGAAAAGGTGGAGACACTGGTCACTCTTCTCCATAGCAGAGGGAAACAAGGTGTATGCATAATTCTAGGGTACATGAAGGAATAGATGGTTCTCGCTCCCCGTCTTTGTGGAGGAGCGACACAGGACCCTGGGCTGTTCTTTTGTCTGCTCGGCCCTCCCCGGGTTTGCTGCTGGTTCTTCCCGGGTTGGCTGCCGTCCCTTCCACCTCCGTGGAAGGGCGGTTCCCCCTGCCACATTCCCCACTTCCGCGGGGGAGCGGCACACCGCCGGCCGGCTCTCTCGGGGGCTGCACAGGTGTTCCTTCAGATAGATGTTCCCCTTAGATGTTCCACGTGCATGTTGTCTCTCTCTTCCTTTATAGTCCTCTTCCACCAATCCCAACTCTGCTACCCACACGCCGAGTACGCTGCTCTCCTCCAATCAGGAGCAGGTCCTACAGTTTATTGGTTGAACTGGAGGCAGCTGTGTAGAAGCTGTTTCCTCCTCTCCCAGCACCATATTGTGGGAGAGCAGATGCATAGAATAAGTCTTAATTCCAGTAACTTAGTCTAGTCCGAGTTGCTCCCCACAGATGGTCAGTGTCTTTTCATCACAGCATGTAGTCTCAACCTTGTTCACAATGTTCTTAGCCTCTGGGTCACTTTAGAATCTGCTGAATGTCTTCTTCACTCAATCAATAGAAATGTGACACCATGCTTCATGCCCTGTTCTGAAAACTGTTCTTGTACTGCTTTATTTCACCTTATTCCATACCCATGAGATAGACTAAATTATTTCCGTTTAGTAGGAATGATAAACAAAAGTATCATGTCTATTATACCGAGAACTAAAGGTGAGGATGATGAAAAGTCTTGCCTGGATAGTAACAGGTAGAGCAAGGATGTGTATCTGAATAGTCCAGTCCCATAGTGTGTTCCCTTAACCTCAGCTAGACTGTATTTTTAAATCAGTCACTTAAACTTGTTGTTCCTGGTTTTCTGTTATGAATTACCCAGCCCTCCTGCTCTTGCTGGTGTGTTTCAGCCTTGCCTACCATGAGTCCAAGAGGTGGAGATCAACATAACTTCTTGACAATGATGTTTGGTCTATATGTGACTCTATCAGCTTTAAATTTTATGTGAATAAGAATTTTTATATCTGCTTAAAATTGTGTGCCATGCTGGTTATCTTCCATATGCCCTTATCATGTCCACCATCCATCTCTACTACAGAAAGCAGTACATGTCCTTTAGCTTACTGATGTCATTGGCCCAGAGGGAGCCACAAGAGGGTATTAGAGGGAAGTATGAGTGTGAGATTTATATATTTATCCTTCTGGTTCCCTCAGAAGTAGCTTCCATGGGATAGGCTGTAATTTCTATAATTGCTCCATATCCTAGTCTATTCGAGCTAAGGATAGTAGCAGCTCTTCCTGTATTATTAGAGGAGGTTATTGTATTTTTCCTTCTCTTTCTTTTGGTTCATGATCACAGTTTTGTGAACACTCTTTTTGTAAATAAAGTCCCTTGAAATTTGGGAATTCTTAGTGTTTTCTGTTGGAACTTTTAAAAATCTCATTCTCTCTCTCTCTCTCTCTCTCTCACACACACATGTACACTTGCTTGGGGTGCATCTAACATTCTGGTAAGAAAATGGGCAACAGTCAGAATTGTAGGCAATGAAGAAGAATTTATATAGCCAAGTCAATGCTTCACATAGTGGATGGTTGAATATTTAATCTTAAAATAAGGAATCAGAGATGTCTTTTATTACGTCTATATTAAGTACAGAAACATACATATTAGAGATACCAAAATAAATCAATGAAAATTAAAATATAAAAGGCTTTGTATTGAACTATTAGATAATGGAATATGCCACACATAAACACTCAGTAGAGGAATACATTAAAAGGAATGATACACAGCAGACCCATAGAATGGCAGATGTCCTAAACAGCACTCTGGCCTCAGAATCAGCCTTAAGGCATGCGGATCTGGCTGAAAAGCCCATGAGAGTATTTCAGGCATGGAAAGCCAAGACACTCTGAAAAAAAAAAAAAAACCTAAATGAAAGATCTCCGCGAGTGAGATCCCAGTGGAAAGAACGGGTCATCAAAGAAGGAGGTACCTTTCTCTGAAGGGAGGAAAGAACTTCCACTTTGACCATGGCCTTGTCTAAAAATTATCAGAGTCAGTGAACTCAGGGGGCTTCCATAGCCTTGGCAGCTCATGACAAGAGCCTAGGGTGATTACTGATGCCATAAACAAGAGTGTCAATTTGTTAAGTCAACAACAGGAGTCACTGTGCACTTACTCCTCATGTAGATTCTTTGTCCTTAGTGTGCTGTACATTGAGATTTAATGCCATAACTAGTAGTCAAACAGTATTTTTCACTTTATGTTTCTGTGTGGGAGCAAACTGTTGAAATCTTTACTTAATGTATGCTAAACTGATCTTCTGTATATAAAGAGAAACGAAAATGAATCTTGATGTGAATGGAAGGGGAGAGGGAGTGGGAAAGGGGAGGGTTGCGGGTGGGAGGGACGTTATGGGGGGGAAGCCATTGTAATCTATATTCTGTACTTTGCAATATATATTCATTAAATAAAAGTTAAAAAAAAGGAATGCAGAAAAAAAATGTAAATTTAAAGAAATTTTCCACTGCTAAAAGATTATACCAGAGGAAATGCAGCCAGTCTAGATTTTTAGTTTCCCCCATTCTCTGATAATCTCTTCCATTTCTTAAAAAAAGATTGTATTAATTTATTTGAGAGGTAGAGTTACAGACATTGAGAGGGAGAGACGGAGAGAAAGGGCTTCCTTCCGCTGGTTCACTCCCTTCTGTTGGTTCACTCCCCTAATGGCCGCAATGGCTGGAGCTATGCCGATCCTAAGCCAGGAGCCAGGAGCTTCTTCCTGGTCTCCCATGTGGGTACAGGGGCCCAAGCACTTGAACCATCTTCCACTGCTTTCCCAGGCCACAGCAGAGAGCTGGATTGGAAGAGTAATTGCCGCCCATATGGTATGCCAGTGCTGCAGGTGGAGGATTAACCCACTGCGCCACAGTGCTGGCCCTCTTCCACTTTATTTTTACTAGCATCTTCATTTGGTTTCAAGACTTTGCTCTGTGTGCCAACTTTCACTTTTGATTCTTCTCTTCAGACCTTGTTGGCGTCTTCCCATTCATCCATGCCAATTGTCCTTTCTTTTGACTTCAAAATTATGCACATGAACATACTGTCCCTAGTCTACATGATCTCCTACTACCCTTTTGCTGGAAGCACTAAGTCCTTTTTGTAAGACTTCAGATATTGGCAATATTTGATACTCTCCTCACTTTACAATCTCTAAGAGTCTTATTTCTTTCAGTTCTCTCTATTTTAATGGAGAGAAATATAGAAAAATCTATGTGCTAATTTTCCTTTATTTATTTGCTTCTTGCAACTTAATCCATTTTCTCGAACTAGAAATAGATGTTCTGCAGAACTGCATCTGAAGATAATGCAAATGATTTTGCATATTATAAAAAATCAAAGCATTTCTCTACAAGAATAGATAGCCTGTGTTTTTGGAGCAAGCTCATGCATTACAAGTTATTGTCACTTTAACAGATGGTTCACTTCCCTAATAGCTAGCCTCTTGCTTCTTCATATACTGTTGGCACTTTCTATAATCTCCAGCATGGCCAGTTTATTTCCCTTTTAGGAGACTCACTGTAAATATATAGATATTCAGTTTTGATGTTCTCCTTTTTAGATAGGTATGTCGTATGGGCACTATTGGGACTGTTAAATGTTTATATAGTCTATCAAATGAAGTCATGATGAAAAGCTGTCATATTCTGAACTAATGGATGAAGTAGTATAATAATATGAAGGTGTTATGGTTTGAGAAAGATTTGATTTTTCAGATCATATAAATTTTTAAAGTTTAAAGTCATAAATTAACAGTAATAAAGATGGTGGAGACTTGATCCAATTATGATGTATGAAGGTGGGTCCTTTAGGGAGTGATTGGCATGGATTAGAGTAGAGCCTCAAGACTGAATTTTGTTGGCTTTATATAAAGACACAAAGACTTGGAGGATGAATATGCTCCCTGTCTGTCAGCTTTCTGGCTTAACATGTGATCCTTCCCCTGCACATATTTGATCATCCACCACAATTATCAGGTGCTGAACCAATGGGACCAACTGATCTTGGGCTACAATCTTCCAAAACTGTGAACTGAAATAAAACTTCTTCATAAATAGTTTGTCCTAGATATTTACTGATAGTAAGGAAAAGCTTATTAATAGAGGGTAAACTCAACAGTCAAAGTTAGCAGGATTTGAAATCCTTGTCTGTGGAGTGTCATTAGGACGCTTCTTTCCAACTCTTTTATTTGTAAAAATAACCAAAATGGCAATTAACTCTTATGGTTGTTGTGAGAGCAAAATAAAGCAAAGCATGAAAAATTCTTGTTATAGTTCATAGTACACACAATTTTAAATATATGTCACTGCTATTGTCACTGATTTTGGGATTATTTTACTGAGATTTATTGTATCTTCACTTTCTTGTTCTGAACAAAGAGAGACACATTGCTGTCAGTTTTAGACATACTATCTGTCCTTGAAAAATTGTTGACCTTCTTAAATACTTAGGAGGAGCTGGGACCTGAACTCAGGCACTATGATATGGGACACGAGCATCTTGATTAGTGTCTTAAACTTTGACCAAATTATTGCTCCTGATTTGGGTTTTAATTTACATTTCCTAATGGAAAGTGATTTCTTAATGGGAAGATGCACATTTTATTTCATGTATATCTTTGGTGAAACATCTATTAAAATTATTTTCCCAATTTATGGTAGAGTTATTAGCCTTTTATTGTTGAGCCGTACTAGTTTCTTATGCATGCTGGATAATAGGAATACTATCAGATATACAATTTGCAAGAATTTCTTCCACTGTAAGAATTGCATTTTTACTTTCTATATAATGTCATTTGGAATGATATTTACAATTTTTATTCAGTGCAATTTATCCATGTTTTTCTTTTGTTGTTTGGGTTTTTTGTTGCCATACCTGAATAATCATTGCATAATTCAAGATCACAAAATTAACACACATGTTTTCTTCTATGACGGTTGTAATTTTAGTTCTTACATTAGGCCTTTGATTCCTTTTCAGTTAATTTTTTTACGAGGTATTTGGGAAGGGGCCCAGCTTCATTCCTGTGAGTATGGACAGCCAATTGTTCCACAGTTATTTGTTGAAAAGGCCATTCTTTCCCACTTTGAATTGTCTTGACACACTTGTAGTTGACTACAAATTGACCAAAAATAAATAATTGTAGTTTCTTTTAGGTCGATTTA
This sequence comes from Oryctolagus cuniculus, assembly GCF_964237555.1. NCBI lineage: Eukaryota > Metazoa > Chordata > Mammalia > Lagomorpha > Leporidae > Oryctolagus > Oryctolagus cuniculus. Next base: position 71,152,415 of record NC_091445.1, on the reverse strand, counting down.
TACTTTTATTATCAGAATAAATTCTTTTTCTTCCAGTAATAGTTTTTGCCTTAAAGTCTATTTTTTCTTGATATTAGTATAGTCACTGCAGTTTCCTTTGGGTCTGTTTGTATGATACCTATTTTTTCATTTTATTTTTTAACAGTTTATATCTTTGCACATAAACCATATCCCTTATAGAAAACATACTGCTGCTGGGCCAGCATCGTGGAGTAGCAGATAAAGTTGCCGTTTGCATAGCAGCATCCCGTATGGGTGCCAGTTCTGTCCTGGCTGCTTCAATTCTGAGCCATAGTAATGGCCTGGGAAAACCACTGGAGGAAGGCCCAAGTGCTTTGGCCCCTGCCACCCACATGAGATGCTCAGATGAAGCTCCTGGCTTTGTCTTCCCCTCTTCCTGGACATTGTGGCCATTTGGGGATTGAACTATTCAACAAAAGACCTCTCTCTCACTCTCTGTCTCTCCCTCTCTCTATGTGACTCTGAGTTTCAAATAAAATAAATAAATCTTTTTTTAAAAGAAACATATTGCTGGATCACGTATTTTTAAAAACTTTCTATCAGTCCCTACCTTTCAGTTTAGAAAGTCTATTTACACTTAAGGTATCATGGTAATTAGGTAAGATTTAGATCTGTCATTTTGTTATGTGTTATTATATCATATATCCTTATGTTCCAGTATGTCTTCATTATTTTCTTTTTTGTGTTAAATATATCTTTGTTTCTGTATCATTTGAATTCCCATGTCATTTTTTTTACTGGTGTTTTCTTTTTAGTTGTTTCCTTGCTATTGCCTCAAGGATTACAGTTCACATCTTAAAATACTCTTGCTCTAGTTAGTAACAACTTAATTTCAATTGATGCTATGTGTGAGTATTCGCTCCAAAACTCAAGTTGAAATTTAATTGCCATTGTAACAGTATTAAAAGGTGGGGCCCTTGAGAGGTGAATGGACTGAGGCTATTCTAAGGGAATGGTTATACTGGAAGGAGGATCCTGATGAAAGAATGAGTTTGACCCAATTTTTCTTTCTGTCTCACATGTGTTTGCTAGTTGTGAGGAGTCAGATGGGTTAATAGGTACTCAAATGGGTTAATAGGTAGTCAGGGTGGTCCAAGTGGAATTTGTGGGGGGTAAAATATTTGCTTCCTTCCCCAAAACTTTATCTTTAGCAAGAACAAACAGGCTGCCCTCCTTCCCTCAGAATCTCTAAATTTACCATGAGAATAGCAAGGGAGCTCTTCCTGAGCTCACAGCTTATTGTGAAAACAAGTTTCCTATCCCACCATTCTGGATGGCTTTTTGTTCTATCATGAACAAGCCAGACAGGGTAAAGAATTGTAAATCAAGTCCTTTTTTTAAAAGATATATTTATTACTTGAAAGTCAGAGTTACACACAGAGAGAAGGAGAAGCAGAGAGAGAGGGAGAGAGAGAGAGATAGAGGTCTTCCATCTGCTGGTTCACTCCCCAATTGGCTGAAATGGCCAGAGCTGGGCTGATCCAAAGCCAGGAGCCAGGAGCTTCCTCTGGGTCTTTCCACACGGGTGCAGGGGCCCAAGGACTTGGGACATCTTCTATTGCTTTCCTAGGCCATAACAAAGAGCTGGATTGGAAGTGGAGCAGCCAAGACCTGAACCAGTGCCATATGGGAACTCAAGTGGTGGCTTTACCTGCTACACCACAGCACAGACCCCATGTCCTTTGGGTTTTGTCCCCACCTGGTAACTGAATGCCAATCTGAATGCCAAGTTTTTTCCCTTTGAAATTGTACTTAAAAATCCAAATGCTAAGGGGCCTTTTGGGTTCTTTCCTCTCTTGGAAGCCCTTCTCCATGTTGCTCGTCCGGAGGTCTTTGACTCTAATAAATACTTTTAAATCTCTCTGCCATCTGCTTGAAAATTTTCTTCCATGTGAGACAAAGAAACCGAGGTAACAATAATTTCTCTGCTGCCTTGTTCCCTTAAGACTTATGATATAGTGAGATGGCCCTCACAAGATGTGGCCTCTTGATCTTGGATTTCCCTGTCCCCAAAAATGTGAGTCAAATAAACTTCTATTGTTTATAAATTATTCAGTCTGTGGTTTTCTGTTACAGCTGCAGAAAATGGGCACAGACAACTGAATATAAAATCGTTTCTCCATTTGTCTTCATTCTCTGTTCTGTGTGCATATATCTCCAACAGTCCTTTAAATGTTTTACAACACTGCCTTGGCTTTCTAAATTCCCAAGAATGTATTGGAGTTTTTCAAAGCTTCTTATGGACACCTCATTATCAAGCTTTTCCTTTTAAGCATTTCCTTTTAAATATTATGGGTTTTCCCTATTATTATTTAATACTCACGCAGCTGAAACATACTACAGTACATTGTTTTCAAAAATTACTCCTGAGGAAAAGACAATTTGCATGGGTGAGTTCTGCGTCAAGTCAAAGGCCCTCTTACAGGTTAGGTTTTCCAGGGAACTAACAGATCAAATAGGGACAATTCCCTGGGAATGGTGCTTTGAGGAAGCTCTAAGTCCTTTCTGTTCCTTCCACTAGCTATCAGCCCATTGGTTCTCTCGTGATGTGATCCCAGGCTGTTGGATTTGAAGGCTACTATGGAGCTTGTAAATATGGAATAGAAGTAGGGCACATTAAAACATGCCAAAACTCACTGTCCATTTTTACCAAGTTTCAATGATTTTTCTGAATAAATTCTCCCTAGATTGGTGCAACACTGGCTAATTCTGAATCTTGTAAAAGCTGATTCTAGCCTTTGCCACAGCTTACTTGGCTAATCCTCTGCCTACGGTTGCTGGCACCCTGGGTTCTAGTCCCGATTGGGGCGCCGGATTCTGTCCCAGCTACTCCTCTTCCAGTCCAGCTCTCTGCTGTGGCCCAGGAAGGCAGTGGAGGATGGCCCAAGTGCTTGGGCCCTGTGCCCGCATAGGAGACCAGGAGGAAGCACCTGGCTCCTGGCTTCAGATCGGTGCAGTGCCGCTGCCGTAGTGGCCATTTGGGGGAAACGGAAAAAAGGAAGACCTTTCTCTCTGTCTCTCTCTCACTGTCTAACTCTGCCTGTAAAAAAAAAAAAAAGCTGATTCTGATTCTTTCCATTTTTTGCCAGAAAAAAAGTATCACAAATGACCTAACACAGTGATATTTTAGAGAATCCTGTTTCAAATGAAAACTTGGCTTCACCTACTGTTCTAATCTATGTACTCAGTACAGCATCAATCACCATCTGTCTTTTCATTCATTTAGTTTGCCTCAACATATAACTGTTCATGATTTTCTGGGGGTGGAGTAGGGTAAGGTAGTTATAATTTCTTCCTAAATTTTCCCTTTTGAAGGTGACCAGATTTCAACAACTATTTTATTTTTCATGTTTCAAAGTAAAAAGAGATACAGAATCAAGAGGATAGCTCAAAGGAGTACAACATTTTAGCTAGAAAATAATACGTAATTTTATTCCAAATCCATGTATTCCTTTTAATAAATTGATTTTATTTTGAATAATATTTTTATGATTATAAAGTAATATGTTTACTAAGAAAAATTTTGCAATTGATAGTACAAGGGAAAAAATTAAAATGACCTATGGTGTTCACATCTATCTGTAGTATCTATTAACAATTTCAATACATACACAAATACATACAAATATTAAGTAGAATTTTGTCTCTTGGTTATTCTTTCCTTGTTTTCAATTTATTTAGAACTTGTAAAGAGAACTTTGTTGTTTTGTATTTGATTGGCTTACATTGCCTTTTTTTGCTGTTGTTGACAGCATCTACTTTAATATGAATAATTATTGTGTTTGCTTAGAAAATAAACATCAGAAGTCGATAGTGGAAAGATTTTATTAACTTGGCTGAAAAAATTTGAAGTGAGTTTTTGTCTTTACTAGGAATTCAAGAACTGGAGAGTATTTTTTTGTTTTATTTTGTTTTAAAATTTTTATTAATAGAAAGAGAACAGATTTTATGCATTCCATAAACATAGTTCCAAGAAGACACCCACACTTCCCTCCCTCCCATGCTAACTTCCAATCCCCTTCCCTCCCTCCTTTCTCTCCATCAGTTTTTGCAAAGACATAATTTTAATTCATTCTATATTCACAGGCTTAATTTACCATTAAACATAATGTTCAACAAGTAAAAAAATAGAAAGACCATAGTTATATAGGGCTATAAACAAGGGCTGAAAATGACAATCATATCTCAAAGTGACCATTTCATTCCTATACATATTTTTGCATTCAATGTTAATTGTCACATATCAGAGAAAACATGATATTTGTGTTTTTGAGGCTGGTTTATTTCACTAGGTATAATGGCTTCCAGTTGCAACCATTTTGTTACAAAAGATAGGATCTTATTTTTTTTTATCACTGAGTAGTATTCCATAGTGAATATATACCACATTTTCTTTATCCAGTTATTAGTTGATGGACATCTGGGTTGATTCCATATATTCATTATTGTGAACTGAACTGCAGGAAACATTGGAGTACAAATCAGTCTTTCTTATGCTGATTTATTTTGGTTTCAGTAAATTCTCAGGAGTGGGATGGCTGGGTCATATGATAGACATGTTTTCAGAAATCTGAGGTATCTTTGTACTGTCTTCCATAACAGTTTTACTAGTTTATATTCCCATCAACAGTGGATTAGGGGACCTATTTACCCACATCCCTGCCAGCATTGAATGTTTTTGATTTTTGAATGATAGCAATTCTAACTAAGGTGAGGTGAAACCTCATTGTCATTTTGATTTGCATTTGCCTGATGGCTAGTGATCCTGAACATTTTTTCATGTGTCTGTTCACCATCTGTATTTCATCCTTTAAAAATTGACTGTTTATGACCTTTGCCCATTTCCTGGCTACATTATTTGTTTTGTTGTTGAGCTTTTTGAGCTCTTTATAGATCCTGGATATTAATCTTTTATCAGTTGCAAAGTTTGCAAATATTTTCTCCCATTCTGTTGGTTGTCTCTTCACTTTGTTGAGTGTTCCTTTGCAGCACAGAAGCTTCTTAGCTTGATGTAATCCCATTTGTCTATGGCTTTATTGCCTGTGCTTCTGTAGTGTTTTCCAAGAAGTCCTTGCCTATATCAGTGTCTTGCAGTTTCCCTGATGTCTTCCTCTAGTAACTTGATGGTATCAGGTCATAGATTTAGATCATTGATCCATTTTGAGTTGTTTTTTGTGTAAAGTGTAAGATAGGTGTCTTGTTTCACACTTTTGCATGTGCGGATCCAATTTTCACAGTCTCATTTGTTTATGAGACTGTCCTTTCTCCAGGGATTGATTTCAGCTTGTTTGTCTGAGATTAGTTTATTGTAGATGAGTGGATTAATTTCTGGTGTTACTATTCTGTTTCATTGGTCCTCATTTTTATTTTTTGTAGTACCAGGACTCTATTTAATGTCTATTTCACATACTATTTTTTGATTATCTAATCCACTTCTCAATTGCTGTCCTCTGTGAAGTAGAAGATTATAACTTTTGTAGTACCTACAAGGAAAGACTTTCTCTTTCCATTTGTATATCTCTAAAAACAAACATAGAAAATCAGAGGGGCCGGTGCCGCGGCTCACTAGGCTAATCCTCCGCCTAGCGGCGCCGGCACACCAGGTTCTAGTCCCGGTTGGGGCGCCGGATTCTGTCCCGGTTGCCCCTCTTCCAGGCCAGCTCTCTGCTGTGGCCAGGGAGTGCAGTGAAGGATGGCCCAGGTGCTTGGGCCCTGCACCCCATGGGAGACCAGGAAAAGCACCTGGCTCCTGGCTCCTGCCATCGGATCAGCGCGGTGCGCCGGCTGCAGCACGCCGGCCGTGGCAGCCATTGGAGGGTGAACCAACGGCAAAGGAAGACCTTTCTCTCTGTCTCTCTCTCTCACTGTCCACTCTGCCTGTCAAAAAAAATAAAAAAAATAAAAAAGAAAAAAAAAGAAAATCAGAGGATAACAAAAGAACGTCATCAAATAATATTATCATCCTTTTCTTAGGACTTATTGGAAGAATAAATCTATCATCTATCTACCCATCTATTTATTCTATCTTTGTGTGTGCACTTTTATATGCACACACAAACATACACAATTTAATAACAATTATACAATTTATTATTTCTTTCAAGATTAACACATACACATAAAAATGGGTCACGGAGAAGTCAACTTGTCCAATCTTATAGAACTACTGTTTCACAAAAGAAAATGCAGACACATGTTGCTTTCATCTAAAAGCCCTTGCTTTTTTCCATGCTGCCATGCTGTGCCTTGAGCCAGTTATTTGTGTTGACTTGACTGGACAAGTCAACCTAGACAGTTGAATTTTATATAGTGGTTTATATCCCATCCTTTCTACTTCCATAACTTCTTGAGAGTTTAATAAACAATTTCTGCTAATTAGCACCTATTTTATAGGTGGAATGAAAAAATTTGTGAACACATTTGTCAACCATTGAAAAAAGTGTCTCTTTTAATATGAAACTTGCAGCCTGGTGAGTAATCACAGCACACCTGTCAGCATTACGAAAACACTCTTTTGAAAGTTGGTGCTGTTTTCAAAAGACTGTCATGAAAAGAATCAGTCTTTTTAAACTTCATGTGGTGATGCCTCATTGCCATGCCTCAGCAGGAATTCTTATGACTCCCTAGGCATGAGTTTTGAAAATGATTGCATCAGAACTTCAAATTTGGTAGTTATTTTAAAGTGATTTATTTATGTTATTACATAGATTTGAAAGGTCAAGTTTGGCCTGAAATAAAATCATAAAATAGATGATATTTGTTTGATATTTGTTTTTATTTTGACAGTTTTATTAAATTTTTTCATGACTGTCTTCAGTTATTATGTTTTCATAACTCTTCAATTTTTCCTGTAGTATGAAAATGAGTAATGGATTAACTCATATTGATGTGTGCAACTAATGAAATAACAAGCTCCAAAGTTAATTTTTTTTAAAAAAATTAGTTGTGATTAAAAAAAACATATTAGTTCTTGAGCACTTGTATAACTGCTGGGATATCTTCCAGATTCCTCCATACCCTGTGATGTGTAAGTGTTTGCTTTTCCTGTCTGCTGTAATACAGGTGGTGTAGTAGAAAGCCTCATTTGGTGATGTGGAGCCCATGTCTTCACATTTGCAGTCACTGTTATTTTAGACTTGAAGCCAAAAATTTAGTTTTGATATTCATCATTATTCAAATTAAATACCATCCTTGTCAAAACTGAATTATGATTTATTGTAGAGTTGCTGTTCAGAGGGGATTTATAAAAATGATGGCTGGTGGTTTTGCATCTGTTTGTAATGTTGTATTATAGAAATTGCTGAAAGATCAAAATTTGTTTATTGCCTTATTCAATTTTTTCCTAATTATTGTTCTAGCTTTCTACTTTTTGATTACTTAATTGCACATGCTCATGTTGAAAGCAATTTCAACTCTATTGTAAAGCAAGAAAGGGGTTTGGATAATAATTTAAGAAATTTGTTCAAGAATGAGATTCCGTGCACTGATACATCTTCATGGCTTCTACACTATTTAAAAGAAAAATGTGCACTATACAATAAGAGCACACGAGTTTCTCTTCCTATCACCCCTGTGCTTACCAAAGCCTTCCAGTGAAGATGTCTTTCTGTGTTTACTATTAGTTTTTGTATGATTCTCATCATGCAAACTAACCCTATTCATTTCTTCTCTCTTCTATTAAGCATTTTAATCTCATTGTAAGGTTTCCAGCTCATTAGGCTTGCTACTCAGAATCTCAACTCTTTCCCAGTCTGCGTCATCCATTTCCATAGTTTTAAACAAAATTTATTGATTTTTAACAATACAACCAATTTACGGTTACAATTGATTGCAAATTTTTAAATTAAAATATTCAGTTATTTACAAGCATTAAGATTTGCTTAAAATTTTATAAATGTTTTATATTTTTTTCAAAATATAAGAAACAAAATATTTTTATGATTTTTTAAACATGATTATTTAAACTTATTTAATTTGATAGCCTAAATGATGATTTGATGATAGGACTGCTTCTATTTTTACAACTGTTATATATGTATTTATGTGCATATGTGTAGACACCTGCATTAATGTACAAATATATTTCCTTTTTTATGTATTTATTTATTTTATTAGAAAGGCAGAGTTACAGAGAGGGTGAGAGACAGAGACCAAGAAGTCTACCATCTGGTTGTTCACTTCCCAAGTGACCAAAAAGGCCCTAGCTGTGCCTATCCAGTCAGGAGCCAAGAGCTTCCTCTGTGTCTCCCCACATGGGTGCAGAGGCCCAAGCACTTGGGCCATCTTCCACTGCTTTCACAGTCCATTAGCAGGGGACTGAATCAGAAGTGGAGCAGCCGGGATTCAAACTGGCACTCATATGGGAAGCCGGCACCGCAGGTGGAGGTTTAATCTCCTAAGCCACAGTGACAGCCCCTAAACATTTTTCTATGTATAAACATAAGTATTTATAATTACACAGCATTCCAGAAAGATGATCATAATTAGCATTTATTTTCTTTCTTTTTTTAGAAAAAAAGATTTGTTTATTTGAAAGTCAAGAGTGACAGAGGGAAAGACAAAGAGGGAGAATGATACTCTGCTTGCTGGCTCACTCCCAAATACCCACAACAGCCAGAGCTGGGTCAGGTCAAAACCAGGAACCCAGATTCCATCTAGGTCTCTCACGCGGCACAGACCAAAGTATTTGGGCCATTATCCACTGCCTTCCCAGGTGCATAAGCAAGAAGCAGGATAGGAGCAGAATAGCCAGGGCTTGCGCTGGCATGTTAAATGGGATGTGGGAATCCGTAACTATGGCTTATGTTATTGCGCCACAACATCCACACCCATAATTAACACTTCTACTCTAATGATGTACTCATTTTTTTCTTCAGACATCACTTTTTTTAAAATTTGTGCGATTTTGATATCTAAAAATATTTTCAACTTGCATTGCTTTCATTACTACAGAAGTTGAACTTTTTTCCAAGGTTTTTTTCCCCCCAAGATTTTTAATTTTTGTATTTAAACTTGCTTTTTGATTTTTATATTTGCAATTTGTGTTTTTATTAAACTTTCAAGATACATGTATGCATTTTGGATATTAATATTTATGCTATTTGTTGTAAATGCTTTCCACTGTAGTTTTTTGTCTTAGTATTATTTATGTCTTATCTTATATAAACCTGACTTACATGGTAAGTATAAATTTTCTTGCTTTTTCTTTTGTGATTCCTCCAATAAAAATTGATTTAAAGGCAATGACCATTCTGTAAACAGACCATTGCCATGTTACATTTATACCATTATGAGTCTACTCTCAATAACAATTCTTAACAAAACGACATTGCTACAAAATAGAGATTTCTCAAAGTGATAAAGGGCGATTTATATAAACAGAGCTTACATCATAGGTGATGATGAAGGACTGAATGTCTTTCCTGAAAGATCAGCAACAAGGCCCTGATGACCACTCTTGTCATTGCTATTCAGCAGCATGTGGAAGATTCTATCCAGTACAGTCAGGCAAGAAAAAAGAGAGGTAAGACATCTGATTGGAAATAAATAAATAAAATTGTTACAGACAGAAAGCATGATTCCATATTATAAAATCCTAAATAATTCAAAACATTATATTCAATTAATAAACAACTTTAAGGTAATATATGAAGTGTATATAATGCAAGATAAATATATATATATATATATATATATGAATTATTGTTACAAATAAGCAATGAAAAATTCTAAAATGAAATTAAGGAAATATTTATTCAAAAAATCAAAAGAAAAAAACAGTAACAAATTTAATAGAAAAGTACCAAACTGTTACCTACATTGCCGAAAGAAATTAAGTAAGACCTAATAATCAGGAAGAGAAATTCAGATTTCTGATTGAAAAACTCAACAAATGTTCTATAGATTCAATACTAGAAATTGACAAGATGTTCTTAATTTTAGATGAATTAAAAGAATCCAGAATAGTTAAAGCAGCTTCGAAAAAGGACAGAATTTGGGGATCTAAACTTCCTTATCTCAAAACTAAAGAACTTATTTACCATTGTGCTACTAGTAAAAGGATAGACATGGACCAATGGAGTAGTATTGAAAGTCCAGGTAAAAACTTACATTTGTAGGCCATCAATTTTGTTTTCCATTTCATTAAAACAACTTGATTTGGAAAAGCTGATTAGGTGTGTGTTTTAGTGGCTTGTAGCATTAAAATCTAGCAGAGCGGGTTTTCTACGGTGGGCTGCAACCCTTTGTAGCTTGTTTGTTGAGGACAGTTTCCTAAAGTCACATATATAAATCTCTGGCCGTATCAAGTTGATTTATCTTCTTTTTTTAAAAAAATAATTTTAATTAGCTTTTAATAGATTCAATGTGGCTTGTAAATGCAATTCTAAGAACATAATGATATTCCCTTCCTCCCTCCCCCCCTCGCCCTTTCACCCTCCTTCTTTCTTCATCAATTTTTAAGAAAAATTTTTAAGAAAAATGGCTGAGACAATTCAATGATAGAAAGGAATATCTTTTCAACAAATGGTGGGAATACTGAATATGACATAAGGCCGTTAATTCATACCGAAAACAAAAATTTAACTCAAAAGTAACCCTGAATGTAAGAGAACAAGTTGTAAAACTTATGGAATAAAATATAGGAGAAAATCTTCATTATCTTGAGTTAGACAAACAGTTCTTTGATATTAACATGAAAAATACAATCCACAGAAGAAAAATGTTGCTAATTGGAATTCACAATTATTTTTAAAAACTTTCACTTCAAAAAACATTAAGAAAATGAAAAAAAGTTTTAGACTGTGAGTCATATTGTAAAACAAGTATTTTATGGGCAATAAGCTTGTGTTGTACCTAAAATGTATGTCCTCCTTATTACAAGTAGAAAAAGAAGAGACATTTGATACTGAAATCGGAAAAGACCCCCTAAAATTCACACTAAAATGTGGCCCCTTAAAGTTCCCTAGAAATGCTATCCAGGTTGCTACATGCGCTACCGGAATTTGGGGTGCCTTGCGATTTCACCACAGGCTTATTACTAAATCTCCAATATTAATAAGCCCAAGAGGGTTCTTGCCTAATATTTAGAGAATTCTAAATACTGGCACAGATAAACGAGGCAGCATGGTACATTTTAAGCATTTATTTAGTGAGAAAGATGCATAAGAGAGTGAGAGGTAATAGGGGTTCATACCAAGCACCAGGAACCAGCAACGTGGAAGAGCATCTAGGCCAGGAAGCCTAGAGTGCATGGCCCTAATGCCATGTGCTCTGGAGGCACTAGGCTACAGCAAGCCCCCTCCTGACAAGAGGCCAGGGAAGAAGAGCAGGCCAGGGCACACCAAAGGGGAGTGGTTAATTAACCTGATTGGCTGGTGGGCACCTTGGTGTGGCCAGGTAGGGGAATGAGGCCACTCAGGGGTGTGGCAAAGGCATCAGGTAGGGGCATGAGGTCACACAGAGGCATGGCAAAGGGGTGGTCTTCTGTGGGGAGCAACCCGGACTGGACTGAGTTACTGGAATTAAGACTTATTCTATGCATCTGCTCTCCCACAATATGGCGCTGAGAAGGGAGAACCAGCTTCTACACAGCTGCCTCCAGTTCAACCAATAAACTGTAGGACCTACTCCTGATTGGAGGAGAGCAGCGTACTCGGCGTGTGGGTAGCAGAGTTGGGATTGGTGGAAGGACTATAAAGGAGGAGAGAGACAACATGCACCAGGAACATCTAAGGGGAATATCTATCTGAAGGAACACCTGTGCAGCCCCCGAGAGAGCCGGCCGGTGGTGTGCTGCTCCCCCGCGGAAGTGGGGAATGTGGCAGGGGGAACCGCCCTTCCACGGAGGTGGAAGGGACAGTAGCCAACCCGGGAAGAACCAGCAGCAAACCCGGGGAGGGCCGAGCAGACGAAAGAACAGCGCAGGGTCCTGTGTCGTTCCTCCATGAAGAGGGGGAGCGACAGTCTTCCAGTTCACAAACCTGATCAATTTTAACCTGTATGCCTGCCTACTTCATTCCCCCCTCAGAGACTTCAGACCTTAATCTTAAGGGGGTGTTGATGGGCATCGAGTCTCCATCTTCTGTAGCTACTTCCTGCTGATTAGGGGCGCAGACCCTGCCTGTTCTCGGTCTGGAAGTCTCTGCCTATCTCATCTAATGAGTTCACTTCACGAGCTGATCTCTTAGTCACCGCCATCCTCAGTGTCTCCTGCATGGTCATCATTATTCTCAGAAGCTTCTGGGTTCTGCTGGGTTATTTTAGATCAACAAGGCTTTAAGCACCTCATGTGCTTTCTCCGTTCGAGTCGAAAAGGCCTCTAACCATCCTGTAAAAGTAACAATAAAGACTGGGAGGTACCTATAATTGCTTGTTGGGGGCATATTGGTAAAATCAACCTGCCAATCTACACCTGTTTATGTTCACCTCCTCTGCACAGGAGTCAACAGAGGAGGTGGCCTTACATGGTGAGGGTTATTCTGTAAACATAGAGGCCAAGAGTGAGTCACTTCCTTTATGACCATATTTGGTCCCATTCCTCCAAAAGCTCGGGAGACCAGTTGTACGAAGGCATCTCTTCCCAAGTGGGTAGAGTTGTGTGATTTTCCATTAAGAGGCCGTTGGTAACATGATTCTGTGATTTAGCATCCACTATCCATTTGCATTTTTAGTATAGCCTCGCTGTTGAGCCCATTCATATTCAGGCTCCGTATAGTGAGATTCCTTAGCTACTTCCACAGATTGATGTATAAGTGCCATTTCCAAACTTTCCTGTGTAGTTGCTCTATCTGCTAATGCATTTCCCTGGTTAACATAATTGTCTCCCTTCTGATATCCCTTGCAGTGCATGACGGCCACTTCTACAGGCTCCAGTACTGCCTGAAGTAGAGCCAGTATCTCTTTTCCATATTTAACAGGGGAACTCTTTGCAGTCCGTAAGCCCTTCTCTTTCTAGATTGCTGCGTGTGCATATCTGGAATATATATATACACACACACACACACACACACACACACACACTAACTTGCTGACCTTTTCCCAGTTGTAAAGCCCTAGTCAATGCAATAAGCTCTGTCTTTTGGGCTAAAGTATTGTGTGGTAGTGCTTGGGCTTCTATTGTCTGCCTTTCTAACTCCTTCCTTCAGATAGCTGTTGCCATCAGTAAACCATTCAGCATCTGGATTTTCCAGGGGCTCATCTCGTAGGTCTGGCCTACTAGAGTATACCTGCCTAATTCAATACTACATATAATAAAGTGAGACCCCTATTTCCAGAGATGTCTTAGCTACTAAGTTGGGAGCTTTTACTACATGATCTTTCTCCACTTTCTTACAAAAAAAAACGTGTATGAAACCCTGTAGATCTTTAATCCCTACCACTGGTACCTAATCTGTAAACCTGTGCTTTTTCATACAATCAAATTCTTTTTTGTACAAACAAAATAAGCTAATTAAAGTGAACTAAAGATTTTAGCATTTAACAGACTTTCCACCAAGAAAGATATATGAATAACTAATAAACACCTTTATTGATGCTTAACATCTTTAGTCATTAAGAAAATGCAGGAAGGCACTGCAGCTCAATAGGCTAATCCTCCACCTGTGGCGCCAGCACACCGGGTTCTAGTCCCGGTTGGGGTGCCGGATTCTGTCCCAGTTGCTCCTCTTCTAGTCCAGCTCTCTGCTGTGGCCTGGGAGTGCAGTGGAGGATGGCCCAGGTGCTTGGGCCCTGCATCCGCATGGGAGACTGCTGCTAGTCATGGGGCAGCAGGTCCGATAGAGCTCCTCAGGGCCAGCCTGGGGAGCTCAGGGGCCGAGCGGGATGATGAGTGTCAGTGGGTAAGGAACCAAAGGAACCACACCAGAGCCAGGAGATCAGTCAACGCCCAGGGCGCAGCAGGGTTCTCGACTTTATTGGGAGGGGGAAAATCTTTTATAGACACAGAAAGGGGGCTGTCCAGGGCACAAGGGAACCGAGCCAACCAGCTAAAAGGTAAGGCAGTACAGGAGCCGGGCATGCCCTCAAGGGCCTATCACAGCCAAGGACACATACTGTTCATGAATACGGAAGTCTCCTGTCAGGCTAGGTACCTCCCCTGGGGGCCATCTTAGATTGTTGGAAATGCTGAGTCACTGAGATGCGGAAGTGCGGCAAAGGCTTAGCGGCCTTGTCGAGTGGAGTGAAGGCTTAGCAACTTTGTTTCCTTTTTGATTGGAGCCCACTGCGGGAGACCAGGAGAAGCACCTGGCTCCTGGCTTCGGATCAGCGCAGTGTGCTGGCCGCAGCTCGCCAGCTGCAGTGGCCATTGGGGGGTGAACCAGTGAAAAAAGGAAGACCTTTCTCTCTGTCTCTCTCACTGTCCACTCTGCCTGTCAAAAAAAAAAAAAATGCAAAGAAAATGCAAATCAAGGCTACAGCAAGAATTGTACCCACTAGAATGGTTACAATACAAAGTCATTTGATAATAATTGTCAGTCAGGTTATAGGAAAACAGGCCTTTCCATATATTAATAGTGGGAATATAAAATGGCAGAAACATTTTGGAAAATATCTTAAAAAGTTGTATATAAAAATGTAGCATGAAACATATCAAAGCTGTACTTAAGAATCTAATTTAAGCAAAAGAAACATATGTCCACACAAAGACTTGCCCATGAATGTGCACAGTAGCCTTATTCTTAGTAGCCCAAAAGTGGAAACAACCCAATTATTTTTCAACTGATGAATGGAGAAAAATAAATGTTGTTATATCTTAATGTTAGCTGTTGCAAAGCACACCGGACACCAGAGTAAGGGAAAGGGTTTATTGGGGAACACCCTACAGACCGGAGTGAAGGGGCGATGAAGGAAAAAGAGAGAAAGAGAATATAAGAGAGAAACAGAGAGGAGAGGAGCTAGCAAGGAGAGAAGATAGAGCAGAGAGCAGAAGGGAAGAACCAAGAGCCAAGAGACCAGAGGAGGAGACTGGAGAGAGGAACGGAGAGAGAGCAGGAGAGAAGGGCCAAGAGAACACGCGTTCAGGAACAGGCCCTTTTAAAACTTTGCCAGAGGGCGGGCAGGGAAGCAGGAGCAGCGAATCCCATTAGAATGGGGATGGAGCCTGGCTCAGGTAGCTGGGCCATTTGGCCACCTGGCTACAACTGCACCAGTTTCCTAACAAATGTAGTATACATTGGAATTCTATTCAGTAATATAAGGCAAGCTGATCCATGCTATAATGTGGATGAACCTAAAAATATTACTCTGAGTTGAAAAAAATAGACTTCACTTATGTAATACACTCAGAAAAAGCAATTCTATAGAGACGCAAACCAAATTATTGATTAAAATTGCGAGTGGAAATGTGGACTGACTAAATCTTTTAGAATGATAGAATTATACTACAATTGGATTTTAGTTATGATTATGCAAATCTATATTTTATGGAAATCATTAATCTTAAACTTAAAATGTATAAATTGCATGAAATGTAAATGGTGTCAAATATGTATGAAAATATGCTCACTGTGTAGTAACTTTGATATATCTGTTGCACCTGTGTTTTATAACAACTTGATTTTTAATTTTTTTAATGTGCTAAAATTAAGATTCTGTAATTCAAAGACACCTTCCTAAGCTTCAGCTCTGATTTCCTTTATATATATCTAATCACAATGGGCACTTAATAAATGTCACAACTGCAGGAACTGTGAGACCTTATTTATTTTATTGAATATTTGCTTTGATATTTTAAGTAGAAATTTTTATTTTTTAACTTTTTTAATACATATAAATTTCCAAAGTACAACTTTTAGATGAAACAGCTTTTCCCCCCCATAACTTCCCTCCCACTTGCAACCATTCCATCTCCCAGTCCCTCTCACATCCCATTCTTCATCAAGATTCATTTTCAATAATCTTTATATACAGAAGATCAACTTAGTATATACTAGGTAAAGATTTCAACAGACTGCACCCACACAGACACACAAAGTATAAAGTACTGTTTGAGTACTAGTTATACCGGTAATTCACATAGTAAAACACATTAAGGACAGAGATTCTACATAGGGAGTAGTTGCACAGTAATTCCTGTTGTTGATTTAACAATTGACACTCTTGTTTATGACGTCAGTAATCACCGAGGCTCTTGTCATGAGCTGCCAAGGCTATGGAAATCTCTTGAGTTCACCAACTCCGATCTTATTTAGACAAGGTCTTAGTCAAAGTAGAAGTTCTCTCCTCCCTTCAGAGAAAGGTACCTCCTTCTTTGATGGCCCGTTCTTTCTGCTGGGATCTCACTTACAGAGATCTTTCATTTAGGTCATTTTTTTTTCTCCCACAGTTTCTTGGCTTTCCATGCCTGAGAAACTCTCATGGGCTTTTTAGCCAGACCTGAATGCCTTCAGGGCTAATTCTGAGGCCAGAGTGCTGGATAGAGCATTTGCCATTCTATGAGTCTGCTGTGTATCCTGCTTCCCATGTTGGATTGTTCTCTCTTTTTTAATTCTATCAACTATTAGCAGTCAATGGTCTTATTTATGTGATCCCTTTGACTCTTAGTCCTGTCATTATGATCAATTATGAACTTAAATGATCACATTGACTAGTGAGATGGCATTGGTACATGTCACCTTGATGAGACTAAACTGGAATCCCCTGGCACGCTTCAAGCTCTACCATTAGGGGTAAGTCTGGGTGAGCATATGCCGAACTGTACGTCTCCTCCATCTCTTATTCCTCCTCTTATATTTAACAGGGGTCACTTTTCAGTTAAATTTAAACTCCTAAGAATAATTGTGTGTTAAAGAGCTCAACCAATGGTATTAAGTAGAACAAAAAATACTAAAAGGAATAAAATAGTAAGTTGTTCCTCATCAGTTTTGAATATAATAACATTTAATTTTCATAACAACATTATAGGAAGTTAATCCCTCATTTTAATTAATGATTTATTTTAAAAATGTATTTATTTTTTACTTGAAAGAGTTACACAGAGAGAAGGAGAGTCTGAGTGAGAGAAAGAGAGAGGTCTTCCAACTGCGGGTTCACTCTCTAATTGGCTGCAATGTCTGGAGCTATGCAGATCCGAAGGCAGGAACTAGGAGCTTCTTCTGGGTTTCCAATGCAGGCGCAGGGGCCCAAGGACTTGGGCTGTCTTCTGCTTTTCCAGGCCATAGGAGAGAGCTGGATTGGAAGTGGAGCTGCCAGGACTCGAACCGGCGCCCATATGGGATGCTGGCACTGCAGGCAGCAGACTTACCTGCTATGCCACAGTGTTTTTCCCAAATGATTTATTTTTAAAGAGGGAGAGACACAGAAAGAGAGAGATATCTCACATCTGCTCCCATTAACTCACCTAATGCCCACAAAAGACAAAGCTTAACCAGGCTGAAGTCAGGTGCATCAAACTCCATCTGTGTCTACCAAGTAGGTGGTAAAAACTGCACACATGAACCATCACCCAGTGTGCCTCCTGGGGCACATGTTAGCAGGAAGCTGGAATCCAGAGAGCAATCTGGATCAATATAGGATGTGGGCATCTTAAGCACATCTTCACTGCTGTGCACAATGCCCACCCCAATCCCCCCATTTTAAAGACAAAAACATGTATAATGAACATGGATTAAGCAATGTTATACAACTAGGAAGTGGTCAAGTCAGGATGTGGAACCACAGAGTCTGACTCTTGCATGTTTGCATCTATCTGGATTCTTCGCGGTTGCTTCCCATCTAAACACAGTTCTATCTGAACTGCCTTACTTTATAAATTGTTTTACAGAAGAATTTACAGATGGGCTCTGGAATGGAAGAGAATGTTTTATTTAATGCTATGGGAATTTTTATGATTCTCAAGTTTTGGGAGCATTTTTCATTATTTGCAGTTGGTAAAAAGAAATTACCAGTAGAAAAAGAAGAAATATTTGATATTATAGATAATATAAGTGAGGTCCCCACTTTCAGTTATAGTAGGTAGGTTGGTAATTTTTAGTATGTAATCCTCCTCTATTTTCTTGCAAAATAAAACCAAAATATGAAACCTTGTTTCTCTTTAGTCCTAAACACTGGTCCCTAATCTATAAAATGGTGTTTTTGAAAACAGGCAAGGCCGGTGCAGTGGCTCAATAGGCTAATCCTCCACCTAGCGGTGCCGGCACACCGGGTTCTAGTCCCAGTCGGGGCGCCGGATTCTTTCCCGGTTGCCCCTCTTCCAGGCCACCTCTCTGCTGTGGCCTGGGAAGGCAGTGGAGGATGGCCCAAGTGCTTGGGCGCCTGCACCCCATGGGAGACCAGGAGAAGTACCTGGCTCCTGTCATCGGATCAGCACGGTGTGCCGGCCGCGGCGGCCATTGGAGGGTGAACCAATGGCAAAAGGAAGACCTTTCTGTTTCTCTCTCTTGCTATCCACTTTGCCTGTCCAAAAAAAAAAAAAAAAAAAAAAAAAAAAAAAGAAAAAAAAGAAAAAGAAAAAAGAAAGAAAGAAAACAGGAAAGCAAACAAATTTTGCTGTTGTTAATTGTGAAGGCATACACATAAATTTAAGTTATTTCAAGTACTTTTTTGAGATCATATTTTGATTAAGTTACATTGTATCAAATACCAAAGAAGTATGAGGGTGATGGATTCCGATATCTAGAGAGTGATAAAGAAGAGGGAATGAAACAGAAGCATGGAATCTCGAAGGGAAACTCTCAAATTGCATGTACGAAGGCAGTCTCCTATTAGATTTAAGATGTGAGTACTAGCGAATATCAACAATGGATGTGGAATTGTGCCAAGTCATGAGATACACGGGTGAATGACTCAAATATGATCTGCTATTTGATGGAGCCCATATTCTACTGTGGAACACGGATAATAGTTATGCCAGTTGATGAAGGCCAGCTTCAACAAAGCTCGCAAATGTAGTATGTAAGGCTGGTATTTTATAAAGTTTTTCCATCCAATTTGAAGAGTTACTAAGTTGTTGAGAGAGCTTGACCTGTAAAGCCACACAATGTGTATGAATTAACTAAATTCAGTGAATTTGCCTGGGTAAGAGGATGAGATTGAATCATTATCCACAGAAATTACCAAGGCTTTTTCCCCTCAAAAGTTTATTAAAGTTATTTTAAAAAGTTATTTAAATCTTAGGCCACTTAAGTTTTCCATTTAAGGATAATATTCTTTTATTAAGCCACATGTAGCATGAGATAACCACACTAAAAAAAAAAGGAAGAGAACATGGACTTTGAATGTTTACTTCTGAGGAAGGTAGAGAAGTTTTTATTTTTTTTATCACATTTGATGGCAAAGCATTGTGTTTATTAAACAATGACTTCATAGCTTAACTAAAGATCGTTACCAAGAGTAAGTAAGCAATCATCATAATATTACCAACTGATAGAAAATCAGTGGTCAGGAAAATGAAGAAGTTTAAGCTAGAATATGTATATCAACAAAGTTTTTTCCAAAGAAAGAAAGAACTGAAAATGAGACTGCAATCTAACTTTTCAATTGTTTCCTTTGTTAATCAAACAAGGATAGTCATTTACTAATGATGAGTTAATTATATCATGCTTGGTTGCAGGAACTGAGGAACCTTGTTCCTAGAAAATAATTTTGTCTAAGTTTATAATTCTTTAGACAAAAAATGTTGAGAATTTGTGAGAGAGCTCACAAATAAAAAATATTTTGAGGGATTTTCCTTGGTTCCTGATGAACAGTCTGCTGTTACCAACATTGCTCAGTTGTTACTGCCTTTTCAAGCACTCAGTGCTGAGTATGATGTGAAAGAGCATTACTCCCTGTGTATAGTGTACAGGAGTATTTTCAAAAACATTTAGATAGCTTGAACCACATGGAATCTATTAAAAGAAAGATTTTTCATGGTATTATTCATTAGCAGATACTTTATAGAAAGTGTTTGAATCTTTGATGTGTTCTTGAATAGGTTGTGGAAATGATGAATTTTATTTGTTCTTGTGCGCTTGAAAATATCCAGAATTGCATCATCAAAGAGCAGTGGCTTTCTTTTTACTTTCCTGTAATGGTTTTTGCTCAATGATATGATTGAATTTTTCATAAAGCAGAAGACCCATCCTCAAGCACATTGTTACTAATTTAATATCAAATTCTAAGCAGCT
Organism: Oryctolagus cuniculus; assembly: GCF_964237555.1. Taxonomy (NCBI): domain Eukaryota; kingdom Metazoa; phylum Chordata; class Mammalia; order Lagomorpha; family Leporidae; genus Oryctolagus; species Oryctolagus cuniculus. The sequence continues at coordinate 71,132,289 of NC_091445.1, read as the reverse complement.
TTGAGTGTGACAGAGAGAGGGAGAAGGGAGAGTGGAAGAGAGGAGAGATATATGGAGAAATATTAAGGAATTAATTACCTTTTACTGAAGACTTGATAATGTTTCTCAATGAATTTAACCTAAAATTACAAGATGAAACACTACTTACATGTGAAACTTACACTGCAGTAAAGCCATTTTTGCAACTAACATTTTTGAATCACACATAATGTCACACTGCTTTGTGTACTTAGTGTGCTATCAAAAGATACTTAAGAAAGATCTACATTTCCACAAAAACTATAATGGGTGTGTTTGCTCAAACCTCAGTCCCATTAACATTGTTCAAACTTTGATGTGAGAACAAAATACACTTATGTACTTATAAAATAAAGTTTGCAATTGAGAGATTCAATCTAGTCTTCAATTGGATGGAATAATCTGCAATATAATGTCAAAAACTATAATGGGTGTGTTTGCTCAAACCTCAGTCCCATTAACATTGTTCAAACTTTGATGTGAGAACAAAATACACTTATGTACTTATAAAATAAAGTTTGCAATTGAGAGATTCAATCTAGTCTTCAATTGGATGGAATAATCTGCAATATAATGTCATGCTAAAAGGCAAGTATCAAAGAAAATATCAGTGGTATTTTGTTAGCATCTTACAAATAATGAACATGAATGAAGTTCATAGTTTTTGACTGATGTCATTATCAGTGATCTTTAGCAATACATATCAATGTGAACAGAGATTTTCAAAGATGAAATACAAGGCCAATGCTGTGACATAAGGTCTAAGTCACTGCCTGCAGCACCAGCATCCTATATGTGCAAGGATTTGAGTACTAGATGTTCCACTTCTGATCCAGCTCCCTGCTAATGTGCCTGGGAATGCAGAACACAATGGCCAAAGAGTTTTGGCCCTAGCACCTATATGGGAGATCTGGAAGAAACTCCTAGCTCCTGGCTTCAGTCTGGCCCAGCTTTGGCCATGCAGCCACTTCAGGAGTGACCCAGTGGATGGAAGAACTCACTCGTTCTCTCACTCTCGCTTTTTCTCTCCCACTGTAACTCTACCTTTCAAATAAAAAACAAAACTTTAAAAAAAGATGAAATACTTAAGATCTCATTACAAATACACATTAAGGACTATTTATCATTGATGGACTTTGAACCTCTAGTAAGTAAAATGTTATCCTTCTAAATGATTTTAATCTCACCTGCAGATCTATCTTATAAAAATTATGCAATTTTGACTATTTCTAACTTAATAAAATTGTGGAAATGTCTTCTTTAATGACTACTTATGTAATATCATAGAGTTTACAGTAAAAAGCCTTAAATATGTATTATCTTGCTCTCTACAGAAAAAAAGTTCTGGACCTCTGATATAGGTTTTTGTTCTTTGAAAGGCTGTGGGATTTACAAACATAAAAGATAAGAAAATGTAAGTTAGGGCTTTTAAAACGTCAAAGATACAGGAATTGTTTTGTCTCACAGAAAGAAATGAAAAATTTAATTTTATAAAATTTAATTTAGTAGTAAATATATGTGAAATGTGCCATACTAAGGATGTCATTGATCAAAATAATGTCATTTATTTTTAACTGGGTCATTTCTATTGATTGTTGGTTATAAACTACTTTTACCCCAAAGCCAAGCTTTTGTGCTCAACATTACCACCAAAAAAAAAAAAAAATCAAGAGAGATATTAGAAGGAGAAAGAGCAATAACTTAATTTGTTTTCTGATGTTCCCATCTTGATATAACTTCAAAGTGGATTAGAGATTGATTTCTATGAAGGAGGAAAAGATGAGTTAGACTCCTTATCCAGTCCTATTCGCTTTTATCTTGGAAAGATTCATCATAAACAGTTTTTTTTTTCAAACTGTCACATCTGTGTCTTAATTTGTGTACAAAATGCTTTGTTATTAGCCACCCATCTAATTATTAATAAAAATGACTGGATTTGTAACAAATTTAATCCATCAGGAGGACATCTAGACTGCATGATATTTTACCATATAGTTGATTGAAATCTTTAGTTTGCTGTTTTCATTTGTTTAAGGACATTCTAAATGAAAAGCATTATTTGTTATTACTGTACATTACATTAAGCCTATTCAATTGTTTGTCTTGAAATTGTAATGTAAGTAATTATATAAATGTAAGACCTGGGGTTAAAAACATTTTCCTGTTGAAAACATTTACTTTTAGTAAAGGAAGGAAGTGGGGAAAATTATGCCATTATTATTAAATGGGCCCTAGGATGTTTGTTACCTGTGCCTCAAAATTCTAACTCCAGATTTGTTCAGTTAGAAAATGGCTGACCATGTGATATGAAAAAGTCTTACATACTGCCTTGTTCAGAGTTATTATATATATATACATATATATGTCATATCACATATATAAATTGACTGTATATTTTAAATGCAAGTTATTTTCACTATGTAACTTTTTCCCTTTTTGTCTGAGAGCATGTTAAGTAGGAGACTGAGCTCATCAATGGCTTTTTGATTAGGGCAGAGCAAAGATGATGTTTTGTATGGCCACAGTTAGTATGAAAATGAAGAACTTACCCAGATTTGTGAATAGAGGCAGCAGGAATTGGTAAGATAAAATGGATATCAAAACAAGAGAATTCAGATTAACTTTGATGTACTGTGAAGCCAGAAACTTAAGAGATCAGAGAGCCATGGCTATAAAGACTCAGAGGCTTAAGGCTCTTAGATAACTTTATGAAAGGAGTTAGAATGGGGGAAATGTTGGGTAGGCAGGAATGTGAAGGGCCTCACCCTTACTGTAAAGGGTGTCATCAATTATCTGAAAAAACCAGCTCTGGTGCCAAGGTTGATCAAATGGTCTTGTGATCAGTTTATGGTGACTAAGTTGGATTTGAGATTCAATTCCATTATATGATATACTCTGCAATGCTGTTGGTTGTGCTGATTAGAGTGTATTGGAAATCCAGAGGATGATGAGTACTGAATTAGGGCAAAGAACAAAAGTAGGATGGAAAGGAAGGCACATTCCAGTTCAGGCAATGAAGAAGACTTCAGAACCAAGGACAGCATGATAAAATGAGACATTCTAGCAAATTAGTGGAAATGATCTTATTCTTTAAGTTGGTAGTGGCTATAAAGATAATTTGCTTAGTGTGATAGGGTTTTCTAGGTTATGGAAGATTTTCAAAGCATTCACTTGCTTTTAAAATTTAGGCTTCATTTCTTGTGAATAAGAACACCAATGCAGATTCCCTTGTACTTTCAGTCCTCCCCACCTGGATGCTGACTGTATCCAGGGAAACTGGGAGGGTCATAATGACATAAGAATAAAGTTTCCAAGACATAGAAAGCAAATAAAATAAAAAATAAAAAGCACTCCTTCTCAGGTTCTCCTCAGGTCCGCATGATCTGTGATTAGCCTACATGTATTCCTGACTGTCCTTTTTCTTTGCTAGTGATTTCTTGACCATGGAAGGGGTAGAACTGTTTTTCATTTGGGTTCTTTAGCCACACGTTTCTGTTTTTCCTTGCCCCTTTCTCAATTTGTGCAATCATCAGGATGATCAATACCAAGGAAGTTTCTCTGTGTGCTTGCTTTTCCAAGAAGGAAGGCAGACACAGATGAAGTTACATATTGAGGTTGATGTAAACTAAGCTTCATGGTGTCTTCTTTGGAGTTGTTAACCTAGAAGCGCTGGATGCTGTGTTATCAAAACAATAAAAACATCCTTATTCTACCATATCAATTATTCCATTGCTACCATGGGAACTACCATATCAACTTCTGTGGTATTTATTGATCGCCATGATGATTGCTCAAAGTATTTATTATTTTGCTAAGCAATGTGAATGCTTCTTTTGGTTTGCAATGCCAGCCCCTGCACAATGCCTGCTTTGAAATTTACAGATGGGCTTTATAGGTACTCCCAAGTACAATGTAAAGTTATATTGAAAGGGACTGATCTTTTACAAGGAAAACTAGTCAGCCAATATCAAATCAAACATCTACTTTATATTTTAAGGAATGAAGACACTTGGTGGTGCAGAGGAGGGAGACTATATGCAAAACAAATCCTGGAATGAAAAATCATGATGACAGTGGTAAACAACAAATAAGGCAGGATTTCAAAAGTTTTACAAAACAAAAGAACGAAGAGTTGAATTTGCAGGATCCCTTTTCCTTGTAGTCTATATAGGCATCTTCCTGAAGAGGCCATTGTAGTACATGGCCCACATCATGGTGCAATATCTCTTCATTTCTTAATTTTAAGACATTAGATTTTATGTTTTCAACTGTGACTTCTTTACAAAAAATAGTGTTCTAAGTAAGGTTTTTTTTTTTTTTATCAAGTTTCACAAGTTCTAGAAACTTTTGTCTTCCACTTGCCCTGTTAACTGATACTTAAAAGAATCTTTCTATTTCATAGTCATGAGTGTCTTGGATTTCTCACTCTTGTGTTGCCAGTGCCAAAACTTCTAGAATAGCTAAACTAATCTTTATGTAAATAGAAACATGTCCCACAGCGTTCTGCAGCTGCTAGCAAGATGAAAATACCAATGTTTTCACCTCACCCTGTACGTGCAGCCAAGCAGCATCTGTAGCCTAACCTCTTTTGTTTCCAAACAAGGAATTTTAACTGTTTAGTCCATCTTCACAAAGAAATGATACGTTCACCTTATTTTATTTTTTACATTTCAAGAGCTTCATAATGTTTTAGTAGATTCAGATATTAAGAAATCAATTTGTGCAGGGTAAGTGTTTAGCTTTGTGGTTAAGATGTTGTTTAAGATGCATGCATTACTAATCAGAGTGCTTGACTCAATGCCTGGGTGTGGTCTCATTCCAGCTTCCTTCTGGGATGCAGCAGTGATGGAGCAAGCAATTGGGTTCCTGCTCACCATGTGAGAGACCTGGATTGACCTCCTGGTTCCTAGCTTTGATCCAGTCTAGTCCTGATCGTTACAGCCATGTGAGAGTGAAATTTTAGATGGGAGAGCTCTCTTTGTCTATATATCTCTCTCTACCTCTCAAATACATTTGAAAAATGCTTTCATGTAATCTTCAAGAATATCTTGACCAAATCATGTTGTCTGTTGTATAGTAAAATTATAGTTGGCCATTGTTGGTGACTTTGGAAGCAGGACATTAGTTGACATACCCCTAGTACAATTCTAAGGAGAAGTCTGGGGATGCCCCAGAACTAGCAATGATTCCAATTGCTCTACTGGGTGAGAGACAGGTAAAAGCTCTGGACCATTACCTTGGGAACTAGAACTTCTATCCTAACTGAAAACTACAGTTTGATAATTGCCATCAAAAGTATGAAATTCCAGTGTTATTTCAGAATACAACTAGAATACAGTTTTGGAAAGAGCATATGTTAGAAGAGTTGAGAATACAAAGGAAAGGAAAATCCAATGTAGTCAGTTACATAAAATTTCAAAGTCTAGATCTTTAGTCAACTTTTGTTTCTAGTTTAAAATTACCTACAAAACTTTATATGAAGTACCTGAATATCAACTCAAATAAATCACTTCACAGTTAAAAAATTAGTATAGAAATGAATATGACTCAGAGTTGAGAGTGGGAAGTGTGAGAGCAATAGTTTGGAGGCAAGAAGTGTGTATTCCAAAGTCTGTTACATAACGTTTGTAAGAGAATGTACAGGGTGGTACAAGTATCATCTTCATAGGCATTGATGTTAATGTATATGAACAATCAGGATCATTTTAGAGTTAACACTGAAATAAATTTTTCTGAGTAAAATACCATGCTGGAGTGTGCATACTCCAGCAGGAAGACTGGTTTTGTTTTGATCTATTTTTCTAAATTATAGATGTCTGTGTTAGCAAAATGTAGGTTTGTTCTCATGACAAGGAATACTGAAAGTTGAGTTAGAAATACAATTGTCCAAAAATAACAGATTAAACAGAAGTTACAGGGTTGGACCTTAGATTTGATCTTAAATTTCTCATAATTGTCTTTTTGAAATTGTCTGTAGGTAACTACATAAAATGAGAAGTTAATGAAGAATCATCAGGAAAGAAGAGACTCTGCTCACCAAAAATATTGGGATAACTTGTTTTGAAAGACATACGTTTGAAAATCAGACAGGATTTAAATGTTGATAACATTTTAAAGCTCTGATGTTGCTACTGATTGTGATGGGCAAAATTCTCAGATGGATTCCATGATCCCCCCACTCCCTGTGTACACATGGCTGTAAGTGTGTTGTGGATGTGTGTACTCCCAGGACTTGTGATTAGGCTATGCTTTATGGTTAGATATGAAGGCTTTCTGGATATACCTGACCTAATCATATAAGACTTTAAAAGCCCAGAGATTTCCTCTCAGGGGTCTCAGAAATGGATATCAAAGAAAGAGTGAATGCATGGGATGCATTTGATTAAAGAGATATTATTGGCTTCGGGGGGAAAAAAGGGCCATTTGTGACTCCTCTTTGAGCTGAGAGCTATTCCAGGTCCACAGCTAGCAAAACACCAGGGACCTCAGTTCTGTGACTGCAAGGGAACTAATTCTGTCAACACCTGAATGAGCACGGAAGTGGCTTTTTTCTCAGATAAGAATGCAATTGGTTGACCCTGTTTTCAGCCTTGGTATTTTGAGCAAAGGACTCAGTTACACTGTGGCTCAACTCATGTTCTGGACAGCTGTGAGCTAGTAAATGGACATTGTTTCCTCCATACATGTTCACTTAGTGATTATTAACTTACTCTTCAAGTCTTAATTCAAATGCAGTCTCATTCAGAGGTCTCTTTTGACACTTCTAGGTAGTACTGAAATTTCCCTCCTTGTGTTCTTGCAGGACTTACTTGAAAATCGGTATTAAACATTGTCACAATTATTTACTCACATGATGTTTATAACCTACTACAATTTTTCTTCTTATATTCATCTTTTTGTATTTTTATGTTTTAATATAGCTGGAATATTTCTCAGTTTTCTTCCAAGCAAGTTGACTGATATTTCCATTTGCTTTCATTTGTGATGATAGTAGGCTGTTTAAGTTCAAAATAATTTTGTCTTCAATATTTTAAATGCTGCTACTTTGTCTTCTAGAACTTACCATGGTAATCAGGAAGCCTGGTGCTAATTTGATCATCTTTATTTCAAGATAATATATTTGCCCAGAAGTCGCCATGACTTTTTGCTTTATCATTGGAGTTATAAACTTCAACAAAAGTGTATATGGGTGTATATTTTAATTCAACACTTGCCAATGAAATTGTGCCTTTGTTATTGTTTATTCATTATGTTAAATATTTTTGTGAAAATCTTGTGAAATATTTTGTATCACCTCAATTTTCTGCTTTCACTGTATAATTTTATCTCAAAATTTCTATTTATAATCACAATGAAGCACTATTAATAACAAGAAGGACTGCAAACCAAAATAACCTGATAATATTAAATAATTACAAGGACTTTGAGGAAAAAATGGAAACCTCATACTGATAAAAAGTTGACTAGTGAATTGATAAACAAAATTATATATATGTATGAAATAGAGCACTGCTCAGCAGTAAGAAGGAACAACCTACTGATATATGTAGCAACATGGATGAACATCAAAGCCATTATAATCATACATATAGAAAAAAAGCTACCATAAAGCCAGATATTTTATGGTTCCTTTTGTATGAAATTCTAGAAAAGACAAATCAATGAGACAAAAAATCACAGATTGTCTAGGCCAGGTCTAACAGGTGGTGTTGACTGTAAAGTGTTATGAAGAAAATTTTTGGATTGATGGAAATGTTTGGAAAATTGAATTGTCATGACTAAAAATTTGTATAAACTTATTAGAAGTCATTGAATTATACACTTAAAATGGGTAAATGTGATATGTAAAGTATAACCTCAATAGAAGTATTGAAAATTTCCTTTTATTTATCTTAGTACTCTTGTCAAGACTAAATTATTTGAGCTGATATGCCAAAACAGTATTTTGATTTTCGTACAATTTGCACTGCTCTCTATGAACTTTTAATTTCCAAAAAAATCCCATGTTTGTTCTTAAATATATGGCAGCCCATTATTTAAAAAAAAGACTTAAATTTTTTAAACAGTTTTAGGTTCACAGAAAAATTGATTAGAAATTCATAGAGGTCACATATTCTCTCTCTCCCTTGTGGTTTACCTTATCATTTACAATTGTATTGGTGTGATATATTTTTTTACAACTTGTGCATTAATATTAATGCATTACTATTAACTGATATCAATAGTTTACATTAAGAGTCACTCCATGACTATCCATGTGTTTTGATTAATGTGTGATGACATATATATATATGTGTGTGTGTCTGTATATATATATATATATATATATATACAGACACACACAAATATGTGATCATACATATACATGTGTGATGAGTGATTTCACTGTGCTGTTTTTTTCACCAGTTCCCTCATTTCTTTCCTTCTTTGAGATTCCAAGTCACTGAAAACACTAATCTTTCTACTTCGTTCATAGTTTTTTACTTTCCCACAGTGTAATCAGACAATATGTAGCTTTTATGATTGTCATCTTTCATTTAGTAAAATGCTTTTAAGGTTCTCACATATCTTTTTGTGTCTTGAGAGTTCACTTTCTCTTTTACTACTAAATAACATTCCTTTGTACAGAACTACAATTTTTTTTGTCCATTCACCAAAACACTAACATCTTGTTTGCTTCTAGATTTTGACAGCCGTGAAAAAGCTGCTATCACCATTTGTTTGTAGGTTTTTGTGTGTATGTAAAATTTCAATTCATTTGGGTGGATCAACTTGTACTCTGAATGAAAATGAAACGACAACACACAAAGTGGGAAAAGATGTTTTTACAATGCATATCTTACAAAGGACTGGTAAATAAAAAGAACACTTAAAATTCAACAATAAAAATAAAAAATTAGTCAATTACAAAGTGAGCAAATTATCTAAACAGAAACCTCACCAAAGAAAATATGCAGATGGCAAACAAGAATATGAAAAATGCTGAACACAATATATCATGAGAGAATTAAAATGTGAAACTATGAGACACCACTATATACCTTTAAAAATGGCTAAAATCCAAATTAGTGGCATTACCAAATTCTGGTGAGAATATGGAACAACAGAAACTCTCTTATTGCTGTTGGGAATACAAAATGGAATAGCCACCTTCGAAAATTGGGCAATTTCTCACACACACACACAAAAACAGAACAAACCCTTTATCACACAATTCTGCAATTACCCCCATTTTCTTTCAGACTACTCTTTTTATTGCAGTAGTGCAACTTATTGGATGTTACTGCTTCTTGAATTTCATTGTCTATAGAAATTGGTTTTTAAAAACCTATGTTTTTCCTTTTCTAAAAAAATGTCTTTAGCTTTAGATTGCATGTGATTATTTTGTTTATGTTAATGCATATTTACTTGCTTCATTCTTAGTCTTCAGACTAACAAATCAGAACATTTGGTAGCTAGGCACTATCTAGCTGCAAGATGCATCAACTTATTTATTTATTTATTTATTTTAAGATCTATTTTACTTATTTGAACAGCAGAGTTACAGAGAGAGGTAGAGCCCGAGAGAGGGAGAGAGAGGTCTTCTATCCACTGGTTCACTCCCCATATAACCACAACAGCCAGGGCTGAGCTGACCCGAAACCAAGAGCCAGGAGCATCTTCCGTGTCTCCCATGTGGGTACAGGGACACAAGGACTTGGGACAGCTTCTACTGCTTTCCCAGGCCGTAGCAGAGAGCTGGATTGGAAGTGGAGCAGCTGGGACTCAAACCAGAGCACATATGGAGTGCCGGTACTGCAGGTCGGGGCTTTAACCCTCTGTACCACAGCTCCAGCCCCGCATCAACTTATTTGAAAGTCTGCTCCCACCAAACCGCATCAGACCCAATAAGTTATTCATCCTTCTAGCATATGCTGGGAGAATTTAGCTGTGTTAGTGTGTTAGAACCTTTAGAGATAATGCAATTATGGGAGCTCTTACAACAGTGACACTGGAGAGTTAGCTGCTGTAATGTGTCAGACATATTTTTCTGTTTATTTGTTGAGACTGTCAATATTTAGATACAGTATTATTCCCTTTGTACTGTGGCTATTTTATGGCCCTACTATCCATGTTAGGAAAAAAAATCCCCAGTGTGTTTAGAATGTGCTGTATAAAGTCATTTTTTGTAAAATATTCCAACTTAACAATTCTGTTCAGTTATCCCTGCTACGCATTCATGGCTTAGGTAACTCAGCTTCTGTGTAGCTGAGTGTGGCATTTGAACTTGTCTGTTCATTTCTTTTTTGTTTGTTTGTTTTTGTTTTTTAAAGGTCTTCCTTCTGTTGGGTCATCCCCAAATGGCCAGTACGGCCGGTGCCCTGTGCCAATCTGAAGCAAGGAGCCAGGCGCTTCCTCCTGGTCTCCCATGTGGGTGCAGGGCCCAAGCACTTGGGCCATCCTCCACTGCACTCCCGGGCCACAGCAGAGAGCTGGCCTGGAAGAGGGGCAACCGGGGCAGAACCAGCGCCCCGAGTGAGACTAGAACCCGGTGTGCCGGAGCCGCAGGCCGAGGATTAGCCTAGTGAGCCGCGGTGCCAGCCATCTGTTCATTTCTGAATGACTTTCTGACTATGGAATCAAATGGTAAATGCCTAGCAGTGACTGTCTTATTTCTCCAACTTAATTTCAAAATATCTCTTCACAATAAGAAAAGCTTTGGTGCATCAACAATGTCTTTAATGTCATCCATGGGTATGATGAAACAGTTTTTCTGATTTTTTTTCCATTGCTTTGGGAATTTAAGTGACATAAAGGGGTAGGAAGGAAAAATAAATGAGCAGATAAATTTCATTTTCCTGAAAAAGAATTCCAGATTTTGAGTATGTTTTGCATTTCTCTCTAATATAGCCTTATTTCCCTTTTGTAGTTATTCTGCATTTAAATTCACTAATATGTTAAATCAAGATTCTGATGGTATTGAGGGTATGAGGGGGGACAGAAGTATGACTGTTTTTCAGAATTGTATCTATGAAATACATGAAATCTGTTCTCTTTGTATTAATAAAAATTAAAAATTTTCTCATTTAATGATAATTCCAAAGTATAACTCCCTGTTTTTATGTTAGCACTACATTTCCAAATAGTTTTTTGAGATTCAAAATAACCATTTTTAATGCTGTTTCTTTCCCTTACCCAGGATATTGCTTAGTGAAAATATATGTGTATCTATATATATAGTGTGTCCACACATTTATGATCAGTGGTAAGACAGTCTCAAAATGATTGGTTCTTAAAGTCTGTTTGAGTTAATATTGGAAATCCTAAGTGTCAAGAAGAGATGTAGTGGTATTTTTAGCTGTTAGATCCGGTGGATATTGACATAATTAGAACATACGTACACTTTCGGGATTTGACAGGGTTTAATCAGTTAAGTTCTCATCTTCTGCATTGCAGGGTGCTTCTCCATGGGCAAAAGCAACTGAAGATTCACAGAAAGAGCAAAAAATTAGGTATGGAATACAAATAGGATGTCTACAACCCAGTCATTGAATTCTGTTAATTATGGTGAATTAAATTGTAAAATATTCTAAAAACTAGAGTGCCATTTATACTTTTTCACTAAATAATTAAGATTTTAATTTTTATGGATTATTGAATGCTAAATTAGTTAATGTGTCAGTGATTTTTCTTCTTTTGTAACAAAGTGTAATTATTTCAATGGTATTTATAATTGTTTTCACAATACAACTTCAACTTTTATTTAATTAGATTATTTTGGGTGGAGCTTTTAGATCTTTAAATAATTCAAATATTATACACATACTATCTGTGGAATCAAATCTCGTTGCAGGCTATATTATTTTGAAAGCAGAAAATGAGTTCATTTTTTTAACTTGGAATCCATTGAACTAAAATAAAAATGGATGGGGTGGGTATTTACCATGGCAGTAAAGACACCTCTTGGGACACATACATCCCGCATTGTAGTGCCTGTGTTCAAGCCGTAGCTCTGTTCCCAATTCCAGTTTCCTGCTATCTTGCACCTTGTGGCAATAAGTGATGGCTCAAGTATTTGGCTTGCTGCCACCCACATAGGAATCCTGCATTGTTTCGGCTTTCTGGCTTCCAGCTGACGCAGCCCTGGCTGCTGCAGGCATCTGGGGAGTAAACCAAGATGGGAGATCTCTACCACGTTCTATGTCTTTGTCTCCATCTCTCTTTCCTGCCTTTCCGATAAGTAAAATAAAATAAAAATTGTCAATTTGCAGTTCTTGTCCTAAATTTGCAGTTTCATTATTTCCTGAATATGACTACATGACCTGTCCTTAAGGTTGACTTGCTGTCTTAGCGAAAATAATTCAGATGCTGTGTCACAACCTTTGGAAATTATTTTGAATTTGAAATAGATTATTTCTCCAAAACTTTCTATATATTTTGAGGAGCAGCTGAGGGGAGAAGAATGACAAAAATAAAAGAGTAGGTTTCTTACATGGTAAACAGCTGCCTGCAATGCTAGGATCTCATAAGGGTGCCGGTTCATGTCCTAGCTGCTCCAGTTCCCTGCTAATAGCCTGGGTAAAGCAGTGCAAGATATCCCAAGTGTCTGGGCCCCTGCTACCCACGTGGGAGAACTGGATGAAGTTCCTGGCTACTGGCTTCAGCCTGGACCATTGTTGGTCATTTCGGCCTTCTGGGAAATGCACCAATGGATGGAAGATCTTTTTCTCTCGCTCTCTCTGTTTCTCCCTCTCTGTAACTCTGTCTTTCAAAAAAAATCTTTTTTGAAAAGTTAGATTATGCAGATATTTATGCACTTATTTAAAAAATTATTTATCCTGCCTACATCTATCATCTAGCCACTGAGAGGAAGCACATTTTGATGATAAATTTTCTATTCTGATCATTAAGATTTCTTGTCTTATAAAAAGGTGGATAGAAGCTTTACATTTTAATGTCAGCTATCTTGCATTTTTATTTTTCACTTACTTTGCTTTTTAGAAATATTTTGCATTTTGATGATGGTTTTATTTATTTTCATTTTCATAAATCTTTCTCACTTAGTCTTATGATCATGACATTATTTTTATGGTACTAAATGTCACCTTTATTTTATGTTTACATCTTAGTATTTTATTTTTTTTTATTGATTGCAAGTTCCTGTCACTTTTAAATGCTAGTTAGACTTTATATTTAAATATTTTAAATTTGGCATCAACTTATATTTGTGTTCTGAAATTTTTATTGCTTTTCCCATATTAAAACACATTTAATGGGACTGCATTATGGCATAGTGGGTAAAACTGCTGCCTGTGACAATGGCATCGCCTGTGGACACTAGTTTGAGTCTCAGATGCTCCACTTTGAATCCAGCTCCCTGCTAATGAAGAGGCAGACAGCCCAAGTGCTTGGGCCCCTTAAAGCTCCTAACTCTGGCTTTGGCTTGACCCAATCTCAGTTGTTGTGACCATATGGGGAGTGAACCAGTGGATGGAAGAGCTCTCTCTGTTTCTCCATCTTTCTCTGTAACTCTTTCAAATAAATAAATAAATCTTTATTTAAAAAAGTATTTAACTCATTTTAACAACTTTAATTTTTCTTTTCTTTGCTTTAATTTGAAAGTCAGATGGGGACAGATATAGACAGAAAGACAGAGAAACACAGCTGTTTCGTCTGTTGGTTCCTATTGCTGTGCAATAGAACACTAGAATCTATTCTTGCTATCTGACTGAAATTTTGTACACATTGATTCAGCCAACTGGGTATATATCCAAACAAATTGAAATCAGGATGTTCATTACAATATTATTCACGTTAGCCAAGATGTGAAAACAATCCATTTTGTGCTTTGAATAAATCTATACCCATGCATAATTTTGTAACATCATTCACTATACATTTGGAAAATACGGGTTCATGAAATTATGCAAGTCTTACAAGTGAACAAACAAAATGAGAGAATTAATGAAATAAAAAAATGCAAAGGAGTGGTTAGTGTTTTTTTTTAAAAGATTTATTTACTTATTTATTTGAAAGTCAAGAGTTACACAGAGAGAGAAGGATAGGTAGAGAGAGAGAGAGGTCTTCCATCCACTGGTTCACTCCCCAATTGGCTGCAATGGCCAGAGCCAGGAGCTAGGAGCCAGCAGCTTCCTCTGGGTCTCCCACATGGGTGCAGGGGCCCAAGCACTTGAAACACCTTCCACTGCTTTCCCAGGCCGTAGCAGAGAGCTGGATCGGAAGTGGAGCAGCCAGGACTCGAACTGGCACCCACATGGGATGCTGGCACTGCAAGCGGCGGCTTCACCCGCTATGTCATAGTGCCAGCCCTGTGTTAGTGTTTTTGTAAAAATTTTTCTAACCCTTTCATGTATGGCTAAAGCACTTGGTTTTCCCCAGGACTTTAAGATCAACATTTGAAGATACATGATTTAGAATAACTTTTGCAGGTGCACACAAAGACATGTGAATGATCTAGTTAGTTGGTCTTAATTGTATTGGAGAAAGCAGGAACTACCTGAATGATCAATAGAGTAACAGAGAAGTTATCATGTAGTTAAATTGAATGAACTAGGTATATAGTTCATCTTCAAAAATTTCAAGAATATAATATTCAGTTCCAAAATTAAGCTTGCTTTGATGCATTATACATAAATTTTAAGAAGACACAGAAATGCTACATGTTTTATTAATATATAAATACAAAGTAAATTATAAAGACATATATGGGAAAAATATGTCCAACAACATTAGGGGTTGGGGAGTATATATTATATGCTAAAAAAATAGATGGAAAATGTTAACATTAGTCCAGTTGGGAAAGATAGAGCACTGAGCTCTTTATTGTTTATTGTCCTTATCTATATTCTTGCTGAACAGTGGCCTTCCTAACTTTTTTTTTTGGACAGGCAGAGTTAGACAGTGAGAGAGAGAGACAGCGAGAAAGGTCTTCCTTCCGTAGGTTCACTCCCCAAATTAACTTGTTGATTTCTGTTTTTAGTGCAGCAGTAAACCTGTGACTACAAAGTAAATTAAAAATATTGCAAAAATTAACACAGAAAAAGAAAGAAAGGGAGGGAGGGGGAGGGACAGAGTGGGGAGGGAAGTACGGTTATCGACTTAGAATTGTTATTTGTTAACTACATGAAATCTGTTTATTAAAAAATAAATTATTTTAAAAAATAAAACTTTTTTTAAAATAAAAAGCTTCACAGAAACTAGCATGAGAACAGCTGAAAAAGGTTTAGAGTACTCATCAGATAACGTTAATTAAAGATTTTCATTCGGAGCACTGGGCCAGATCTGTATTACCTCTATGACATTCTAATTACTTAGTTTCGGTCCATGTAGTGCAATCTGTAATAATGCCCTGATGCTGCATTCTGAACAATGTGGACACTTTCAATATCCCAAGAGTGATTTACATGGCAAAAGAGAGTCATATCAGAGACTATGTCAGTTCCAAATAATGGTGTGGTTTTGGGGTAATAGCATATGGGAAAATGAGTTTGGAGTTTGCTTCTGAGATAATCTAAAACTGTTTCTCTCTGAAGTGGAGGTTCTCAGTTTCAGGTGTCCCCAGAACTGGTGGCAGACCCTTCCTGAGAGGTGGAACAACACATCCAAGTACCAGTTCCCATCTGGGAAGAGGAAGCACATTCTAGATACTAACACTTAGTTGTAGGCTTCCAGTTTCACACATGAAAATGCAAATAAGAATCAGTGACTTTTTTTAGAAACTAAAACACAATTAAAGAAAAAGAAAACTTTATACCACACCCGTTGTGGTATTTGAAAAGGTATCATGAAAAATAATGAACTTCAAAAACAAGCAGAGCTTAAATATGATTATTTATGACTATAATTAAATGTGGGTAATATAATTAAATCAACATCACTGGGTGAATGGTAGAAGGGACACAACTGAGAACCGGGTAGTGACCAGAGGATGGAGCCAAGGAAGTGTCTCAAAAAGCAGTGAGGGGCTGGCATTGTGGCATAGCCGGTAAAGTTGTAACCTGCAGTGCCAGCATCTCATATGGCGCCTGTTCAAGACCCAGGTGCGGCTGGTGCCGTGGCTCATTAGGCTAATCCTCCGTCTGCGGCACTGGCACACCGGGTTCTAGTCCCGGTTGGGGTGCCGGATTCTGTCCCGGTTGCCCCTCTTCCAGGCCAGCTCTCTGCTGTGGCCAGGGAGCGCAGTGGAGAATGGCCCAGGGCCCAAGTCCTTGGGCCCTGCACCCCATGGGAGAACAGGATAAGTACCTGGCTCCTGCCATCGGATCAGTGCGGTGCGCCCGCCACAGTGCGACAGCCGCAGCATCCATTGAAGGGTGAACCAACGGCAAAGGAAGACCTTCCTCTCTGTCTCTCTCTCACTGTCCACTATGCCTGTCAAAAAAAAAAAAAAAAAAAAAAAAAAAAAAAAAAAATCCAGGTGCTCCACTTGCTATGGCCTGGGAAAGCAGTAGAAGATGGCCCAAGTCCTGGTGCCCCTGCACCCACGTGGGGAAACCCGGAGGAAGCTCCTGGCTCCTGGCTTCAGGTCAACGCAACTCTGGCCATTGCAGCCAATTTGGGGGTGAATCATGAGATGGAAGACCTCTCTCTCTCTTTCTGTACCTCTCCTTCTCTCTCTGTGTAACTCTGACTTTCAAATAAATAAATAAATCTTTTTTTAAAAAAAGGCAAGGTTTAAGTTAATATAGAGAAATATTCCATGGTGCAGTTAATAGAAATTACATAAAGAAAACATATAAGTCATTAATAGGTGTAAGGGGGAGAAGAAAAGAAGAAAATAATCCAAAGCTGGAGAAATATTTGAAATTCCAGACTAAGAGCATACACAGAATGATTCCAAAGTAAAGCAGAAAGCACCTTTGTAAATACAAACTTTTTAAATGTTTTCTTATTAAGAATTGCATATGGGTGCCGGGTTCTAGTCCCAGATACACTTCTTCCAGTCCAGCTCTCTGCTGTGGCCCGCGAAGGCAGTGGAGGATGGCCCAGGTGCTTGGGCCCCTGCACCTGCATGGGAGACCAGGAAGAAGCACCTGGCTCCAGGATTCGGAACGGCATAGCACTGGCTGTGACAGCCATTTGGGGAGTGAAAAAAACGGAAGGAAGACCTTTCTCTCTGCCTCCCCTTCTCACTGTCTATAACTCTACCTATCAAATAAAAATTAAAAAAAAAAAGAATTGTAATATAATGATTTTTGTGTATTCTTTACACAAATTTCTTTGCTTAAGTTAAATCAATTATATGTGCGTGAGTGTTTTTCATCAGTACTACCTGATTTTGGAAAAAGGAAATCTCATTGCTATTCTCAGTGTGAGTTAAAAAAAGATACGTATACATCACCACGGCTTATTACATGTATTTCTCTTTAATTAAGATACAAATGTATAGGGGCCGGCGCTGTGGCGCAGTGGGTTAACGCCCTGGCCTGAAGTGCCGGCATCCCATGTGGGCACCGGTTCGAGACCTGGCTGCTCCACTTCCAATCCAGCTCTCTGCTATGGCCTGGGAAAGCGGTGGAAGATGGCCCAGGGCCTTGGGCCCCTGCACCCATGTGGGAGACCCGGAAGAGGCTCCTGGCTCCTGGCTTCGGATCGGCGCAGCTCCAGCAGTTGCAGCCAATTGGGGAGTGAACACCGGATGGAAGACCTCTCTCTTTCTCTCTCTCTCTCTGCCTCTCCTCTCTCTGTGTAACACTGAATTTCAAATAATAAATAAATCTTAAAAAAAAAAAAGATACAAATGTATGGCAATTTCAGTCTTAATCCTAACAAGTACGTTTTTGGAATGTGAAAATCTAATTCTCAGGTATATTTGAAAGATAGTATTCAACATTTATAAATTTAGTTTCTATTGTTCTGATACAAATTGAAGTACATTATAAAGTTGGAGTTACTTAAAGCATGTTTTTGGTGTGAAAATAGACATATAGTTTGGTGTAAATAAAAGAAAATGTGGAAGCACCTTTCTTTGTACTTTGAAATTTAAAATATGGTATAGATAATGTATCCTATCACCAAAGAAAAGATAGCTTATTCAATATATGATGTTGGGTAAAAGCTATTTTGGAGGTATATAAAGTTAACTTTCTTATTTAAGGTAAACTAAAATGATTGATGATATAAAAGTTAAATCAATAGAATAAAATGAATAAGGACATTTTTGTGGCAGCATGGGATCAAACTTTACCTTCTTCCACCTCTGATATCAGCTCCCCACTTCCCCTCTGCCCAGCAGGTCCTATGCCCCCTCATCTTTAATCCACTTTATTTTAACCCCTAGTTCTCATCTTCACCTGAAATTATACACTTGTTTAATGTGTATTTCTTTCACTAGAATATATGTTCCATGAATGCAGAGATTTTGTCTACTTAGCTATGTTACTGTATCCCCAGTGCCTTGAAGTATGTCTGGTTTGAAGATTTGCTGAACAAAAGGTTGAATTATGGAAGAGTACATTTTTTTTTTGACAGGCATAGTGGACAGTGAGAGAGAGAGACAGAGAGAAAGGTCTTCCCTTTGCCGTTGGTTCACCCTCCAATGGCCGCTGCGGCTGGCGCGCTGCGGCCGGCGCACCGCGCTGATCTGATGGCAGGAGCCAGGTGCTTCTCCTGGTCTCCCATGGGGTGCAGGGCCCAAGTACTTGGGCCATCCTCCACTGCACTCCCTGGCCACAGCAGAGAGCTGGCCTGGAAGAGGGGCAACCGGGACAGAATCCGGCGCCCCGACCAGGACTAGAACCCGGTGTGCCGGCGCAGCAAGGCGAAGGATTAGCCTAGTGAGCAGCAGCGCCGGCCGGAAGAGTATATTTACTCATTGCCAATATTGGCCTTTTAAAATAGAAATGCAAATTCATAAAATGCAGCCTGAAATTTGTGATTAACTTGCATGGGAGATATTAAAACTTGTAATTGAAACTCAAGCTTCTGATTGTACGTTAGAAAACACTGTTTTCATCACCATTTTCCACATATAAAACATTCAGGTTTTTGTAAGGTTTATTTACTTATTTGAAAGTTAGAGTTATAAAGAGAGAGGGAGAGTCAGAGAAAGAGTGATCGTTCATCCACTGCTTCACTCCCCAGATTGCTGAAATGGCCAGGGCTGGGCCAAGTCAAAGCCAAGAGCGTCTTCCAGGTCTCCCACGTGGGTGCAGAGGCCCAAGCACTTGGGCTATTTTCTACTGCTCTCCCAGGACATTAGCAGGGAGTTGCATCGGAAGTGGAGCAGCTGAGACATGAATTGGTGCTCAGATGGGATGCCGCTGTTACAGGAGATGACTTTATCTCCTACACCACAACGCCTACCCCGAAAAGATTCGCAGAGAAAAAGAGAAACCCCGTCCTTCACTAGTCCCTAATTCAGGTGAATAAGTATGTCTGTGATGCTTCAGAAGCTCAGCAGGAGAGGAATTTGTCCTCATCAGGAAGGCTGGGGGTGGGGGATGTGGGAGAAGTTTGAGACGAGCATTTATGCTTGGGGGGAATGTAACTCTGTCATGTTTAGATAAATATTTTTCTGCTTGCCTCAGCTTTTCTCTCTCTTTTTCTTCCTTCTCTTTCTTCTCTC
Source organism: Oryctolagus cuniculus (assembly GCF_964237555.1). Taxonomy (NCBI): domain Eukaryota; kingdom Metazoa; phylum Chordata; class Mammalia; order Lagomorpha; family Leporidae; genus Oryctolagus; species Oryctolagus cuniculus. Next base: position 71,112,704 of record NC_091445.1, on the reverse strand, counting down.
AACAACTACTTGTTTGCTAGTTAATAAGTTGTTAACAATAACAATTGTTATTTTTTGGAATATTTTCTTCAAGTCTCAATAAGGTTCATGTCATGTTTTTAAATTAAACATTACTAAAAATTCTTTTGACAGGATATTTTGCAGAAAAGAGAATGTGTAACATTCTTAGCCAATTTTGTATACACATAAACAGCTACCTGAAAATAGTGACACCTCCTCATATAATGGCCTGGATGCCTAAAAGACATTTTTTTTTTTTTTATTTGAAAGGCAGAGATACAGAGAGGCAGAGGCAGTGGGAGAGAGAGAGAGGTCTTCCATCCGATGGTTCACTCCCCAAATGGCTGTTATGGCCAGAGCTGTGCCAATCCAAAGCCAGGAGCCAGGAGCCAGGAGCCAGGAGCTTCTTCTGGGTCTCCCACATAGGTGCAGGGGCCCAAGGACTTGGGCCATCTTCTACTGCTTTCCCAGGCCTTACCAGAGAGCTGAATGGGAAGTGGAGTAGCCAGGACTAGAATGAGTGCCCAGACAGGATGCCTGCTTTGCAGGTGGTGACTTTACCTACTAAACCATAATCCCTGCCCCTGTGGACATTGTCTTATAATTCAAATTATTGAATGTTTTTCACTGCAAGTTGTTTCATTTGTTACAAGCCAAGTCATCATCTGTTCCTTATGTAATTTTCAAGTCAATAAAGAAAAATTTTTATCTTTTGGAATCAACTTTAAAAATCAATTAAAGATTAGAATCAAAGATGAAATAAGAAAACACATTTGGAAATTAAAGAAAATAGGATAAAATGGGTTCCAACTAAGATGATGTAAAAACTGGAAAATGCTCAGAATAGTACAGTATTTTCACCTTTCAAAAACCATGTCTTTGGGGCCAGCACTGTGGCATAGCAGGTAAAGCCTCCACCTGCAGGGCCAGCATCCCATATGGGTGCCAGTTCGAGTCCTGGCTGTTCCACTTCTGATCCAGCTTTTTGCTGTGGCCTGGTAAAGCAGTAGAAGATGGCCCAAATTCTTGGGCCCCTGCACCCACGTGGGAGACCCGGAAGACACTCCTGGCTCCTGGCTTCGAATTGGTACAGCTCTGGCCTTTACAGCCAGCTAGGGAGTGAACCAGCGGATGGAAGATCTTTCTCTCTCTCTCTGCCTCTGCATCTCTGTAACTCTGCCTGTCAAATAAAAAAAAAAAAGTCTCTCGCCTTTCCTCTCTCTGTGTAACTCCAACTTTCAATTAAATAAATAAATCTTAAAAAAAAAAGAAGATGGCCCAAATACTTGGGCCCTTGCACCCATGTAGCAGACCCATACAAAGTCCTGGTTCCTGACTTCAGCTGTTGAGGCCATGTGGAGAGTGAACCAGCAGATGGCAGATCTCTATCTCTCCTTCTCTCTCTACAACTCTGACTTTCAAATAAACAAATAAATCTTTTTAAAAATAAAGCAATATAACGTCCATGAACATTAGAGTGGGCAGAGTTATCAATAAATTAATGGATTTAAAGGAAACCTTTCCTCAAAATACCTGATGTGTCATGACTTCAATCATGTTGATCCTTAACTCTATGAGGGATTCAGTAAGTTGTACACATGAAAAATAAAGATGATTCAAATTTCATTAACTTGTGAGTTTGTAATGTATTCCAAAATATGTGTTTTTCTCTTCTCTACTTGCATTTTCATTTTTTTGGGTTTATAGCTGCATCCAAGTGTATGGTTCATGTATTTCTTGCTGTGACACTGATCCATTTGGTCTTCTTTCTGTTGCCCTCTCACCTCTTTTGCCCCTCGTCTCAGTGAAGTATTATGATCTTCTTTGATTTCATTGTTATCCATTCAGTATTTGTTAATTTACACCCAGTCCTCTGCTCGCACAGCCACAAAGAATAAAATGGGAATAGTTCCTATTTCCCATAACATCTGTAATATTGAGGAAACAAACACAAAACAGTACTACTCCTTTAAGAATAAACATTTTCATATCATGTTGATAAGTAAATTAATCCAGTAACAATTTCCAAATCATTCTTTTCAAACTAGACAATCAAAATCTACAGCTGGCCTGTTTCATTTCAGCAAGCAAAGCAAAGCAATGAACTTGCATTTCCAACAATTACAGGAAAAGTATTTTGCATTAATAAGTATTTAAAATTGACTCATGTATTTATAAGAAATTCATGCTTTTCCCTAAGTCTTCAGAGAGCTTATAACACAATTTTATTTTATTAATTTTAAATGAAATAGAATTTTGATGACCCCTTAGGATATAATAATACACTGAATGGTTAATAACATTCACAGCATTTCCTAAGGCAAATTACATTGAGATTGGATGCAATGATTCAGGAAGTATTATTAGAGCAATTCCAAATGCTCTAAAATCAATACACTACATTTTATTTGCACAGAAAATTAAAACTATAATTTCTACTCCCACAAAATCTTAATTATCAGTGGAAAGGCACATAGGAGAGAATATAGGGAGAATTCTTTGTTTAATTACAATAAAATCCCTTTAATTTTGTGAGAATTAAATGATCATGAATTATGAGATGTGTTTCAGTTGAAATGGAAAAAGTAAATTAAAAGAGGATTTATGCAACAACTTTCCATTTAGGGTCAGTGTAATATATTTTTACATGCTTAAGAGTGCACTCTTTAATTGAAAAGAGCTAATTTCCACAAAAATAACTCATGTATACATGGATTTGTATCTTCTTGTTTCTCTTTTTTCTCTGAGGAACCATGACTAATACACATGCATATGAAATCTATGGGATTTCTTCCCATAGAAATCTAAGGGGTTTTTCTCCCTCCCTCCTCCTCCCTCCGTCCCTTCCTCCTCCTCCTCCTCCTCCTCCTCCTCCTCCTCCTCCTCCTCCTCCTCCTCCTCCTCCTCCTCCTTCTTCTTCTTCTTCTTCTTCTCTCTCTCTCTCTCTCTCCTTAAGAATAGTCATCCATACTGGGAAGGGAATATCAGAGAGTAAGGAATTAATGTATCAGAGAAGTGAGAACAATTCTTGGAGTAGTTTCCCTGGCCGGATAGAAGGAGCTGAGATCTAGCACAGCAGGGTGGGACTGGTTCTATACAGGAACATTCATGACTTTTTTATACTAACTTGATTCAAGACAGTGATATGCCCAGAAGCAGGTAGCCTGGTTGTTCCGCTCATGGCATTCTGTAGAAATTCTATGCTCATTGCTTCTCTTTTCTCAATAAAATAGGAAGTATTGTCATTAACTGAGAGAGAATAGAAGAAATTGGAGTATAGAAAACCTCTAAGAAGGGGCCGGCACTGTGGCATAGTGGGTTAAAGCCCCAGCCTGTAGCACCGGCATCCCATATGGGTGCCGGTTCGGGTCCCGACTGCTCCTCTTCTGATCCAGCTCTCTGCTATGGCCTGGGAAAGCAGTGGAGGATGGCCCAGGTCCTTGGGCCCCTGCACCAGTGTGGGAGACCAGGAAGAAGCTCCTTGCTCTTGGCTTCCGATCAGCTCGGCTCTGGCCAATGCGGTCATTTGGGGAGTGAACCAGCGGATGGAAGACCTCTCTCTCTCTCTAGCTCTACCTCTCTCTGTAACTCTGTCTTTCAAATAAATAAAATAATTTAAAAAAAAGAAAACCTCTAAGAAGCTGGAAATCAAATAAAATTAAGTATATACCTGTGAAGAGTAATTTTTGGTTCCTCTTTTATTATCGTTCAATTACTTTAGGACTATGTAAGTTTTATCTTGGTTTGAAATGATTTATCAGTTGGACTTACATTTAAAGTTCAGAAAACTATGTGACGTAACATTATTCTGGAAAAATGGATAACTTTTGTCCTGATTCTTTGATGACAGTGTCTCCTGAATTAAATATATGTGTTGATTTTTTCCAAGTCCTATCATAACAAGACAAATAAGCTAAATGGCATAATTTGTGTACAAAATAACATGAGTTGAAGAAGAGAGAAAAGTTCATCTAATTTAGGAATCTGCAGAATGATTTCATAGCAGAAATGGCATTTTAAATTTGATCTGCCATTATGGACGATATTGATAAAAGGTATCATGTGTGAGAGAAATAAAGCCTAGGGGCTGGCGCTGTTCCGTAGCAGTAAAGCTGCCATCTGCTGCATCTGCATCCATATGGGTGCTGGTTGGAGTCCCGGCTGCTCCACATCCGATCCAGCTCCCAGTGCACAGACCCCCTTCACTCCCTCCTTACCTGTGAGGTTCCAAAGCCCTGAGGTTTTCATTGGTGTCACAATGGGTGAGATGAATCCTCTCCTAGTAACTATTGGTGTGAGGGTCTGAAATCAGAAGACCTGCATTGGTGCCATGATGGATGGGACACCAAAATCCAAGTTGTCCATATGAGTAGTCTAAGCCACAGTAGTCCTGGTGCTGGGGCAGGTCAGACCCATACATAATAGTGGGCCCAGTCCCCAGGTTGTGCAGACTTCTGCCGGGGATGTAAGAACTCTAAGTGGGGGTCCTGGTATGCCTGCACTTCAACAGCATAGGGTGATACACTGGGAGGAAAGCTGAAGAAGATGGGCATGAGTTTGATGGGACAGGTCCCTAGTTCTAGGCTCCTGGAGGCAGGATCTCCTTGCGGTGCTACCCACTTCCTCCAGTCTTTTATTCTGCAGCCTTGGCAGAGATGCTCAGTCCTGTTGCTCTGCTGGGTCTACCTGGATACAGGAGTCTGCAGTTTTGCTAGCATGATAGAATGTCTGTGGGACCCTGGGTGTGGTGGATATTCAGGGTGTTTTTTTATCTCCTAGAGCAGTGTGGAGTCCAACAGTGACTTTCCTCAAGGTGGTTTCACATTGCTGCAGTCTATGGTCTGGGAATCATGGAGATATAATGTGGGTTTTTTAGCTGAATCAACACAACCAACTTGAGAACTCCAGGCATCTCGCCCCATGAGGCCAAGTCTGTGATTCCTATGCTTTCCTGCTGTAGCAAGAATTGCCTACCAAGGTTATCATGAGGATGAGATTTACTGAGGTTCTTCTATTTACCCTTTCCCTTGCAATGGAGATTCCCCTGGCCATTGCGCAGGGCCTCAGTTGCTCAGTGGGTTTGTGGAGACCTCTACGCTACCATTCCAAGACACTACCTCCTACCAGGTTTCCATTATACCCTCCACTGAGCCCTGGTGTTCTTTCTTGGATAGTCACCGTGAGATGCACCTATTTATTTATTATTTGGGCTCTTCTCTGTAGAGAAGGTGAATACTTGTCACCTCTATCTGGTGATTTTAGAGCACATACATTTCTCTAAGTAGTTAAATTAAGCAACACTGAACTCCTAAACCCACATCTTCTGATGTCATTGTTCCCCTTTTCTTCAACACTAATCTGGTAACCTAGAGCTGTGACTGTCTTCCATAATGTGTCATTTGGTGAAAAAGTCATGAACTCTAATTGCTGACCCAACTTTATCTTAGGACGCCAGAGAGAAGGAAAGACTGTGCTACTGTTACATCCGGATGTGATCTGTGCACCTGATACTACAACCTTGACTCTGTGTGATACAGAAACAGGCAATGTATACTGGGATCCAGGACTGTAGTATCAGAGAGGCACTACAATGACATTTGAGTAGAATAACAGCAGTGTCTTTTCTGTCCTTGACCTTAGATTTGGTCAGGTCAGGTTATTGGGTATAATCCAAGATACAATAGTTTTCTTTGTGTCCTATGTAAATATTTTATGTCTTAATATGTTAGTTTTTCTTCTAGTAAATTACAAATAATAACAAAAATAACAGAAGAAAAGATAAAGTACTAAAACTCTTCCAATAGGCATGTAATGTCATGGAAATATATTTGGACTTGCAATTTTGTTTTGTGAACATAGTGACAACATACTGACTCTTTGAACAATAAATTAATCAGTAAAAATGTCCTGGTCATAAAACAATTGAAAGTTTGGCAATGCATTAATGATAGAATGATAAAGACGTATTTGTAAAAGGGAGGAAATGCATGAAATATTTTACAAGCTTCAATAAACCCACACCCACTACCTACCATTTGTGAAAATGGTTTAACAATGGGAAAAAGAACATTTGAGATTTTAAAATGTAAATATATTTATTAATGTCATAATACATACCTGAAATATTACAAAGAGGCAACAGATGCTTCTAGGCTAACTTTGACCAATGTTTATGCATGCCAAAATACATTGGAGTGTTTTATTTCCTTCATTGGAACATTTCATTTCTCTTCTCATACCTGAATATCATAATCCATAAGAGCATAAACTATTGACTCACACTGTTGTGTTGAAATTTCACCACCATTAATTATTTATTCTGAGAATGTGGGCAAGTTAAACCCAGTTTACCACTCTATAAAATGACTATGAGAATTTTATTTGCCTCACATTTATTTAAAAAGGTGTTCCAGACAGAGTTTAACACAGTGGGTTACACTGAATAAATCCACCCAACTGTTTATCTCAACTCCCAAGACAAAGCAATCAAGGTGGGGAATGGGATCCTCTGAACGGCTTGGTTTCTGCCTTGAAGGTTTCCTTTTACTTCTGTGAGTTGTTGGCATTTGATAATTTACAGAAGGAGGAATAGTTTCGGCTTTCCAAATTGCTCTTCTTAGCAACTTGACACCAAGTTCTTCTGGTTTTTCTTCCCATGTCCACAGCCATGGAAACATCAATAAGGAGGGGAAAAAAAAGCACAACATGTAAAACAAGTTGAAATGCAAATTTTAGCTGAGCAGACTTGTGTAATACATATGAAATACACAGCATACAAGGAATTGCTAACTAACAGACGTTTTCAATAGTCTTTACTGCTGAAATATAGGGAAGCATCACATAAAGCACTTTACGGGACAACCCTCTTGGCTTAACTTACAAGCCAGAGTAGCTCGCAGAGAATCAGATCTCAACTTTCCTCACCAAAAATCAATACAACTCATTGGGTAACATTTACAGTTCTTCTGAATAAAGTAACATGCAAATGCATTGATTTACACTCGAATCTGGATTGATACTAAATTTTGATATAACTCTAGCAGAATGACTTACTCAACTTGTAATCATTTGTAATATGTTTATCCTTTAAAACAAAGAACAGAGCTCATCTAAAATGTTGGCAAATAAGATTTAATTCATTTTTTTTTAATTTGACTGGCAGAGTTAGACAGTGAGAGAGAGAGAGACAGAGACAGAGAGAAAGGTCTTCCTTTTTCCGTTGGTTCACCCCCAAAATGGCCACCACGGCCGGCGCTGCTCCGATCTGAAGCCAGGAGCCAGGTCTTCTTCCTGGTCTCCCACGGGGTGCAGAGCCCAAGCACTTGGGCCATCCTCCACTGCACTCCTGGGCCACAGCAGAGAGCTGGACTGGAAGAGGGGCAACCGGGACAGAACCAGCGCCCCAACCAGGACTAGAACCCAGGGTGCTGGCACCGCAGGCAGAGGATTAGCCTAGTGAGCCACAGCACTGGCCAGCAAATAAGATTTAGTAATAGGCTTAAGAGCACATGAAGTCAACAGTTGGGACAGGATTGAGGAGTCCTGATTGTTGGACGTTTTATTCTACTCTCAAATAATACTTTGCCTTACATCTTTAACTACATAAAGACTCTGTAGTTTTGTTTTCTTCACAGCAGTGTAGCTCAAAGTTTGATTATCTAATTAATCTGGAGACAATGCTATCAAGACGAATGTATTAATTCAGAAAAAGTGTCATTTTGAATTTTAAGATTTTACTGAATTCACCAGATGTTTGAGAATTTTTATATGGGTATTTAAAGGCATAGTTAGCATCTGTTTGGTCATATCCCTCTCAAAGAGCTAATTTTTTCATCAAACAGACATGTTAATTATCTTGAGTTAATCATTTCACGAGTTTCAAGACATCATGTCATATGTCATACATACATACAACAACACAAAAGTATGTCCCTGAACTGCTGAGTGAAATGAATTAATACTAAACTACAGCAATCCAGGTTCTCTAAGTGTTATGCACTGAGTAAAAAATAAACATATTTGGAAATTGATTCCCTTTTATAACTGAAAAAATTCTAGTAAGACTATAGCAGACTCTGTCAATCATATACAACAACCTTAACACAGTATAACTTAGATCAGGTTTCTCTGGAGCAACCCTAAGATGATGATCCTTGCAACAGTGATTAACCACAAAGGGCTCCTGGGGCAATTTAAAAAAGTTAATGGGCTAACTAGGGGGAAAGGAGGGGGAAGGCAAATGTTCATATGATTTAGGCAAAGTTCTGAGGAGGATATGCTTGATCCCCCAGCGGAAGTTCAGAGAGAAGTCATGCTTCTTTAGATGAGCAATTTTGGCAAAGGCACTGGCACTAGAGAGATCTTTCTGAGGAAGATGTAAACTCCCAGGCTGCCACGTCTTTACTCTGGCACTGCAGCTTCAGTAGCCCAAGGTGACTCTCCACAGCTGGGGAAGTGTTACAAAGGAAGCATAAAGGAGATTCACAAAAGAATGTGGTTCACAACCTACCATATATTTTCTGAACAATTAAAAGAGAGGATCTCCAAGTCTCCAATCTTACAGTAATGACAGAGAGCACAAAACATTAGCACCTTGACTAACACACATTGTATACATTCATTGAAATGTCACATTTTACCCCATAAATATACACAATTGCTGTTAATCAGAAAAAATTTTAAAAATTTTGAAGAGATGGAAATATTGATGCACCTGATTTGATCTTCACACACCGCAAATGTATTGACTTACCTCATGGTGCACCATAACTATGTACAAATAAAATAATAACAATATTAATAATAAAATAAAAAAGATGCACAAAATGATCTCTCTTATTTATATGAATTGGTATTAACCAAAATGTAGTTGAAGAAACTGAGGGAAATCAAAAAATGTTCAAAATCACATAATAATAAAGTCAGAAATTAAATTTAATCTCTAATTCTTCACAGTGAGAATGGTGTCTGCTTCACTACAATGAATTCTTTCATGGAATTAAAATAAATGTGGGGTCTGGCAATATGAAGTACTGGATTTAGCCACTGCTTCTGGTGCTGGCATCCCATATCAGAGTGCTGGTTCAAGTCTCAGCTACTCCGCTTCTGATCCTGCTCACTGCTAATTCACTTAGAAAGCAGCAGATGATGCCCAAGTACTTAGATCCCTGGCACACATGTGGGAGATCCAGGTGGAGTTCCAGACCTGGCTGTTGAAGCTTTTCAAAACAAATAAATGTGGTGGAATGAGAAGGCCATGCCAAGATGGCCACTGGCAAGCGAATGTCAGTTACTCAGAAGTGGCTTCATAAACCCCCTGGGAAACCACCTGGCAACAGAGCCTACCTGGTAACAGGCTGTGATTGGATGGCTTTGGAAACCACATGGCAAACGGAGCCTGCCTGGCAACAGGCTGTGATTGGTTAGGGCATAAACCGCCCCTTGATCGGATTGGCTGCCTTGGCTATTTAAGCTGCTGTACCAACTGAAATAAATGAGTCTGGGGGCTGGCCTCTGGCCCACTTTCACCTGACTCCCGGAGTCTGTGTGGTGACTATGAGCCTCTTGCCCCCACCTTGCTCCTTCTCTCAGAACGAATCAACCTCAACAAATAAATATTTAGTAAATAAATGTTTTAAAAATACAAAAAACATTCATATAACGGATGAGAAAGTAATAACATATGACTCAAATGTGTGTTACTCCATGCAAAACACTTTCAAAAATATAAATCCAGTTTTAAAATACACCCCAATAAAATAACATGAGATAGCTGTAGTTAATTGTGTAGAAATTATCCTAAGAAGAATTTCAGAAGACTTAGTTCCAGGACTGGTCTATGCTAAAAATAGTTTTTTGATATGATATGGAAGAACCAATTAAAATATACAAAACAGAGGCCAGTATTGAAGTATATCCACATGGGAGACCTGGCTTTGGCCAGGCCCAGTCCTAGCAGTTATGGCAATTTGGATCTCTTTCTTTATAACTTTGACTTTCAAATAAATAAATAAATCTTTAAAATATACAAAATAATGATGTCTGTATCTGCTATTGGAGATTAACCTGGGTTACATGGGAAAGCTTTCATATAAAGTAAAAGTATTCCTGGTGGGCTTTAGTGGTTTATTGTTAAAAAGGAATTTTCATGAGTAATACCTCATTTATTTCATCCCCTGATGCAGGTATTTTTATAGTCCATATTTTCATATGAAAATGTTTAGAACCAAAGAAGTTAGGAAAATTTTCTATGTCATTAATCTAATTAGATTCATGATTTGAACCCAGGAATTTTGACTCAAGAACATCATAGTAGAACATCTTGAAATACTACAAAATGTGAGTACTATGTACCCGCAATAATTTCTGTGCCACTAGATACTGTCACATGTCTTTTCTGAGAAATTAACCAACTGTTCACATTTAAACAGTTTACTTGTGTGTATGTGTATGTATGTGTGTGTATGTGTATATGTGTGTGTGTGTATGTGTATGTGTGTGGGGGGGGATTATAAGCCAGCTGAGATTCTAGTGAATGCTAACAATTTGCCTAGGCAGGAAAAATTTGCATATGTACAGGTTTTCCACACATAACTTCACTTGCTTGTGACCTCTGTGAGCCCCAAGGTTGAGAACTACGGAACTCTTGAGTAGGAACACCTTAGAGTAGGATAGCGGGAGACAAACGCCTGAGGCGGTTAAGCCGTAGGGTCCACTGCTTTCGAGGAACCTGGAACTAAGGAAAGCAAGGAGATGGGAAAACAGTAGGAGGGGATCAAATGTGATTGTCACATTCATTTGTGTTCAAGGTTGTCCCTGCGCATTTTGGTATCCATTTTAGGGGATAAACTGCTTACAATATTCTACTTTTCACAGTGAACATTCTGATTTCCCCAATATCTAGAATTTCTGTATTCTGATTATTTTATCTTTTTCTTCCTGGCCAAATTCTTACTCACTAAGTGGGCATCCTGCTTAGACCTGAGCCACTATTCTGGTACTTCCAAGATATTTAAGAAATCACTTGTCTTCAGTTTTATCTTTTGTATTACTTGAGAAGTGTCTTTAATGGAAGAGCTATGTTTCGCATAGTTTCAACTCCTTTGCAGTAAGTGCTTGAGTGACAGACTGAGAACTCTGAGAATTTAGGTTTACTTATCTTAAAATGGGGTATAATTATCAATAATTTTCTCTTAAAGCATCTTTCTCTCTTTTGCTTTTTAGCTCAACAATCTAAAACATACTTTATCTGGGTTGCTTGGATACTAATGTTTTCTCCCATGCCTTATGAAAAGACTAATGCCTTTCAAACAATTTGTAATGCCTTTCAAACCTTTTAATTTTCTCAGGCATAGAAGACAGCCACATGTGTTCTAATTTTGATTTACTTACTATCCATAAATAGAATGGACACAATACTTTTTCATATATCAATTAATTTTTTCACTCATTTAATAATGATGAAGTATGCATAGTTATATTAAAGGTAGAAATCATTAAGTAACTTGAGGCAGATACAGCATATCAGGCAAGATGAAAGATTACTTCTGGCAGAGGCATAAGAAATGGGCTTTCTGGGTAGCTTAGCTGAGGAGTGAGCTAACACAGAGACCCTTTGAAGTGGTGATAACCAACCAGAGTATTAGTAGAGACAAATAAGGAAATCTACACCTTTCCAATTTGCTGAACTAGCTTTGGTTCTCCTCCGTTGGTATTCTTATTCTGCACCCCAGATTCATAGATTGTTAGACTGAGAAGGGACCTGGTTCTCAGTGATGAAAATGCTTCCCAGGCAGCAGAATTAGTCCAAAGATAAACAGACAACTGAAGTCTGGGTTTTGTTTGGAAATGAGACCTTTTTCCTTCCAGACTTGGATTCATTTGACACTCTTGCTGTTTGCTGGAGATACCTAGTTAATCTCACAAAGGCTGAGGAGACAGGTGCTAAATGTGTTGACACTGCAGGGGAAGAGAGGCAGTGACTATCTCAGACAACTGACATGAATAAATTTACAGTCCTGCTTAGTTTCTTGATACAAAACATGATCTGTGAAGAACCTCAGAGCAATTTAAAAGATTCTGGTAGAACTAGAAGTTTTAGTAACAAGATATTTTGTTTTGGGGCTGGCGCTCTGGTGCAAAGGGTTAATGCCCTTGCCTGAGGCGTCGGCATCCCCTACGGGTGCCGGTTCTAGTCCCGGCTGCTCCACTTCCAATCCAGCTCTCTTCTATGGCCTACGAAAGCAGTAGAACATGGCCCTAGTCCTTGGGCCCCTGCACCCATGTGGGAGACCTGGAGGAAGCTCCTGGCTCCTAGCTCCTGGCTCTGGTGGTTGCGGCCAATTAGGGAGCGAACCATCGGATGGAAGACTCTCTGCCTCTCCTCTCTCTGTGTAACTCTGACTGTCAAATAAATAATAAATAAAAATCTTTTAAAAAAAGATTTTGTTTTGCATTCTGGAAACATGGTTCCAATCTTCTTGTAGACTGAGAATTCATACTCTAGAGAAACTGTGAATGAAGAATAGGTTTAGAACTCAGTTGACAAACCACACAGGTAACAAAGGAAGTGAAGAACATATTATATAAGTAGTAAGATAGAGAATAGAATGTGACTTGGCCTTGCTTTTAGAGAGGATATGGATGTTCCATACATGGCAGGGCTTTGGGAAACATTGAAGCATTGTTTTATTTCCTAGATCAGTTGTAGATACTAAGCAATGAGATTGTCATACCATAAAGTCCACACTTTACCTTAGTTGCAATATAGATTAATGCTCACAAAAAGGAGGCTACGTATAAAACAGGGATACATTTTTTATAGCAATTTTCTGCATCTGTGCAATCTGTAATACAGATTTGTAACATGAGGTATACTATTTGATTCAGGAAGTTCTTCATTTATAAAACCTTTGTATTCAGGACAGGCGCTATAGTGTAGTAGGCTAACCTTCCGCCTGTGGTGCCGGCATCCCATATGGGAGCCAGTTCCTATCCTGGCTGCTTCTCTTCTGATCCAGCTCTCTGCTTATGGCCTGAGAATGAAGTAGAAGATGGTCTAAGTGCTTGGGCCTCTGCATTCATGTGGGAGACCTGGAAGAAGCCCCTGGCTCCCGGCTTCAGATGGGCTCAGCCTGGACCTTTGCGGCCATTTGGGGACTGAACCAACAGTGGAAGACCTTTCTCTCTCTGTCTGTAACTCCACCTCTCAAATAAATAAATAAAATCTTTTAAAAAAAACTTTTGTAGTCCATAAACTATCCATATTTCTGTAGTTTTTACCAATGTTCTTTTTCTATTCCAGGTTCCCAACAAGGATATTACATTGCATTTATTTGTCATGTCTCTTTTTGCCTTTATGATTGTGTAGTATAGAATCTTTTGCTGTTGCCTAAGTTATTTTCAAATGTTCTTAACTGGAATAACAAGGATAAACATAGATAAAAAGTGTGAAGATCAGGATGACAAGAACAAAATTTCTTATATTTTATATTTGTATTACATCTGCCTCACTAATTCTGTGCCTTGGCTTTCACTCCCTGATATTTTTAATGTGAATTGAATTTACAAATCGATTTCAGTTTAGGAATGCGTTACCATCTGAAATATAAGAAATTACATGTGAGGAGGCTGTATGTGTGAGCCAGGAAATCCCAAATGAGAGCCTCTCTTTGTACCGTTGAAATGCAGCTTAATGTTTCAGCCTTTTATTGGATCTGCCAATTACATTTTAGCTTCTGGGCTCATTTATAAGCATCACAGGGAAACAGGAAGCTCTTACTAACATAACAAGACAGAATTAATACAGGAAATATTAATAACACTTTAAAGAACGTCACAATTGTTATATGATGTTTGAAGCAAAAATATGCTAAGGGAACTATAGAATTAGGTAGAATGACACTTTAAAAGAACTGATTATTTTGGGAATCTAGGAGTGCTTGAAATTATCTATCATCTTTTTATCTATCTATCTATCTATCAAAGGTGGGTAACTTTTTTTCCTACCAAGGGCCATTTGGATATTTGTAATATCATTCATGAATCATACAATGAGCCTGTGGGACCAGTATTGTGATATAGTTGGCGAAGACACTGCCTGCAATGCCAGCATCTCATAAAAGTGCTGGTTTGAGTCCTGCCTGCTCTACCTCCAATGCTGCTCCCTGCTAACATGTCTGGGAAAGCAGCCAAAGATGGCCTGAGTGCTTGGGCCCCTGTACCCTTGTAGGAGACCTGAGTGCAGTTCCAGAATCCTGGTTATGGCCTGGCCCAGCCCTGAATCTTGTTGCCATTTGCAGACTAAATCAAAAATCTCTGTTTCCCCCTCTGTCTTTGTAACTCTGCATTCCAAATAAATAAATAAATAAATATTTTTAAAAACTAGCCTGCTATTGATTTATTAAATTTGAGTCCTATCTCTGGTTGCCTTGGCAGGACCAGACCAAATGATTCTGTGGCTGGACTTTCCCCATCCCTGATTGTGTGTTATAAATGAGTGATTTTTCAATGCTCTGATGGAAGAGAAACAAGGATGAATTAGACATAGTGTATCTTTAAAGGTGCTGGTACTTCAGTGTATACATACACAAGTCATGGAAAAGGCATGTGTGAAAGAATTGCAGAGTACAAATGGGTATGGATGGCTGTTGACAGTTATAAATCAGGTGCTCTGAATAAGAAGGCCATTCTGCCCCAGCCCAGCACTGAGATCAGAAGAACAAAGCAAGATGGAACAACCAAAAAGTAACCTGCAAATGAAGGACATTTTAGAGTCAGAGCACGTTGCCTGTGCAGAATCAATCTTTCTTATTTCATCTTAAATATCTTTGATAGCTGCAAAGCATGTTAGATTCACAATGTCAATTTTAAGAGAAATGACCAAATGGCTGTGTAAGAGTGCAAAGTTCTATTTCTTGGTCTCTTAGTTTGAAATATTCTTTATTTTTAGTAAGAATTGGCTTTGTAATAGAACCAAATGACACATGAGTGGCCTAATGAGTTGCAGCTCCATTCTATATCAGTGTCTACTTAAATTTCTCTGCTGTCTGATTTGAAAAAGAAAATGCAGGCTATAGATAGTAAGCTATAGTGGCAGTCTCTTTCCAGTCATAATGAAATATACAGTTTTAGTATCTTTGAACTGTAGAACCACATATATGTGATCAAGCATGTATAAAACACCCAGATCAGAGTCCAGAAGAACAGCAGGATCAGAAAGTATGGTTAATTGCATCAGTGAAGCCATTCATTGACTGGAGAAAGCACTAATGCTAATTCCATTTGTTTACTTCTTTACAACTCATTGAATCTCTACAGGAAGTTGAAATGGAGTGAAGATGAAAATTAGTGCATACTTGCATACAATCTGGATTGATTTTCTTTATGTATAACAGCTAAAACTGTTGTAGCTTTATTTAAAATAGTTTTCTTTTGTAGGTATAACATAATAAAATTGAATATGCCATTCCACAATGGGTTTTTGCTTTCATGTGAGAAGAGAAAACCATTATATTTCTGTTTTATTTATAAGTTCTTACAAAATGTATTTTTATCAAATAAATGCAGGATAATCAAAGTTTTCAAGTAGAAGTCTGTGTCATTAATTCACAAGAAATTTGAGCTTATGAGATCACATGTATCACGATAAAGTTTATTATAGGTACTTATATCAGTCTAAGGGACATTTTTATACTATTTTATGAAGTATAATACTAAGTGCTTCTAAGTGTACCAGGATTACCAGCATGAGAGAGAAACAAAAGTGGCAGATGCTGTTGTTATGAGGCAGAGGAATAAAAATAAAAGCAGGAAATAAAAGTCAGAATAAGGAAGACAGTTCAGAACAGGGAAATCCATAGTGTTGGTTAGGAGAATTAAGTTGTCAAGTACTATGATTCACATACTAGTCCACTTAAAACATGGCTCATTTTGGTATTTAAAACTAAATTCTCATAAGTCATAAACATACAGTAAAACTTAGAGACAGGATTGATACAGTAGTTTCTGGAAAATTTGCAACAAATTTTTCTGTTATACAATAACAGCGTGGGATGTGCTGACAAAAAGTAAGAGGATCACTCATAGCTCAAGAGCAAAGTGGAAACATAACATGAATGTCTTTGTATGTTGCTAGGCACTGTAGCTATAGAGATCAATCTAGCGGATTTTTAGTTCTTGAAGGATAACCAGTCACTTCATAGAGACAAAAGTGTAAACACACGACATATTACAAAGATATTAGCAAACTATTGAGAAAAGGTAGAGAAACTTCTTGACTTGATCACTAAAAACAAAAGAAAACAAAACAGTAATCAAGTAATGAGGTAGTCAGTAACAGGAAAGCAGGTGAATGAGAATGATGTTCCAAAAAAGTGAGCAATTTAATGAAACTCATTTGTTTTAGTTACCATGGGAGCCCCTAACTTAACTATAAGTGTTAAACACATTAGCCTTTTAACTCCATTGCCATCTCTTTCTCTGCCTCTGGATATCTACAGATGAGTAGTGGAACCTACCTCGAAAAGAAGATATACATATAAATTTTCACTTCCTACTGCAACAAAACCATAACAATATGGATATTATTATATATAAATATTATATAGATATAATATAGATATAAAAAGTGTTGGCGTCTAGAAAAGTAATGTTTGAGAGCATTCAGAGATCAGAGTAGCTATGTGATCAATAACCCTACCAGAAACTTTGAAACAATACAAGCACTCCAGTCTGACATTACATAATAAAATCACAAATATTTAGTAGTATTTCCCAACATGAAATGGATCTAAAGATTTAAAAACTTCTGTTTACCTGTCATATAATTAATTTAGTATAACTTATGCTTTCAATTGTAGATAAGACACTGTGACAAATTTTAGAGGGTTGTAGTGTGCAAGGATATTTCTTATTAAGCAGTAGTTTTACAATTGCAAAAGGAGGATATGAAGGCCATATCGATCATTTCATAAACAATTATACACATAACAAATTAAACCTCATCTCTCCCTGGATACTTTTCTGGCTTATATATCTTCATGGTTTTTTGAGGCTGTGATTAATTGCTTCACTATTTCCTCCTTAGCTTTCATATATAATTACCTTAAATAGCACTTATTTCTGGTTGTTGTATACTGTATTGGGGGATAATGGAAATGCAAGTAGGTTGAAATTTCTGTATGAAGTTCTCTGAGACAAAATGAACTTTTAAAACGTGATCTCGGCCGGCGCTGCAGCTCACTAGGCTAATCCTCCGCCTTGCGGCGCCGGCACACCGGGTTCTAGTCCCGGTCGGGGTGCCGGATTCTGTCCCGGTTGCTCCTCTTCCAGTCCAGCTCTCTGCTGTGGACCGGGAGTGCAGTGGAGGATGGCCTAGGTCCTTGGGCCCTGCACCCACACGGGAGACCAGGAGGCGGCACCTGGCTCCTGGCTTCGGATCAGAGCGGTGCGCCAGCCACAGTGGCCATTGGGGGGTGAACCAAATGGAAAGAACCAACGGTAAAGGAAGACCTTTTTCTCTGTCTCTTTCTCACTGTCCACTCTGCCTGTCAAAAAACAAACAAACAAACAAACAAACAAAAACGTGATCTTTGCAATATTTTGAGGTCAGTATTTTGTTTGCTTCATCCAGAAGTGTACTGCTCCAATTTGGTAAAGAAAGCATTGAAGTACTCTTTAGTTGTCATTTCACGTGCGATTCCCTACAACTCCCTCAATTCACTTAGAAGATCACTCACAGCTATTTAAATGTGTATGCTGCAAATGATGAGATCTCTATTCCTTCCGAATCACAGGAGATTTTTCACAATCTTTTTCAATAAGATTTGCTGCTAAACAGTAGTCTCACACTTGAACTAATTGTTTACTAGCTACCTAATAAAGAAATATATCCTCCTCTACTTTTTACTTAGTTTTAGAATGTATATCATTATTTTCATTTTCTGCATATCTTATTGGTAAGTGTAAATAACTGACTTCTTAATTACATTAGGAGTTTCCTTTCTAAGTTGAATCTGTGTTTTAAAGATTGATGCTAGGTGATTAAACCTCAATATATTCAACTGTATTTACATTTATTGATTGAAATTTCATGTTCCTAGTGTAGGAAGCTAAATAGCTCTGAAAGAGATTAGAGCCTCAAATGCAAGTCCCTGCTCCATCCTTCCCATTCTGAATTTCACTGTTCTTTGCAGAGCACTTTGTACCTGTCTGTTTCCTTGAATACCTGCCCCCAAATTTCTAAATACCAAGATTCTAGTGATGCTTTTATTTTTGATAGTCTGGAAGTCATAATTGCCTTTTTAGTTGATTAATTCTGTGTCATTAAATAGTCCCCAAACTCTTAATATAACACAGTTTGAAATTTATTACATACATTTTTTTCAACAACGATATTCCTCTTGAAACCCTCTGTCTTCCTGATTGTGTCTCGCACAGGTGATCTTTAGACCTGCTACACAAATGTCATCCTAGAATTTTCTTCTTCTCTGTCATGGGTCAGAGCCTTTGTATCTTGGAGCCAGTGTCTTTCATTTCATTTGGCTTCTTCCTTTTTATTGACATAGTGATCGTGACTTGTGACAAAAGATTCAAGCAGCTAGCTTTCTGAGAATTTTTATTTTTAATAAGGCAATCATTCGATGTTTAGCAGTAAATGACAGTATTTACAAAAATTTATAAAAAATCTAGTTTGGGAAGCATTTTCCTTTAAAACTGTAAAAGCATTGTTTTATTGACTTCCAATTTTTCCTGATGCACCTAGAGAAATACAATGTTATTCTGCTTATTTATTATTTCTGTAGGTCTTGACTTTCTTTAATTCTCTCTCTCTCTTTCTCACACACACACACATGCATACATATGTACACATATGTATTTTTTTAGGAAGATCTCAGGAAAACTTGTTTCCAATATTCTACAATATCATCACGATAATAAGGTGAAGACATTTTAATTAATTAACCAATTTTATTTTAAAACTATTTTGAATTTATAGAAAAAACTTGAGGATAGTGCAGAACCTTCCTAACTACCTCATATCCAAGTCTTCTATTATAGCATCTTTCATTAGCATAGTACATTTTTTACAACTAATAAACCAATACAACAATACCAACAGTTTTGTAAGCAGAGTCCATGCTTTATTAATATTTCTGCTGTTTTTACCTAATGCTGTTTTCTGTTCTAGAATTGTCTCAAGAATACCACATTGTACTTGTGTTCCCTTAGGCTCAACTTCCTGTAACTTTCTCAAACTTCCCTTGTTTCTGAAGACCTTGATGGTTTTGAGGCATTCTGGTCAGGTACTTTGTAGATGGTGTCTCAGCTGGGATTTGTCTGATGTTTTTCTTATGAGTAGACTGGGGTTTTGTTTTTTGGGGGGAGAAAAATCACACAACTAAAATATCATTTGAATCAAATCATGCCAAAGGTAGGTACTGTCACCATGATGTGTCATGGTAGATATGGCATAGGTAGTGTGTCAGGTTTCCCTCTTTAATCCCTTTTTGTACTGTACTCTACATCAGGAAGTCGCTATGCATGTATCATAATTTAGAAGTAGAGTGTTGTGCTGCTTCTATTATGGACAAAGAATTGACATGAATTACTTGGAATTTCTGTGTCGCTCCCCCTCTTCATGGAGGAACGACACAGGACCCTGCGCTGTTCTTTTGTCTGCTCGGCCCTCCCCGGGTTTGCTGCTGGTTCTTCCCGGGTTGGCTACTATCCCTTCCACCTCCGTGGAAGGGCAGTTCCCCCTGGCCACATTCCCCACTTCCGCAGGGGAGCGGCACACCGCCGGCCGGCTCTCTCGGGGGCTGCACAGGTGTTCCCCTTAGATGTTCCCCCCAGATGTTCCTGGTGCATGCCGTCTCTCTCCTCCTTTATAGTCCTCCTCCGCCAATCCTAACTCGGCTGCCCACACGCCGAGTACGCTGCTCTCCTCCAATCAGGAGCAGGTCCTGCAGCTTGTCAAGTTGGTGAGAGGCAGCTGTGTAGAAGCTGTTTCCTCCTCTCCCAGCGCCATATTGTGGGAGAGCAGATGCATAGAATAAGTCTTAATTCCAG
The DNA here is from genome assembly GCF_964237555.1 of Oryctolagus cuniculus. Taxonomy (NCBI): domain Eukaryota; kingdom Metazoa; phylum Chordata; class Mammalia; order Lagomorpha; family Leporidae; genus Oryctolagus; species Oryctolagus cuniculus. Next base: position 71,092,634 of record NC_091445.1, on the reverse strand, counting down.
TAACTTAGTCTAGTCCGAATTGCTCCCCACATTTCTGTACCTGGGAGATTTATTTCTTCTCTTTCTCAAATATTTATTGATCATCATGTAATAATGGATATAAATTTTATACTTTGGTTTATAATTTAATCATACAGTAATTGTTTTCCTGCTTTTTGCCCCACCATTTGCCATTTCATTTGACTTCTGGATTGTTTTCACATTCTTTATCATTGTAGGTATTACTTTTTGAACCATTATAAAACTTTCTGGCAGTATACATGTTCCTGGCGAATCTTGTGTACTTCATTTCCCAGTCCTAGAATCACCCTTTTTTTTCCCGAAGAGCTCTGCTTTCTTTTAATGAGAATAGCATTAATAACCAAGATCTGGACATTAGGTGAGCCCAGTGATTCTAGTATTGTCTCTAATATGTGTGTATAGTTATTCATGTATATACACTTACCTAAAATATTTCCTTGTGCAACCATTTTTGTCTATGTTAGGATAAACATGAGCTCACATTGAGGTCTCACCCTAATGTGGTAGAATGAGAAAGCTATGCCAAAATGGCCAGTGGCAAGCAAGTGTCAGTTACTCAGGAATGGCTTCAGAAACCACCTGGGAAGCCACCTGGCAATGAAGCCTGCCTGGCAACAGGTTGTGATTGGTTAGGGCATAAACCGCCCCTTGACTGGATTGGCAGCCTCGGCTATATAAGCTGCTGTACCAACTGAAATAAACGAGTCTGCGGGCTGCTCGCCTCTAGCCTGCTTTCACCTGACTCCTGGTGTCTGTGTGGTGACTCTGCTCCTCTTGCCCTCACCGCACTCCTCTCTCAGAACAAATCCACAGCAACACCCTAATACACTGCCTCATGGATTATTCTGGCCTCCTTCACTTTATCTGAAAACCCCGATACCAGCAATATCTTATTCTTATTTTGATCCTTTGTTAGTCTCTCTAACCATGTTTTTCTGCCTCTTTCTTTGCCTCATTTGTTGTTGTCGAAAGGCAAAAATGGTATACTGGGTAAAAGAAATTTCACTGAACAGATGTTTGGCAATAAAGCAGTAAGGTGTGGATAAAAGGAAGGACTTCTCTTGTGCAGTGATTAGGACCCAATCATACAGGAACTTCTGACCATGGGCTGGGAACTTCACAAATACTTCTCAGTATTTTCCTCTCTTAGATGGTACAATATGGCTGGAGGCAGCAGAGTTTAGTATTTCCCTCCTCCCAGGAAGGTTAGGTTCTAATAACATAGTTTCTACAAAGTGAAGCCCTGGTTAAGGAGAGCACTACAGCAGCTGATGCTGTGGCGTGGCAGGTGAAGCCACTAATTGTAGTGCCAGCATCCCATGTGTGCGCTGGTTCGAGGCCTGGCTGCTCTGCTTTGAATTCAACTCTCTGCTCTGACCTGGGAAAGCAGTGGAAGACTGTGCAAGTCCTTGGGCCCCTGCACCCCAGGGGATACCTGGAAGAAGCTCATGGCTTCTGGCTTCAGATGGGTGCAGCTCCAGCCATTGTGGCCAGCTGGGGAGTGAACCAGCAGATGGAGGACCTTCCCCCCCTCCCCCGTGTGTGTGTGTAACTCTGACTTTCAAAATAAATAAATAAATAAATAATCACTATACAGTGGTACCATGTGTGATTGTTTCTTTTTATCTTGTGTGCCAGAAGCCTGAAGAGCTTTTCCCATTATTTACTGTATCTGGCAAAGCTTCTGGAGGTAAAACAAAAGTCAAAGGATCCACTTGTAACCAGATTCCCTGGAGATGTTGTCTCTCAGGCCTGTTCATCCTATTCCTCTAGCACTTTTTCTGTTACACTTCAAGTTTTTCTACCCTGGTAAGTTTCTGCTCATGAATTTCTGCTTGAGTAACTGAAGATTCTCTGCAGCTGTCCGTCTCTCTTCCCAGAATGTGATGCAGCAGCTGTTCCACTTCTCTAATGAGGCTAAGAAGAGTGGATAAGTTTTCAGTTCAGTTTTAACTCAGTTAGGACAGAGTGGTGACTTCTAAGTTCCATATACAGCAGTCCAGAAATTAAAATGTTAATTTTATTAATAATACATTGTTTTGACACCTTCTAGATACAAATTGAACATTGAAATAATCAAGTATGCTATAATTATTTCATTAGATTTCTGTTGTACCTTGCAGTCATCATTGAAAGAGTCATAAAACCAAATGCTAAATACTAATATAAATGAATTTCAACACGATAATAGAATTATTTTTATATTAGAAGAACATTTTCCAACTTGGATTTTGTTAGTACTAATATTAGAAATAAAACTTCTCTCTTGGTTAGAATTTTTTTTTCACAAGACTGAACATATTTCCAAGAGGAAGTTGGATGGTACAGAAATTGCCACTAAAGAATGAGTCAGTACATTGGAAATATCAAAAAAGCAAAAGAAAACATTGCATCTTCATGTGTATAGATGCATGTTTGTTGGGTAGGAGTATTGATGTTTAAAGGGTTTAACTGAATTTTTGAATCAACATATGACTTATACTAGTGAAGATAAAAAATTAGATTCTATGTTGTATGTTAGAATGCTTTTTCTAAAACAAAAGAAGATAGATATTGGATTGTATTATATACATTTCTAAATTGATATATGAAATTGATACAAAAGGGGGCTGGCATTGTGGAATAGTAGCTGCCACCTGCAGCACAGGCATCCCATATGGGTGCCGGTTCAAGGCCCAGCTGCTCCACTTCCAATCCACCTCCCTGTTAATGGCCTGGGAAAACCAGCAGAAGTGGTCCCAAGTATTTGGGCCCCTGCCACTCATGTGGGAGACTTGGAAGAAGCTCCTGCTCCTGGCTTCGGACCAGACCAGCCCCAACTATTGTAGTCATCTGGGGAGTAAACCAGCAAATGGAAGACTTTCTCTCTCTCTCTCTCTCTCTCTCTCTCTCTCCCTCTTTCTGTGTAACTCTACCTTTCAAATAAAATCAATATTTTTTTAATTTATTTGAAAGGCGGAGAAAGAGAGAAAGAGAGAGAGAGAGAGTTTCCCCATCTACCAGTTCACTCCCCAAATGTCCACAACGGCCAAAGCTGGACTGATCCAAAGCCAGGAGCCAGGAACTTCTGGGTCTCCCATGCAGGTATAGGGTCATCTTCCACTGCTTTCTCAGGCCATAACAGAGAGTTGGATTGGAAGTGAAGCAGCTGAGACTCCTTATGTGATGCTGGCACTGCAGGCAGCAGCTTTATCAGCTACATCACAGCATTGGCTCCTCTTTTTATTTTTTTTTCAAAAAATTGATGCAAATAATAATAAGTTTAAAATATATCTTTGATATATTTCACTCATAACCCAATGTTTCTCTTCTCCCTCTAACCACTTGTATTAAACCATGTAATATGTTTTGGCCAATGCAATCATGTAAAAGTGATAGTGTGCTAGATTTAACCTGTAACTTGAGTTATGTGTTTCTATTTTGTCTCTGATCATTTTGAAAAATGTGTCTTCTTAGTTTCTTTGCTCATGCTACCTGTGGCAAAGATTCCACAGACAAGCATAGCATCTAATAAACTATGCTTCAAGACTACCTACAGATGCATGAGAAATAAATTATATATGTTGCATGCCACTGAGACTTTTGGTTGTCTGTTTCATAGCTCTTTGAAGCGATAGGTGTAGCATCAAAGAGAGATTGTGTGACAATGATGAAGCAAATTATAAAGTTCAAGCCCTGCACAAGAGGACATTTTTTGGACTTCCATTTGGAAATTTTAGTAGCACTGAACTAGAAATATACATTTCCTTGTAGAACCTCATCCCAGCATTAAGTAAATTTATAATTTCTACTTTGATTATGGTGATGTACATCTCTGCTAATTTACCAATGAAAAATTGAGAATTTTGGAAGGAAAATAGCATCATTCAAGCCCTCTAATGACCGCTACAGTTTTTCATGTAAAAAATCTGTCATTCAATAAAATATAGACATATAGATATCAAGAGCTGTCTTAACACTGAGAGAAAAAACTGAGAATTAAAGTAAGCTAAAAGATACTGACTTACTACAGTGATTAAACTTGGAGTTTTAAATAATTCATATTAATTTTAGCTTTTTGATTAACACCTAACACTTGTGTAATTTTATGGTATACAGGGCAATATTTGTATACAGTCAACTGATTAAATGCAGGATTCATATAGTTGGTATTTACATTTCCTTGGCTCTTGTTTGTGTTTGGAGTGTACTAATCCTTCTCTTTTAGTATTCATATAATACATTATGGGGGGGGGGGCAGTGCTGTGGAACAGTGGGTTAATCCTCCGTCCACGGAGCTGGCATCCCATATGGGCACTGGTTCTAGTCCCGGCTGCTCCTTTTCCAATCCTGCTCTCTGCTATGGCTGGAAAAGCAGTAGAAGATAGCCCAAGTGCTTGGGCCCCTGGACCCACATGGGAGACTGGGAAGATGCTCCTGGCTCCTGGCTTCAGATCTGCACAGCTCTGGCTGTTGCAGCCATTTGGGGAGTGAACCGGCAGAAGAAAGATCTTTCTCTCTGTTTCTTCCTCTCACTGTCTGTAACTCTACTTCTCAAACAAATAAATAAAATCTTTAAAAAACTGCATTATTGTGAACCAGTGTGGCTCCACTGTGCTATGGAGCACTAGAATCCGCTACTTCTGTCTGACTGTGTGTTGGTACTGGTATCTGTTATTCAACATCCTCCCATGCTCCCTCCCCTCGCCTTCATAATCTTTAGTAATCACTAATCTAAGTTCAAATCAATTTTCCTTAACTTCCACATATGAGAAAAAACCTACAGTTTTCTTTCTTTGCCTAGCTTATTTCATTTAACATAATGACATCCAGTTCTACCCATTTTGTTGCAAATGACAGTATTTTGTTATTTTTATGACTGAATAAATTGCATTGTGTATATATACCACATACTTTTGACAAACTAAACACATGATGAGAAATATCGGGAGCCACATGGATGAAAGGAAAATCAAATAACAAAAAAACCAACAAATGAAATTACAAACTCATTAGGTAGATACAACATATACTAGATATCAGTGAATATAATTAAATAAACTGGGAGCTATTTCATAAGAAAATATTCAGACTAAATCGTTAATGAAGAGATAGGGAAAAAAGTAAAAGAAAGATATATGGAACATGGTGAAAATACTATATTTTTAATTGGAGTTTCAAATGATAGGAGACAGATGATCCTTAGAAGAAATATAAGAGGCCGGTGCCACGGCTCACTAGGCTAATCCTCCACCTTGTGGTGCCAGCACACCAGGTTCTAGTCCCGGTTGGGGCGCCAGATTCTGTCCCGGTTGCCCCTCTTCCAGGCCAGCTCTCTGCTGTGGCCCCGGGAGTGCAGTGGAGGATGGCCCAAGTGCTTGGGCCCTGTACCCCATGGGAGACCAGGATAAGTACCTGGTTCCTGCCATCAGATCAACGTGGTGCGCCGGCCGCAGCGTGCCGGCCACGGCAGCCATTGGAGGGTGAACCAACGGCAAAGGAAGACCTTTTTCTCTGTCTCTCTCTCTCACTGTCCACTCTGTCCAAAAAAAAAAAAAAAAAAAAGAAAGAAAAAAAGAAAAAAGAAATATAAGAAGAGATAGTGACTTAAGATTTCCTCCAAATAATAGAAGCCTTCCAGTCATGATGTAAGAAAAAATGTAGTTCTCTTTCAGCATGAGGACAAAGAAAAGCAAACCAAGGGACACTGTAGTAACACTGCTGACATATAGACAATGCATCATGCAAAAACCCTGAGCCAGAAAAATGTTACCTTCAAATAATCAACCATAAGCCTTATAACCCAGTTCTTAACAGAAACAATGGAAGTTGAAAACAATGGAATATATATTTAAAGTGCTGAAATAGTAACCAATATAGAATTTAGTAACAAGCAAAAATATTCATCAAACAAGTGACATAAAGAAATTTTCAATCCCCTAAAAAAGAATTCCTGAGCTAAGAGTAGTAGTGAAAATAGTTTCCTGAAGCACTTCAATGATCCCAGTTTACACTATAGAACATTTTGTCTATCTAAATAACTTTGAGTTATTTCCATGGTCATGTGTAACCAATGATATTTTCAGAAGAGAAGGGATTTAATCATAGTAGTTAAGGGAGATAAACCTCACAACAACAATGGTCAAACTAAATAGGATTGGACAAAAACCTAAGTTAAAAAGACCAGTTAGGAGGCTACTGCTATGGTCACAGCAGGAAATAATGAAATCTACTAGTACGGTGAGTTTAGAATGAAGAAAGAGAAAACAGGCTGGTAACACTGAGGCTGATAGAAAATAGCAGGATTAGTTTTAAAGATGAGTTAGTGATGGTTGGTTTATCTGAATATCACCTATTGAATACCTTAAACAGAACAATGCAAGATACAATGAATAGCAAATTTAATGGAAAAAAAAACTTCTTATTTACTTACTTTGCAATTAATGTTCTTGAATTTTACCAGGAACAGGAAAAGTAGTAATACTTACTAATAGACATGCATATATTAGTTTCCTATTTCTGCTGCAAAAAGTTACTACACAATTGGTAGCTTAAAATAGCAAATATGTTACCTTGCTTTTTTGTTTTTTGCTTGTTTTTACTCTGTCTTTACTTCTTTTAAGCAGTTTTCTGTACTGTCCAAATGGAAGAATGTAAAGTGATGGACAAGTGTTGTTTCCAGGGCCTGCCTTAGTGCCTGGCACATATTAAATGCTAACAAAAAATTTTTTAATTGAATTGAAATTCCAAATTTATAGCTGATAAAATGAATAGATATTTCCTTACTTGACAGGAAATCAAGTAATTGCTAATGGCAATTACAACATGCAAAGAACCATTCAAATGGCTAATAAAGCTGCACTAATGTGAAAAGGCAGTCTTAGGCTCCATGGTTTCCTTCCCGCATTTACATCTCCTACCACAGTCTTATCATTGCAACTCCTGTTAGCTCAGCTTCTAGCCACTGTTTACTTGTGATATTATTTTGTATAGTGACAACACAGCTGCTATGGCACCAACTATCATTTTTTTTAACTTTTATTTAATGAATATAAATTTCCAAAGTACGGCTTATGGATTACAATGGCTTCCCCCCCATAACGTCCCTCCCACCCATAGCCCTCCCCTTTCCCACTCCCTCTCCCCTTCCATTCACATGAGGATTCATTTTCGATTCTCTTTATATACAGAAGATCAGTTTAGCATACATTAAGTAAAGATTTCAACAGTTTGCTCCCATACAGAAACATAAAGTGAAAAATAATAGAAGATTTTTTAAATGATGACGAAATCAGATCAGACCTATTGTCATGTTTAATCCCAGTGAGAGTCAAGTTGGGAATTGATAATTCCTTCTTCTTCTTTTTTTTTTTTTTTTACAGAAGATCAGTTTAGTATACATTAAGTAAAGATTTCAACAGTTTGCACCCCCATAGAAACACAAAGTGAAATATACTGTTTGAGTACTCGTTATAGCATTAAGTCTCAATGTACAGCACACTAAGGACAAAGATCCTACATGAGGAGTAAGTGCACAGTGACTCCTGTTGTTGACTTTACAAATTGACACTCCTATTTATGGCCTCAGTAATCTCCCCATGCACCAGTCATGAGTTTCCAAGGCTATGGAAGCCCCTTGAGTTCTCCGACTCTTATCTTGTTTAGACAAGGTCATAGTCAAAGTAAGGTTCTCTCCTCCCTTCAGAGAAAGGTACCTCCTTCTTTGAAGACCTATTATTTCCACTGGGATCTCACTCACAGAGATCTTTCATTTAGTGGTGTTTTTTTTTTTTTTTTTTTTTTTTTTTTTTTTTTTTTTTTTTTTTTTTTTTTTTTTTTTTGCCAGAGTGTCTTGGCTTCCCATGCCTGAAACACTCTCATGGGCTTTTCAGCCAGATCTGAATGCCTTTAGGGCTGATTCTGAGGCCAGAGTGCTGTTTAGGACATCCGCCATTCTATGAGTCTGCTGAGTATCTCGCTTCCCATGTTGGATCACTCTCCCCTTTATTTATTCTATCAGTTAGTATTAGCAGGTACTAGACTTGTTTATGTGCTCCATTTGACTCTTAGTCCTTTCATTATGATCAATTGTGAACTGAAATTGATCACTTGGACTAGTGAGATGGCATTGGTACATGCCACCTTGATGGGATTAAATTGGAGTCCCCTGGTATGTTTTTAACTCTACCATTTGGGGCAAGTCAGCTTGAGCATGTCCCAAATTGTACATCTCTTCCCTCTCTTATTCCCACTCTTATGTTTAACAGGGATCACATTTCAGTTAAATTTCAACACTTAAGAATAACTGTGTATTAATTACAGAATTAAACCAGTCATATTAAGTATAACAGACAAAAAAAACTACTAAGAGGGATAATGTATAGAATTGTTCATTAACAGTCAGGGCTATGCTGATCAAGTCACCATTTCTCATAGTGTCCATTTCACTTCAACAGGTTTCCTTTTTGGTGTTCAGTCAGTTGTCACCAATCAGGGAGAACATATGGTATTTGTCCCTTTGGGACTGGCTTATTTCACTCAGCATGATGTGTTCCACATTCCTCCATTTTGTTGCAAATGACTGGATTTCGTTGTTTCTTACTGCGGTATAGTATTCTAAAGAGTACATATCCCATAATTTCTTTATCCAGTCTATCGTTGATGGGCATTTAGGTTGGTTCCAGGTCTTGGCTATTGTGAATTGTGCTGCAATAAACATTAGGGTGCAGACCGCTTTTTTGTTTGCCAATTTAAATTCCTTGGGTAAATTCCAAGGAGTGGGATGGCTGGGTCGAACCGTAGGGCTATCTTCAGGTTTCTGAGGAATCTCCAGACTGACTTCCATAGTGGTTTGACCAGTTTGCATTCCCACCAACAGTGGGTTAGTGTCCCTTTTTCCCCACATCCTCGCCAGCATCTGTTGTTGGTAGATTTCTGTATGTGAGCCATTCTAACCGGGGTGAGGTGAAACCTCATTGTGGTTTTGATGTGCATTTCCCTGATTGCTAATGACCTTGAACATTTTTTCATGTGCTTGTTGGCCATTTGGATTTCCTCTTTTGAAAAATGTCTATTGAGGTCCTTGGCCCATCTCTTCAGTGGGTTGTTTGTTTTGTTTTTGTGGAGTTTCTTGATCTCTTTGTAGATTCTGGTTATTAACCCTTTATCTGTTGCATAGTTTGCAAATATTTTTTCCCATTCTGTCGGTTGTCTCTTCACTCTCCTGACTGTTTCTTTTGCAGTACAGAAACTTCTCAATTTGATGCAATCCCAATAGTTGATTTTGGCTTTGACTGCCTGTGCCTCCCGGGTCTTTTCCAGAAATTCTTTGCCTGTGCCAATATCTTGAAGGGTTTCTCCAATGTTCTCTAATAACTTGATGGTGTCAGGTCGTAGATTTAGGTCTTTAATCCATGTTGAGTGGATTTTTGTGTAAGGTGTAAGGTAGGGGTCTTGCTTCATGCTTCTGCACATGGAAATCCAGTTTTCCCAGCACCATTTATTGAATAGACTGTCCTTGCTCCAGGAATTGGTTTTAGATCCTTGATCAAATAGAAGTTGGCTGTAGATGTTTGGGTTGATTTCTGGTGTTTCAATTCTGTTCCATTGGTCTATCCATCTGTTTCTGTACCAGTACCATGCTGTTTTGATTACAACTGCCCTGTAGTATGTCCTGAAATCTGGTATTGTGATGCCTCCAGCTTTATTTTTGTTGTACAAGATTGCTTTAGCTATTCGAGGTCTCTTGTGCCTCCATATAAATTTCAGCACCATTTTTTCCAGATCTGAGAAGAAGGTCTTCGATATCTTGATTGGTATTGCATTGAATCTATAAATTGCTTTTGGGAGAATGGACATTTTGATGATATTGATTCTTCCAATCCATGAGCATGGAAGATTTTTCCATTTTTTGGTATCCTCTTCTATTTCTTTCTTTAAGGTTTTGTAATTTTCATCGTAGAGATCTTTAACATCCTTGGTTAAGTTTATTCCAAGGTATTTGATTGTTTTTGTAGCTATTGTGAATGGGATTGATCTTAGAAGTTCTTCCTCAACCATGGGATTGTCTCTGTATACAAAGGTTGTTGATTTTTGTGCATTGATTTTATACCCTGCTACTTTGCCAAAATCTTCTATGAGTTCCAATAGTCTCTTAGTAGAGTTCTTTGGGTCCCCTAAATAAAGAATCATGTCATCTGCAAAGAGGGATAGTTTGAGTTCTTCCTTCCCAATTTGTATCCCTTTAATTTCTTTTTCGTGCCTAATAGCTCTGGCTAGAACCTCCAGAACTATATTGAATAGCATTGGTGACAGTGGGCATCCCTGTCTGGTACCAGATCTCAGTGGAAATGCTTCCAGCTTTTCCCTATGTTGGCTGTGGGTTTTTCATAGATTGCTTTGATTGTATTGAGGAATGTTCCTTCCAAACCCAGTTTGCTTAGAGTTTTCATCATGAACGGGTGTTGTATTTTATCAAATGCTTTCTCGGCGTCTATTGAGATAATCATATGGTTTTTCCTCTGCAGTCTGTTAATGTGATGTATCACATTGATTGTTTTGCACACATTAAACCATCCCTGCATACCAGGGATAAATCCCACTTGGCCTGGGTGGATGATCTTTCTGATGTGTTGTTGCATTCTATTGGCGAGAATTTTATTGAGGATTTTTGCATCTATGTTCATCAGGGATATTGGTCTGTAATTCTCTTTCAGTGCTGCATCTTTTTCCGGCTTAGGAATTAAGGTGATGCTGGCTTCATAGAAAGAATTTGGGAGGATTCCCTCTTTTTCGATTGCTCTGAATAGTTTGAGAAGAATTGGAGTCAGTTCTTCTTTAAATGTCTGGTAGAATTCAGCAGTGAATCCATCTGGTCCTGGGCTTTTCTTTGTTGGGAGGGCCTTTATTACTGTTTCAATTTCTGTCTTAGTTATGGGTCTGTTTAGGTTTTCGATGTCTTCCTGGTTCAATTTAGGTAGGTTGCATGTGTCCAGGAATCTATCCATTTCTGATAGGTTTCCCTGTTTGCTGGCATACAAGTCCTTGTAGTAATTTCTGATGATTCTTTTTATTTCTGTGGTGTCTGTTGTTACGTTTCCTTTTTCATCTCTGATTTTATTGATTTGGGTCTTTTCTCTTCTTTTTTTAGTTAGTTGGGCCAATGGGGTGTCAATTTTGTTTATTTTTTCAAAAAACCAGCTCCTCGTTTGGCTGATTTTTTGGAATGTTTTTCTTGATTCAATCCTGTTGATTTCTTCTCTGATTTTAATTATTTCTCTTCTCCTACTAGATTTGGGTCTGGTTTGCTGTAGGTTTTCTAGATCCTTGAGGTGAATTGAAAGCTCATCTATTTGGTGCCTTTCCAATTTCTTGATGTAGGCACCTATTGATATAAACTTTCCTCTTCACACTGCTTTTGCTGCATCCCATAAGTTTTGGTATGTTGTGCTGTTATCCTCATTTACTTCCAGAAAATTTTTGATTTCTTTTTTAATTTCTTCTTTGACCCATTGTTCATTCAGGAGCATGTTGTTCAATCTCCATGTGTTTGTGTATGCTCTAGGGATTCCTGAGTTGCTAATTTCCAACTTCATTCCTTTATGGTCTGAGAAGCTGCATGGTATGATTCTAATTCTTTTGAATTTGCTGAGACTTGCTTTATGGCCTAGTATGTGGTTAATCCTAGAGAAGGTTCCATGTACTGCTGAGAAGAATGTAAAATCTTTAGCTGTAGGATTAAAAGTTCTGTATATATCTGTTAGATCCATTTGGGCTATAGTGTCGTTTAAATCTACTGTATCCTTGTTGATCTTCTGTCCTGTTGATCTGTCTATTTCTGAGAGCGGAGTATTGAAGTCCCCCAGTACTATTGTATTGGGGTATAAGTCTCCCTTTAAGTCACTTAATAAATCTTTTAGACAAACCGGTGCCCTGTAGTTAGGTGCATATACATTGATAATTGTTATATCTTCTTGTTGTATTGATCCCTTAATCCTTATATAGTGTCCCTCTTTGTCTCTCTTAACAGTTTTTGTGGTAAAGTTTATGTTGTCCGATATTAAGATGGCTACGCCCACTCTTTTTTCATTTCTGTTGGCATGGTATATCTTTTTCCAGCCTTTCACTTTCAGTCTGTATGCATCTTTGTTGGAAAGATGTGTTTCTTGTAAGCAGCAAATAGATGGGTTTTGTTCCTTAACCCAGTCAGCCAATCTGTGTCTTTTAACTGGACAGTTCAGGCCATTACCGTTCAATGTGACTAATGATAAGTGGTAACTTTGCCCTGCCATTTGCCAAAGATAAGTTCTAATATATGCTTTGAATTCCCTGTTATCTTTTGCTGTGAGGTTTCCTTCCTTTACCTTCTTTCATACTGATGACTGTGTTTCTGTGTTTCTGTGTGTAACACATCTTTAAGCATCTTTTGCAGGGCTGGACGAGTGGCGACAAATTCTTTCAATTTCTGTTTGCTATGAAAAGTCTTTATTTCACCTTCATTCACAAATGATAGCTTTGCAGGATATAATATTCTGGGCTGGCAGTTTTTCTCTCTTAGTACCTGGGCTATATCTTGCCATTCCCTCCTAGCTTGTAGAGTTTCTGATGAGAAGTCAGCTGTGAGTCTGATTGGAGATCCTCTGAGAGTAATCTGACATTTCTCTCTTGCACATTTTAGGATCTTTTCTTTATGTTTCACTGTGGAGAGTTTAAATACAACGTGTCGTGGTGAGGATCTCTTTTGGTCGTGTTTATTAGGGGTTCTGTGAGCTTCCTGTACTAGGATTTCTCTGTCCTTCTCCAAACCTGGGAAATTTTCTGCTAATATCTCACTAAAAAGGCCTTCTAATCCTTTCTCCCTCTCCATGCCTTCAGGAACTCCTAGAACCCGTATGTTGGGTTTTTTAATAGTATCCTGAAGATTCCTGACAATATGTTTTAGATTTCTAATTTCCTCTTCTTTTCTTTGGTCTGACTGTATCCTTTCCTGTTCTCTGTCTTCTAAGTCCGATATTCTCTCTTCTGCTTCACCCATTCTGTTTGTAAGGATCTCTATTGTGTTTTTCATTTGATCTATTGAATTCTTCACTTCATTATGATTTCTCTTCACTATCCCAGTTTCCTGTTGTACTAGTTGTTTCGTTTCATTTTGATTCCTCCTTAATATTTCATTTTCACGAGAGAGATTTTCTATCTTGTCCATTAAGGATTTCTGTAGTTCAAGAATTTGTTTTTGAGAACTTCTTAATGTTCTTATCAATTTTTTGAGATCTGCTTCTTGCATTTCTTCTATCTCATCATCTTCATAATCTTGAATTGGGGTGTCTTTTTCATTTGGGTTTTTGCGTTTGTTATTTGGCATATTGAGATATTTGGTTTCTTCACTGTGGTGCTTTTTCTTGTTATACTATGACTCTAGATTAAGTGGACTGTCTGTTTTTGATGGAGCCTTAGCTGCTTGAGATGGGTGTGGCCTGAGAGCTCTGTTTGGTGTGCCAAAGGTGACACTCCCAGGTTAGGCATGGTAGATCTCTCTCTCTTTCTTTTTTTGATTCAAAAGGGAAGTAATTCCGCACAGCTGAACAAAGTTGGAGGTAGTTAGCAGGCAAATGATATACCCACAGGAGCCAGAGATCGGAAGCTCTTTCCCAAGGACCACACAGGGAATCTGTTCTGCCCTCAGAGTGGGCTCAAAGTCTCCTTCAGTCTCCCACTGGGTTGCCAAATTTACGGAATTGTAGCGTCTCTGGTGAGTACTCACGTGAATTCCGTGAGTTCTCTCCCCCACCGTCTCTTTTTTCACAGTCTCAGTTCAGTAGCACCACAAATTTACTAGGTCCTAATCTCCTGTTAATTCGCCCCGCCCAGAGTCAGGTTTTTCTGCTAGGCTCAGGGCCGGTGCAGACCTGAAGTCACTCTGCTTATGAAGTATGTCCAAGATGGCGCCTGCTCTTTTTCTTGCTCGCCCTTGAGATGTGAGCGGAGAGAGAGAAACCCGTGTCCGTACCAGTCACCTTTTTTTTCTCTCTCTCTCTCTTCCAGTTAGCCTGGTGAACTTCCCCCCCCCCCCCTGGGGTCGTTCCCTCTAGTCTCCTCTCTCCGCTTGCCTGCCGGTGTCTCGGGCTATTGAGGTTCGGCTCACCTCGCATTCCAGCGCTGGTGTGTTGAGTCTGCCGCTGGTGTCCCGAACTGTGGGCTCCAACGCTCTCCAAGCAGGTCCGCTGTGAATCACGCGTTCCGGAAGAGTTTCTTCTGCTGTTTCCTCCCCTACTCTTATTTGAACCTGCAGTATCTCCACTTTTATTAAACTGTCTCTCCCCGGACTATCAGTGTGCTCCCTTCCTATTCCGCCATCTTGCCAACTTCTCCCCGTTACCTTGCTTTTTCTAGGACTCAGAAGTCAAACGGGTTTTACTGGAATAAAAATCAAGTTTTGAGCATGGCTGTGTCTCTTCTGGAGATTCCAAAGGAGAGCAATTTTCTTGCCTGTCCAAGCCTCCAGGATTATAGTACTCCATGGCTCGTCGCCCAATCCTCTAACTTCAAATATGGAAAAAAGTACCTTCAAGTCTCTTTCTGACTCTGCTACTGATTGTGTAGACTACTTTTTCACTTACAGGTACTCAATTACATTAGTCTCAATCAGATTATCTGTGACAATCTTCCCAAGATCTTTAATGTAGTTACATTTAAAAGTCCCTTTTGCCATGCAAGGTAATATATTCACAGGTTCTATGCTTTACAATCCAGGCATTTTTATTCTGTCAACAACAGCATACAAAATATATAATATGATAAACACTCCTAACTAAAACACACTGATCCAACCTTTCCCTATTTTGGAGAATACTGTATCTTTTTGCTAAGAGTTCACAACAGTATTAAAGTTGGGTTTATATGAAGCAAAACAAATGTTTCATTGAGTTGTTAGATGCAGTGTCTCCCATAATAACTAAAGTTTTTGTGATAGAACACAGGTGCATGCTTTTAGAAAAATATACTTTAGGAAAATGTGTACTTGGAAATTGGGACTTTCTTGATTTCTTTTCCATTAGTATGTGAATTAGACTGGGCTACATGCCTTTAGAATGAGAGACCAGATTCTAAGGAGATATCAGCTACCCATGCATACTGACCATCCTTGTCATCCCTGCTGAAAGATCACACATGTAAATGGGTTCCTCATAGAGCATCCAGCTCTGAGAAACTGGCTACACAATAAGAATAATCCAGTCAACCCTCAGAAATGTGCAAAATAATAAATGTTGATTGTGTTAAGTCAGTAGGCTTTGGGGTAGTTTACTATGCAAAACAAACATGAACAATTGAACAAAAAAAAGCATGATACAGAAATAATCATTATGATGTCCATTTAGTATTTGAAGGCATATGCTAGAAAACAAAATTCCTTTAGGATGTTGTTGCTCTTGTTATCAAATGATGTAAATTGATGAACAATGTTTGCCCTTAATGTGGTACAAAATAATATTTTGATTTGGTATTGTACTGTTTTTGAAAGACCAAATGTAGCACACCAATAGTAGTAATTCAAAACTCGAAATCTCATTGAGCACTTAAGCTGCTACCTAGTTTATTCTAGCCTTTCCAATCAAGGGTAAATGTTCTTGTGCACCTACCTTGTATGGCTAACCATATGATTGCTATACCATACTTCACCACAACCTTCTTAACAAATCTAGCCTCTCATGTCAAGTAGGTGAGCTTAAGTTCAAATGCATTAGAGGAAGAAAATCTAGAAAGGGTGATGCCATCGTGTTCATGAAAATCTATAAAAGGAGTCAATTCCATATAAAAGCAGCATTTCTCCCCCTATCTGTACAGGACAAAGTATTCATTATACCCCAGTTTTGTGCAACTTCTTGTTGATTTTTTTTATTAGGATGGTGATAATTTTTGAGATATTTACTCAGTTATTTTTTTTTACTATAAGCTTTACTGTACTTTCCACTTAATTAAATGCATTTTCAGTTTAGCAAGAGGGTCTTAAGTATGCAACAAACATCTTAACACTGAAATATTTCTTTTTGATGAATTTACTTATTTTTACTGTATTTGAAATACAGAGAAAAAGAGAGAGAGAGAAAGAGAGAGGGAGGGAGAAGAGAGACAGAAGCAGATCTTCCATATAATGATTTACTCCCCAAATGCTCCCAGCAACTATCTCTGGGCAGGTGACCAAAATTCAGTTTGGGTCACCCATATGAGTGGCAAGAACCAAAATACTTGGGTATCATCAGCTGCCTCCTACAATGTACATTACCAGTGATCTGGATCTAATGTGGAGGATCCAGGCACTCCAACATGCAGTAGGTGCATCCTGAGGGGTGTCTTAAACACTTCATGAAAAGCCTGCACCAATCTGAACACACACACAAAAAAACTTTAGAGATGATTTTCCCTCTTACTTTATATATCTCAACTCTCAATTTTAGGAAAAAGGTATGAAATACTTTTTTGTTCCAAAAATAAGAGCATAAAAAAGTGAATATTGCAAGGTAGTTGATTCAGACATAGATCATAGATAGATAGATAGACAGATAAATAGATAGATAGATAGATAATGTGGAAACGCATGGACATTTTACTAAGAATCAGTCTTCTATTAAGATTTATTTTTTATTTGAAAGTCAAAATTACAGAGATAGAGGGAGAGACAGAGAAGAAAATCTTCCATCTGGTGGTTCACTCCCCAAAAGGCCAGAACTTCCAGGGTTGGGCCAAGCTGAAGTCAAGAGCCAGGATCTTCTTCTGGGTCTCTCACACGGTTACAGGGGTCCAAGGACTTAGGCCATCTTCCACTGCTTTCCCAGGCACATAGCAGGGAATACCAGCCCCAAGAATCACAGTCTTATGAGTATGGTATCTGGCTTAATTTTGAAGAGAATGTTTATATTCCTAGTGGAAAAACATGCTGTTTCAGTATTAGTAATTAATACGTTGCAGAATAATACAGATACATTATTATTCATGTTATTGAAAAATATTTGGTTCTAAATATAATAGAATTTATGGTTCTTTTTATGACATGAAAGAATGGTCTATCAAACAGAATAAGTGGCAACTTACTATCGTTTCCCTTTTTATTTTTTAACGTTTAAATTGGGGAAAAAGTTGTATAATTAGTACTTCATAAATAAAAACATTTGAGATGCTGAAATTCAATATTTTACCCATTTTAATAATCACATTAGAAATCAGTCTCTTCCAGCTATAAAAAATTAAATGTTCTTTCCAGACTGATTTTTTTTTTTGTAAATTAGAATTTTTTTTTTCAAGTTGCCTTTTGGTAATAATTTCAGTGCCACCAATTTCCAGTTTAGGAAAAGTAATTGTTGAACACTATTCTCAGGGCAGTGGGTAGCATCGTGTTTTTAAATAACTATTTTTTATGAGCATTTCAATTCATCCCTTTTTCATTAAAATATTTTGCCTCTAGCTCTTCCTGCCTCTTTAACTTTTATGTATTTGTATAAAACTTCTATAAATGCCATTGGTGATGGTCAGAATTTTAGCACTATACTATCTTATTTTAATGGATTTTTTATTTAAAGGAGTAAAAATCAGTTATTGACCTTATTCATTCATTATTATGTCATTTCGGTGAGGTTAGATAGGAACTGGCTTCTTCCAGATAATATATTTGAATTCTTTAATAAAAAATCTGCCTAGACTACAGATACTTAAAGAAATCATATGGTGAATGAGCTTAATATTAATACTTGTAGGCATATATATATATATATGTTTATAATTATATACATCTATACAAGGAGTCTTAAAATTCATGGAAATTGTACATTATAAATAAAAATTTTTATCTCAAAAATTTTGCACCAAAATTGATTTTAGCTTTTTTATTTTTATTTTTATTTTGTTGTTCACTTTATTTGAAAATTGGAGATACAAGGATCTCTGTTGCTTCATTCCCCAAATGCCCATAATAGCAAGTGCTGGGTCAAGATGAAACCTTGAGCCAGGAATTTAGTCTAGGTCTTCCAGTGAGTAGCAGGGGAACAACTGATTGATCCATCGACTGTTGTTTTCCAGGGTACACATTAGTGGGAAGCTGGAATGCAAAACAGACCATAGACTCAAACCTGACACTTGGAAACAGGATGTAGGCCTTCCTATTAACCAATATTTTGAAGTACCCTGGTACAAATATTTACTTGAAAAAAATATTCTGAGTAGTTTTAACAAGTCATATCACAGCATGAAGCTCAGGGGGCACAGAAAAATACAAAGAATATACTATAAACAGTGAATACAGGATAAATAATATTATCCATGTTACTATACCAGCCTCCTAACTTACATCTTTTCTTCCATTCTCTACCTTTTCTGTTTGTTCTCCACATTTCTTCTAAATTTGGTTCTCTAATTTACAAACAGAGCAAATTTCCTTCTATACTTGAATTATTCCAATGTGCTTTTGCTTTTGTGTTACCTTCTAGAAATGCTCAGAAGTGCTAAGGAGACATTCTTTGCATCCAGCAAGATAGCTGCTGCCTCATTCTCTAGCCTCATCTCTTAGCAATCCATCTCTCATCACCTTGAATGCTGGGCATAAAAAGCTACTAATTGTTATTCAACTCAGTCTGGTGTTTCACAACTCTGTGGTTCCTTTGTGTGGTAGTCCCTCACTAAATAATTTCCTCATTAAATGACAAATCTTTCCTGTTTATTTCTTGAATCTTTCAAAATTCAATTTAAGCAATGTTTTCACTTGGAAGTCATGTGATCTTCTTAAGCAGGGTTAATAACTCCTTATTTTTTGACATTGGTGTGGTAATAATTCAAATGATGAGATGAAATGAGTGTTAATAATTATAATTTTAACTAAATTATTTGCCTTTCCCAACGGATCATTAAGATTAATTCATTTTTGTATTTAGAGCATGAAACAGAGTCACTGAGAAATAAAACCCCCTCACTAAACATTAAAATAATCATGTAGTTGTATATCCATATAGCCTATATCTATTTATCTTTCTATATAATTAAGATGCTAAACTGAAGAAATTACAGATCTCACTTTATTTCCATGATCTCTGCATAGCAGAAGGAAGGAAAGAAATTTACTTCTTGTCAAAAGTAACTTTCTTAATCATGGTCCTCTAAAAAGAATATCATGGTCTTCAGTTTTTCTATAAATAAAACAAAGATATGAATGAGAACTTCTGAACTGCCTTACACCTCATTCTTCTCTAATTCTAAATAGTACACTTTATATTGAATATATTAAACCCAGTAGTCACAACTTAACATTGCAGCTTTTAATGAGTAATGTATTAAACCAAGCACAAGGGAGAAATGTCACTAATAAATTTTATGATTTCATATTCTTGAAAAAATATATTTTCATGAGGTATTTTAATGAGTTCAGTCAGGACATGAATTTTGATCCCTCTGTTCAAATCAACCAGTTTTTAGTTTATTGCAGTAGTTTTTGAATCTGGCACAAAATGACTCTCTTTCAGCACCAATTCTTGTTACTTTTCTCCTAGAAACCTGAGCTTTAACTCTAAAAAAAAAGAAAGTCAACAAATATTAAAATAAAATAAAATTGTTAAATATTTTGACTTATTTTTGGAAAGCATTCTTTTTTTGTGTGTGTAGAAGTAAATTTCTTTCTCATCTTTATTTTTTCTCCAAATATTCTCATTGTAAATACACAAGGAAGAAATTATTTTGTTATTTTCTTTTTCCTTCAAGAAATATTATATGCTATTTCCTTTGGTTTTTAAATCATCATTTTATATCAACAGCAAGCTAAAATATTTCTGGCAACTTATTTCAATATACAAGAAAGAGATTACTTTTGATTTATCATATTTTAATTTTAATTTTCACACATAAATATGGCATGTTTTGACCACATTCAGCATATTTTGCTCAAGTGAATATTGGAAAGCAAGTCTAATCAATCTCTCTAAAATTTACAAAACAGTGGAAAACACCAACCACAAAGGCTTGTGCACAGTTGTTTGACATTAATAAGTACTTTTTACATAGAAGAAGGTACCAATGGCAATGAAATGTTCTCGTTTTCTCTTCTGAGTCTCAGAAAAATCTGAAAGAAAAATTAGTTTGTTTAATAAGTGTTTTATTGTTCTGTGCTTATTTAAGTTATTAGGTGTTAGAAGAAAAAGTTAGGCACATTAAAAGGATAAATAAAGAATTGACTTGAGCAGTTATTCATGAGCTGGGCAGTACCAGACCCCATGTGGTTCAGGACTCTGCCAACAGATCTCAAGGGGAAATTTGCATAAAGTGTCTGTGGAAGCAAGACAATGAACTATATTTGACTGATTAAAGTAGAAAGTCCCTTATTATAGCTCAATGGAGTTTAGTTAGTAGTTTCTGAGTGATCAAGCTTAAGCTTTGTTTTACTGTTTTCATCGAGTTCAGTTTCAGTTTGTTCATGTGGGAACCCAAGGTCCTGGAGTCAGCTCAAACTCATGACCTCTCTTTTTTTAAAGATTTCATTATTTATTTATTTGAAAGTCAGAATTACAGAGAGAGAGAGAGAGAAAGAGAGAGAGAGAGACTCTTCTATCCACTGATTTACTCCCCAGATGGCCACTACAGCCAGTACTGTGCCAGGCTGAAGTCAGAAGCCAGGTGTTTTTTCCAGGTCTCCCACACTGAGTGCAGGGACCCAAACATTTGGGTCCTCTCCCACTGCTTCCTAGGCCATTAGCAGAGTCCTGGATGGGAAGTGGAGCAGCCAGGATCATGTCCCTATGGAAGGCCAACATCCCAAGTGGCAACTGTACCCATTATGACACAATACTGGGCACTTCATTTATTTTTTTTTCTTTAAACAGTGTACAAAGCCTCTTGAAACTTTGTTCCCTTCACCTATTGTTTTCAGAAGCGTCTCTTCCCATTTATTTTATAGTAGTTGGTATATCACATGACAATAAATTAAAAAGAATTTCTTTATTTCAATATGCTATTTATAAGATAATGACCATACAGAGAATACTCACATGAACTGATTAAAATTTCTAGAACTTCCAAAGTTTCAAAAACTTTGAAATTTCAACATGAACTGATTAAAATTTCTTGGACAAATGGAACTACAGAGGACTGAATGAGTCAGATCAGCCAGTGCTGTGACAACACCACACAGTAACTCAGCACCACCCCTCACCTCCCAACCAAGGGAACGTGCTCCAGCCAGCCAAAGAGAAGCAGCAAGAAGGAAGGCAACTTCATGTCCCAGGTCCATTACAGGAAAATTGTTAACTCAATACTTGCTTCCTCCTGCATGTAGACAACACCAAAACAGAACATATAATGTACCTACTCCTTCATATTATGTGTTTAAGATTGTTGTATGTCACAGTGGTACCCTTCTCACTGCAAACAATAGGAAAATCTGTCTTGTAAACTATATTTTCTGCATGAAGAAATGTATAATTTTCTGAGTCCTCATGGAGACATACAGAGCAGTCTACCCAGGCTTTTGTCTAACAGGCTGCTTCTCTGGGCTAATTCTGAATAAATGCTTTTACTCCGCAGGCAAATTCTGATGATCTCAGTTGACATAAACTTATGAGGAATGACTGCCCAATACTTTCCTCAGAAGTGCCAGCAAGCCTACATTTCCCATCCGTTTCTCACACCAGTTTTTTTGGCAATCACTTTAACCAGACAACTAAAAATTATTTGCAACTTCTGACTGCTTCCTCTCTTACCAAATAAACATTATAGCAATTTTCATATGTCCTCTCCTTTCACCCTATTTCTGCTGTTAAAAGACAGGCCAGAGGCAGAGACCTAGATTGGAGATCATGAGAAACCAAACACAGCAGGTATTTTATTAACAAACAAAAGTAAATTTATTTACATTTTCTTCTGTGTATATGATAGTATACATAGTTCATTTGAGACATCTGCTTACTTATTTTACGTATTGATGTATGCTAAATTGTTCTTAAATTTGAAGTCCAATATTCAGGACAGTGGTACAAATCTTTCAAGCACTGCATTAAAAAGCCCAATCACACAATATTCTCCCTTTCAGCAGAATAACCTTCTGGGCCTTGGATGCCTTTTTTGAGAGAATGATTGTGTCTCTACTGTTAACTCCACCGCCATGATCACAGACATTAATAGTTTTTCCCAGTTCCAATATTGTAGAATTTCATGACATTTATTATTTTATTCTGACTTTTACAAGTTCAATGGCACATTGAAGAGATATCACAATTTAATTCAATGTATTTTATTGTCCTTTTTTGTGTACACAGAAAGTCATTTTCTAAAAATCAATATGATAGATCAAGAAACTGATGAAGCAAACATAATTAAATTACATGTTGCAGAATTACTGGCAAGTCATCTGGTGACTGTATGAGAGAGTCCAGCAATGGAAACTTTTACAAAAGTTTTCTCAGCTTCCTAGGTTCTAGAAAACTGCAGGGTGCATGATTCTCATTCTAACCCCACAAAACACTCGAATGTCTTCAAAACCATAACTCCTATCAAAATCATCAGAGTTCAGTGTGTAAGAACACCCTATGAACAAAAGGTGAACAAATGGTAGAATGTCCCTAGTACAAGCTAAGGGGCCTATGAAGAGCTTCCTCAGAGGAAGAGGAGGTTGCCAAACTAATGGGTAAGAAAAAGAAACGACAGAACTTTTAACACTAGGCTAGAACAATTCTGTGTGTTCAGAAAAACTACTGGGGAAGTTCAGAACACCTGAGACAGCCTATGCTGTTTTCCAACTACCACTGTGAGTGGCACACAGATAAAAATCCCTTCCCACTTTTCCGATTCATGCAAATCAAAAGCATTAAGGTGGGCTGGCACTGTATCATAGAAGGTTAAGCCTCTGCCTACAATGCCAGCATCCATATGGGTGCTGGCTCAAGTCCCAGGTGCTCCACTTCCAATCCAGCTCCCTGCTAATGCTCCTGGGAAAGCAGTAGAAGATGACCCACATACTTGGTCCCCCGCACCCATGTGGGATACCTGGAAGAAGGTCCTGGCTTCTGGTTTCAGCCTGGCACAGTCCCCCAGCTACTGCAGCAATTTGGGGAGTAAATAAACTCTGTGTCTCTTTCTTTATTCTTCTTTCTGTATCTTTTTTTTAAAAAGATAGGTAAGTAATTCATTATAAAAAAAAAACTATTAAGGTAATGGAGGAGGGGAAGAACACACTTCTGCCTCCTTTGGTCAGGGAAAAAATCCAATTCTAGGGAAAGGTAGAAAAAGCAAGACATTCGCCATTAGGAAATGACAAAAGCCCTGCGGTATCCAAGCTTATACAAAGATGAATAATATTGATAGGGAGTACAAAAATTTTGTGTGCGGCCGGCGCCCCAGCTCACTTGGCTAATCCTCCACCTGCGGCACTGGCACCCCAGGTTCTAGTCCTGGTTGGGGTGCCGGATTCTGTCCCGGTTGCTCCTCTTCCAGTCCATCTCTCTGCTGTGGACCAGAAAGGCAGTGAGGATGGCCCAAGTGCTTGGGTCCCTGCACTTGCATGGGAGACCAGGAGGAGACTCCTGGCTCCTGGCTTCGGATCGCCAGCCATAGCACGCCGGCCTTAGCGGCCATTTTGGGGTGAACCAATGGAAAAGGAAGACTTTTCTCTCTGTCTCTCTCTCTCTAACTCTGCCTGTCCAAAAAAAAAAAAAAAAAAAAAAAAAAAAAAAGTGTGCTTCTGAGGAACTGGCAGGAAAACATTTGGTCCCATCATGAACCTTGCGCCACATAACAAGCAACAGCATTCCACGGTTGGTGGAAGGCCAAGACTGCCCTGCCCAAAGTTCTGGGTAAGAGCACACTGCCACTGAAGGAGGAACTGAAGCAGGGCCACCTGCTCCTGTGAGAGGAATGGGAAGGGCTCACCCCAGGATTCTGCATGGACAAGAAGCGGAGGTCTATTATCTCTGGAAGAAGAAGAAATTCCTTATTGACCAAGACCCCAAGACATATAAGGTGTTGTTTGAAAACTCTAGAATGCAGATCTAGAAATAATTTGCCAGTATTAGAAATAAAAATAGAGGGGCCAGCACTGTGGTGTAGTGGGTAGAGCTGCTGGCTGCCTGCAGTGCCAGCATACCATATGGGCTGCTTCATTTCTGATCCAGTTCCCTGCTAATGTGCCTGGGGCAGCCGTGGAAGATGGCCCAAGTACTTGTGCTCCAGCACCCATGTGGGAGACCTAGAAGAAGCTCCTGGCTCCTGGCTTCAGATTGGCCCAGCTCCAGCACTGCAGCCATATGGGGAGTGAACCAGCAGATGGAAGACCTCTCTTTCTCTTTCTCTGCCTCTCTGTAACTCTGCATTTCAAATAAATAAATAAATCTTTTAAAAAAGAAATAAAAGTAGAATACTAGAAAGAACTTTATGCCACTAACTTTAATCAACTAGATGAAATGGATAAATTCCCGCCAAATACATAATCTAAATGGGTCAAATTAGTAAGAAATAGGTTACATGACTATCTCTACATATATTATTATAAATAATTTAGGTACATTACAATTTTAAAATTCATCAGAGCAGATGGAGACACATAAACCAGGCATTGTTAGGCCAGAACAGTTTAGCCATCCACTAAGAGGATGTGAGGGAAAATTTTCATAATGCATTTGCAGAAGCAAGACAAAAATATGCAATTTTTAAAGTGAAATATCCCTGGTTAGAGGTGAGCTGGAAGTTTCTGTTTCTGTTTTGCTTATGTGGGAACCCAAAACAATGGCACTAACCAATTAAGTTTTTTAACAGTATTAAAGAAATTGAAAATTGAGTTAAAAAACATTATCATGGCAATCTATGGGAATATATGGCTTCATAGGTAAATTACATAGGATATTAGGGGAAAATATAATGCTAATTATAATATTAAAAAAAAACAAATTAGACATGGCTGTTTTGTGCAGTGGTTAAGAAACCACTTAAGATAAGCTTGCATCTTATATTACAGGGCCTTGGTTCAATTCCTGGCTCAACTTCCAATTGTAGCTTCTTACTAACATGCATCTGGAGAGATAATGGTAAGGTGATGCCTCAAAACCCTGGGTCCTTGCCACCTAAGTGGAAAGCCCAGATTGTGTTCTAGGCCCCTGGTTTATCTTGGCTGTCACAGGCATTTGGGAAATAAATCAGTAAATGGATAACCTCTCTCTCTCTCTTTCTCTCTCTCTCTCTCTTTCCCCCCTCTTTCCTCTCTCCCCTATCCCTTCTCCTCTCTCCTCTCTCTTTCCTATCTCCTGCCTTTCAAGTAAATATTACTTTGTAAAAGAAAGAGAAAGGAACATTTATGAACTTATTTTTGGAGACCAGCATTACTGCAATGCCGAAACCAAAGTCATAATATGAAAAGAAAGGTACAGATCAATAACCCTTATGAACATAGAGGGAAAAAATCCCCAGCAAACTATCAGCAAATTTTATTTACCAATATGGAAAACACACTGTGGTCAAATAAAATCAAACTTGGGTATGTAAGATTGGGGAAACATACATAAATGTATCAATTTAATTCATCATATAACAGATTAAAAGTGAAAAAATGCAAATTTCTAGTAAGTGCAGAAAAATCATTTCACAACATTCAACATCCATTTATGAAAATATATCAGCAGTCTTCAGACACAAGGAAATATCTTCAAACTAACAAAGAACATTGTTGTAAATGAGAAACTACAATATTACACTTTATGACCAATTAGAGAATGTTTTCTGCTTAACACTGAACAAGTCAAGCATGGCCATTTTGACTAGTTATAGTCAACGCTATACTGCAAGTTATACTTGCAGTTATAGCAAGAAAAATAAATAAAATGTGGAAAAATGGAAAAGAAATAAAAATATCTTTGTTCACATTATACATACCCAACATAGAATAGTTAGAAAAATTTACCAAAATAGAAAATAGCTATAATAAACATATTGAAGGCTGCAAAGTATGTTAGTCATCCACAAGTTTAAAGGCTACAAAGTTAATATACAAAAGCCAAATGTACTTCTATATGTAAGCAAGGACCAATTGGAAATTAAATTAAAGCAATATCTGTTACAATATCATCAACACACCTATGATATACTTAGCATTAAATCTACTGTTTTTAGTTTTGTCTATTTGAGAGAAGACAGAGAGTGTGTGTTCCCATCCACTAGTTCATTCCCCACATGCCCACAACAGCTGGTACTGGACTGGAACTAGAGCCAGGAGCCAGCAGCCAGCAGCCAGGAATGCAATCCAAGTCTCCCAAATGGATGGAAGAAATCCAGTTACTTAAGCCATCCCCATTGCCTCACAGGATCTGCATTGGCAGGAAGCTGGAGTCAGGAGCTAGAATTGGAAATCAACTGAAAGCAATCACTCAGATGTGCAACACTGGCATGTTCACTGATAGGCTAAACACCTGGTCCAAGATTTGTGCTTTAAAACCATAAAATATATTTGAGAAGAGCTTTAGAATCCTAAATAAAGAGATGAGAATGCATTCAATATTGTTAAAATGTTGATTCACCCAAACTTATCTGTAGATTTAAGAAACTTGTCAAAATATCTGGGTATTTTGTTTTGTTTTCCTTAATTTTGATAGAGACTGGCAACTCTAACTTTAAATTTTATTTAATTTTTAAATGTTTATTCATTTTCATGTACTTGAAATGTGGAGTGGAGAGGCTGGGCTGGGTAGAGAGAGAGAATAAGAGAGAGAATTTTCTATTCATTGGCTCATACCAAAAATACAGCATCCAGGGCTGGGCCAGGTCAAGGTCAAGAGCCAAGAACTCTGTCCAAATCTCCCACATGAATGGTAAGGGTCCAAGTACTTGAGCCTTCTTCTGTTGCCTCCCAGGAAGCATTAGCCGGAAACTGGATCAGAAGTGGAGGAGCTGGGATTCAAACTGGCACTATGATATGGGATGTATGCATCCCAAACAATGGCTTCACACATAGTGGCACAATGCCTGCCCTTAATTCTAAAATTTAGATACAAATACATAAAAAGAAATAAATTTGAAGGATCTGGTCTAGTTTCAATCATTAGCTGTGCTATTGATATAAAATAGATATACAGCATTGGGACAAAATAGAGTGCCAGAAATAGAACCATACATGCATGGAAAACAATGGTACCAAGATAATATGAGGGGAAAAAGCAGACATTTCAGCATGTGTTGTTAGAAGATTAGATCCTCATATACAAAAATTAATATTATCTTTGTAAAAGAGACAGAAAAATTAAGTCAAAATGCATAGATGTATGAGGTAAAATTGTAAAATTTTATATAAAAGCCTATGAGCCAATTTTGTTTTGCATTGGATGAATTTTAAAAGAGTTTTAAAAGCTGAAAAATAAAATGAAATTGATAAATTATATTTCCTTTAATTTAAAATATATATTCTGGGGTAGGCGTTGTACTGTAGAAGATTAAACTGCTGCCTGCAGTGCCCACATCCCATATGGGTGCTGGTTTGAGTTCCAGCTGCATCATTTCCAATCCAGCTCCCTGCTAATGCACCTGGGACAGCATGGCAGGAGGGCCCTAGTGCTCAGGCCCCTACACCCACTTGGTAGACCTTGACAGATTTCCTGGCTACTGGCTTTGGCCTGGCCCACACCCGGCTTTTGTGGCCATTTTGGGAGTGAACCTGTGGATGGAAGACCTCTCACTTCTCTCTCTCTCTCTCTCTCTCTCTCTCTCTTTCTCTCTCAATTCTGCCTTTCAGATAAATAAAATAATTCTTAAACACTAAAAATAAAGCATATATTCTAAGTAGGAATAAAATATTTACAAAACAAATATTCAAAAAGCAAGTATCCAGAATACATGAAGCACTCTTAGAACCCAATAAAAGTAATCTAACCAAAGTTTGCCAAATGAACAGAAATGTCAGCAAATAAGATAAATAAATGGCAAAGAGCCCTGGCAATAGGCTCAGTAGTAGACTCTTGTTTGTTAGTGAAAGGCAAATTAAACCACCAGGAGACACACTGCAATCCCAGCATACTGGTATTCAAAAGGAACTAGAACCCTCCTATACTGATGATGAAATATAAAAAGTGAAAAGTGACTTTTGATAATAGTTTGACCATTTTGGGGAAGATAATATCTACCATGGATTCTGAGGTTCCTTGCACAATCTTTCTGAGTATGTCAAGAACACAAGGTCCAGTTCACGCACTATCCTTTTTACCAGCTCATGTCTTGTGGTTATGTCCACAGTGAGCAAGGCTGAGAGATGAGGTTATGGCTCTTCTGCAATGAACAGAAGACGTTGCCTGCTGCAAAAGAACAGATTTCCCAACAGGTCTACTTCACTCCTGCAACTAAACTCACTGTATATGTTGGTGTCCTTCAGTCCTCCATAACCACCACAAGACTTGAAGTAGTCTAATATTAATTTCAGATATGGAATACTAACATCTGAGAGAATCTGGGAGAACTAGGTAACTGTTTTAAATAAATATTTGACTTAGCCTGAGAATCCCAAAAACTAAAGTCACTAATGATGAAGAGCATAGGCAGTTTCTGATATTTTTCATACTTTACCATTAATCTGTTGCTACTTTTCTTTGCTGATTATAATTGAAAAGTTTTGCTCTACACCTGGATTATTTGTTCATGTTCTCATCAGAAAGCTGAACTCTTTTCTCAGACAAGGTATGGATACAAGTTGGTGAGCATCTTGTCTATTTCCTTATAGCAAATGAGGCTTTTCGGGGGCCGGCGCCATGACTCACTTGGCTAATGCTCCGCCTGCAGCGCCAGCATTTCTTATGGGCGCCAGTTCTAGTCCTGGCTGCTCCTCTTCCAGTCCACCTCTCTGCTATGGCCTGGGAGGCCAGTGGAGGATGGCCCAAGTGCTTGCGTGCCTACACCCACGTGGGAGACCAGGAGGAAGCACCTGGCTCCTGGCTTCAGATAGGCGTAGCTCTGGCCGTAGCAGCCATTTGGGGGTGACCCAAAGGAAGGAAGACCTTTCTCTCTGTCTCTCTCTGTCTAACTCTATCAAATAAATAAAAAAAAGAAAAAAGAAAATGAGACTTTTCACGAGGTACAAAGTTACTAAATAACTCAGCTTGGCAGAAGCCTTTAAGAAATTCAAAGTATATTTACAGTTCAGTTGCTTACTCTAAAGAACAAAGACAGATTTATTCTCACAATTCTTTGCTAGTGGAGATGCATTTAGTGTATTCTTGATATATTCCCATTCAAAGCCTTCATACGTTCCTATTTAATTCTAGGAAATTTTAATATTTTGTATCATATTAAAATACTAGAATCTATTATGATATTTCAAACCTCATTTTCAGGTTAATTCCCACAAGATGTTTATCAATTTCATTCACTTTGGTATATTTGAGAAAGCCTGGATTTGAAATTAATTTTCATAAAATCACTGAGATTACTTATTAAAATAAAAATATTTGAATTTTAACCTCAATTTGATTACTTTTTCTTGTGGGGAAATCCAACAGCCCTTTCCAAGCAGGTGCATAAGTAACAGGGTATTTTGTCTCCCCTTACTCACAAATCCAATCAACAGCTGAATTTCACAAAGCCTGACGCTTTCATAATGTTAGTTCTCTTGCTTTTTGCATATATCCTGGCATAACGGTAGCACAAGCATTCAAAGCTCCTATCATTATCTTTATAATATCAAAACTTTATAATAGATAAGACTCTAGTCTTATCCATCCAAAATATTTCATGTATGATTTACGATTTTTCCATTCAAAAAATATTCAAGTACTTTCAATTTCTGCTTAGTAAAGTTCAAATCTGCCATCCAATTTCTTTATGCTTCAAATAACCTTTAATAGGCAATGTTTTGCTTTAATCTTCCCTTTGCCTATAAAGCCATCATTTGTGATCTCTGCATGATGAGTGATGATGAGACCCTACTCAACCCTCTAATCTGTAATTTTTTTTTTTTTTTTTTTTTTTTTTTTTTTTTTTTTTTTTTTTTTGCACAGGAAGAGTGGACATTGAGAGAGAGAGACAGAGAGAAAGGTCTTCCTTTTGCCGTTGGTTCACCCTCCAATGGCCGCTGTGGCCGGCACGCTACGGCCAGAGCATCGCGCTTATCCGAAGCCAGGAGCCAGGTGCTTCTCCTGGTCTCCCATGCGGGTGCAGGGCCCAAGCACTTGGGCCATCCTCCACTGCACTCTCGGGCCATAGCAGAGAGCTGGCCTGGAAGAGGGGCAAGCAGGACAGAATCTGGCGCCCTGACCGGGACTAGAACCCGGTGTGCCGGCACCGCAAGGCGGAGGATTAGCCTATTGAGCCACGGCGCAGGCCTTCTAATCTGTAATTCAAATACCATCTCGACACAGCAGTTTGAAATCCCCAAAAATATAAATAAAAACTTCCACAGCTTTTTATGTATATGTCTATCACACATAGTGTACATAGCAGAAATTCAATAAGCATGTAATAAGTGAATGGCTCAATGATTAACTCCAATTTCTATGACTCATTCTCGCCTCATATCCAGATATTCATTTTGCCATTTTGACTTTTTGATATTGTGCTTGCTGAAGTAAGGCACATATGGAAAAGAGTGAACTAAACATAAATGTGTAACTAAGTTATTTGTAACGAAGTAAATCTCTGGTGTAACCAGAACTCAGAGCAAGAAATAACACATGACCAGTGGAACAGAATCAAACTTATGGTTCCTTCCCGTTCATATTCACCAAAGAAATTAATCATTGATTTGACTTCTAATACAATAGATAAATTGCCTCTTGTGAACCTAATATAAATTAAATTAAACAATAAATACTCTTTTATGTCTGGATT
Source organism: Oryctolagus cuniculus (assembly GCF_964237555.1). Classification (NCBI taxonomy): domain Eukaryota; kingdom Metazoa; phylum Chordata; class Mammalia; order Lagomorpha; family Leporidae; genus Oryctolagus; species Oryctolagus cuniculus. The sequence goes on along the minus strand of NC_091445.1, from coordinate 71,061,824 downwards.
ATTTTGCTAAAGATTGCAAGTGTGAGATTCATCTATGCTGTTGTAACTTAGCAATGATTTCTTTTACCCTAATTTCTACACAGTAATCCATTGTATAAAATACCACAATTTACGGAAACATTTGAATTATTTACAGTTTACTCTTACTTATAATGCTACTACAAACATTTTATACATATCTTTTTGTGACTGTGTGTAAACATCTCTGTTGCATATGCACCTAAGAGTAGAATTGCTGTTAAGTACTTATTTTTATCTTCAAAAAATTTATCAATATTCTCTCATTAACTTTACTTAAACTGCCAAAATTCAGACTCAAGTTCAATTCTATCCAGGACTAGTAAAGCGGCACGTAAACTAGTCTTTCTTACTCTATCATTATCGCAAATTTTGCCCAATTTTGGCAGAGCAATCTGTATACAACACAAATTTTGTTGTGATTTCGATTACCTGGAAACCTTGTACAGAATCCCAGTTACTTACAGAATAAAATTGAAGTTTTATATCTGTGATATCATTTGATTGATCATCTTGCCAGTGCTAATTTTTCAACACTTGCAATATGATCATATTATTATCATAGGTAGAGTTTTATCTCAGTAATCTAAAATTTCACTATAGCCACTATTCTGATGTATGCAGTCAACAAGTGCCTTACATTGAGTGTGGAAGTAAATTTGCTGTTGATTTTAAGAAAATTCTTCCTGATCTTGATGTCACACCCATTGAATTCAGGTCTCTTTTAGGCTTTAGTTCACCCTTGGCTCATGCAAGATTTTGGTATTTGTTATGGTCTGATTGCATCCCCACAAAGTTGGAAATGTAATTCCCAAAGCAGCAGTGATGGGAAGTAGAGCCTAGTGGGAAATGTTCAATTGTTTGAGTAATGAGAGTTCCCCTCTCATAAGTGGATTAATGCCCCTATCAAAATGGATTGCAGGAAAAGTTCACTCTTCTGCCATCTACTATGTGAGGATACAGCAAGATGCCTTTCAATGGACGCTGAAGTTTTATTTTTATTTTATTGATAATGCTGAAGTTGAGCTTCTCAGCCTCCAGAACTGTGAGAAATAAGTTTATCTTCTTTATAAATTGTCTGGTCTCAGGTATTTTGTGTTTGCTGCACAAAATGGACTATAACAAAATTTCTTTTAATTTGTTTAACAAATACTGTTATAGAGCCCAGTATTTCCTTTGAAATTGTAGAAAATTTAGAAATGGCTTTACCCTTTAAAAGTAAAACAATATTGACCTGGGGATCCTACTAGGCTGAATCCTCAGGTGAGATAAAATGGTACAGGTTATAGAATTATATAATATTTCATAAAAGAGGTCTCAATTATAGGGAATATCAGTTAAGAAGTTGACAATTGGGATTAAGGCAAGCATAACCTCTCTATTGAATTTCCAGGACTTTTTTTTTTTTTTCCTGCTGGAGAGCAGTTTTTCTCAGAGAGCAGGGACTGGAATGCAAAAGTCATGATTATTAATGATTAAAATATTTTTGATGGCAAACTAGAACTTTGGCAGCAAGCGAATTGGGAAAAATGTGAGTCAAGACTTGGAATTCATTTATACAGTGGAGAAATAGCAATAATTGTAGAATAAGTGTACCATGTTAGTGAGGTCAGTTAAGGCAAAGAAACAATAAGAGCATATGTCTTATTGGGCAAATTAAATTTAGGCTTCTGGGAAAAAAGAAAAAAAAAGAAAAATTTATAATATTAGAAAAGAGAGACATGGAGCCAGAATTTTAAAAGTTGGACAATATGAATTCAGAATATAATTAATTTGAAGTAAGTAGAATTTTTTACAAAGCTAAAATCTGAACAAAAATGTTCCTGGGGCTGGTGCTGTGGCATAGTGCATTAAGCTGCCACCTGCAGTGCCAGCATCCCATGTAGGTGCTGGTTTGAGACCCAGCTGCTTCACTTACGATCCAGCTCTCTGCGATGGCCTGGAAAAGCAGTATATGATGGCCCAAGTCCTTGGGCGCCTGTACCCACATGGGAGACCCAGAAGACGCTCCTGGCTCCTGGATTCAGATCAGTACAGTTCTGTCCATTGCGGCCAATTGGGGAGTGAACCAGCAGATGGAAAACCTCTCTCTCTCTCTCTCTCTCTCTCTCTCTCTCTCTCACTACCTCTCCTTCTCTCTGTGTAACTCTGACTTTCAAATAAACAAATGAATCTCTAAAAAAAAAAAAATAGTGTTCCTAATGTATTCTCCTGCCTGGAACTCAAGAAATATCTCAAAATAATGAGAGGCTCTGAATCTGCAGATTAACAAAAATGCAGTGATTACTGATTATTGTACTATGAGGTAAGATTCATAAGAACACAGACACATCTATAAGATATGTAGGCCAATAGAACAGAATAGAAACTCCAGAAAACGATCTATGCATCAACAACCAAATTTTTTGCTTGCTTTATATTTTTTAACTTTTATTTAATAAATATAAATTTCCAAAGTACAACTTTCGGATTATAGTGGCTTTTCCCCCTATAACGTCCCTACCACCCGCAACCCTCCCATCTCCCATTCCCTCTCCCATCCCATTCTTCATCAAGATTCATTTTCAATTACCTTTATATACAGAAGATCAATTTAGTATATACTAAGTAAAGATTTCAACAGTTTGAACCCACACAGAACATAAAGTATAAAGTACTGTTTGAGTACTAGTTATACCGGTAATTCACATAGTACAACACACTAAGGACAGAGATCCTACATGGGGAGTAGGTGCACAGTGACTCCTGTTGTTGATTTAACAATTGACACTCTTGTTTATGACGTCAGTAATCACCCGAGGCTCTTGTCATGAGCTGCCAAGGCTATGGAAACCTCTTGAGTTCGCCAACTCTGATCTTATTTAGACAAGGCCATAGTCAAAGTGGAAGTTCTCTCCTCCCTTCACAGAAAGGTACCTCCTTCTTTGATGGCCCATTCTTTCTGCTGGGATCTCACTCACAGAGATCTTTCATTTAGGCCTTTATTTATTTATTTATTTTTTCGCCATAGTGTCTTTGCTTTCCATGCCTGAAATACTCTCATGGGCCATTTAGCCAGATCTGAATGCCTTAAGGGCTGATTCTGAGGCCAGAATGCTGTTTAGGACATCTGCCATTCTGAGTCTGCTGTGTATCCTGCTTCCCATGTTGGATCGTTCTCTCCTTTTTAATTCTATCATTAACCAGCTTCTTAATCACTAGGTAAATGCTCTCCCCACTGCAAGATTTGCAATAAAGTTTAATGAGGGATTGATTGATTACCATTCTATGGGTTATAACAGGTGATTAACATACAGATTGTTCAGATAAAAATAAATTCAAAGTCAAGCAAAAGTAGGATAGTATGAAGATATCTGATCCAATGTAATGGAGGTTTCAGGCAGAGGTAGAATAACTTTCTTAAAAACAGTTCCTCCATAGAGAAATTTGGCCTCAGGTTAATCTTAATCTTGAGTATATTGAAGCTCAGCTTGAGAAAGGACTCTCACTCTTTGCTATCTTTGTCATATGTGGCTTAAGACCCTTTCTAATTCACCAAGAGTTTGTGACATTCCCTTTGTAGGGAGGGCCACGTCTGTACCCTGGGTTGGTCCTCAATTAGAGGGCTATGAGCTTAGTCCTTTTCCTTATAATCTAGTTGGGAGGGGGGACAGTTTCCAGTCCTAATAATGATGCTATACATTAATGTTTATTCATAGAAGTCAACTTTTAAAAACTATTTTATAACGCTAAGAAAGGAAGCACTCTTAAGAATCTATTACATTATCCATAAATACAGATAAAAGCTTAGAAAATGGAAGAGCATATTTTCTTCTTATAATAAAATTTTTCATTAAAATAAATTGTTCAGTGTCTTTCCATATTTTTAATTCCCTGTAAGTCTCTCAATTTCTTTCATTTGTCTTTTGTTTTTCATCCTTTCTCGTCATAATCTATTTAATAATATTCTGTTATAAAAATTTGTGTGCTGCAAATATATAATTAGTAAATAATTAATGAAAGCACAGTGCTATATTAAATATTAAAAACATTTATTATAATGCATTTAAAAATTATTTTGTTGTCAGTGATATAAATGTCAGCTTATTTAATAAATATTCCTGGTTCCATTATTTCAATCACTTCTCCCACAAAAGTTCATTATATTAATTGCAATTCATCATTGGTGTTTCAAAAATATTTACTTTTGAATAAGTGTGTTCAAGAGTACAAAAGAAAAATTACCAGCTTCAACCTCTATTTTGCAATTAATAGAGCAGTTCCTACCCACAGCCACTGGGAGGTAGCACACGTATTGTGTTTTCATTATTTTAAATGTAAACATTTGGACATTGAATTCATATTACCAGAAGCTCATGATAGCATATTACCTGAAGTTAATGACAGAATTGTTATTATTTGCATTCAATTTTTGCTAACGCAGATAATTAATGACTACGGTGAAGTTGGTAAGACGAAAAGTCAGCTAAAAGATTCAAGGAGGCAAATGCCGTCTGTGTTTTGCAAGGAGGTCAGTGTTCTCTACTAAGGAAAACATACTCAATGCTGACAAGTTGGAATATTTTGCCATTACCATAATTTTCTGAAAAAATAAGTAGCAGAAAATCTTAGACTTATTCATATTCAATTTTAAAATAGCTCAGAAATAAAAATAGTTACAGTTGCATGACTGAGTTAGAAAATAGCATACAATATAGAAAGCTAATTTAGAGGCCTTCATAGTTATTCTAGTGGAAACAGATTTCTGCTTTGCAGTTTTTCTTTTAATAGTCATTAAATTGTTACTGTTAGTAAAGCACATTAATAGAATTTGGACAGTGTAGATCTACTGGAAATTCACCACTATAAGTAAATTTCTTTGTCATAATAGGCAATTTCCAATGTCATTAATATGGAAATTAACCTCAGAGCATTTTTTTCTTTGATTCTAATGTCCTGAAGGTGTCCAGTATTTTGAATAGTTACTAATTTTGGAAATATCAAATAAAACTTCCTTGCTCAAAGAATATTGGGATAAGTTTGAACTAATGCTAAATTGTCATTTACCTCTTTCTCAACACTTAACAATAATTTGGTATTACTTTATGAAACATAAAAATTTATAGTAAAATAATTCATACTTTTATCAGAAAATCACAAAATTAATTCCTCAAATACTAATAATTCATTATTTGCCACGTTATCTTTAATTAAAAGTCTTAATCAAAATAAAACCTTATTCATTCAATATTGAGAATTTGTGTACTCTAGCGAGGACAAAGCAATTCAAAGGGCAAAAAAAACCCACAGTGGGGAAAAAAACTGAGAAAAAAATGTCATGTGATTACTTGATTAGCAAAAGAAGGAAATATATAAAACCAACCATAGTTAGAAAATTCCAGTGTGCATTAAAATTACATTGACAGGTGTTGTATTCCTTGCTATTGACTTGGCCATTTAGAAAATCTAAAGTGTATGGGGCAGCACTGTGGCATAGCAGTATAACCCATAAAGCCTCCACCTGCAATACCGGCATCCCATATAGGTGGCGGTTCATGTCCGCTTCTGTTCTGGTTCCCTGCTAAAATACCTGGTAAAGCAGTGGAAGATGCCAAAATGCTTTGGCCACTGCCACCCATGTGGGAGAGCCAGATGAAGCTCCTGGCTCCTGGCTTTGGCCTGGTCCAGCCCAGCCATTGAGGTCACTTGGGGAGTGAACAGTGGACGGAAGATTTCTGTGTGTGTATGTGTGTGTGCATGTGTTCATTCTAAGTAACTCTGATTTTCAAGTAAATAACTAAATATTTTTAAAATACATAATATAAAAAAAATCTATGCCCACTATGCCACAATGCCAGCACCGAAACTCCTTGAGTTCTTAAAATTACATGTATTTATTTATTTGAAAAAACAAATGACAGAGAGAGGGGGAGAGACAAAGAGATCTTATATTTTCCGGTTCACTACCCAAAGCAGAAAAATGGCCACAGCTGGCCCAGACAGAAACAAGGAGCTTGGAATTCCATCCTGGTCTCCCATGTTTGGACCATCTGCTGCTGCTTTCCAAGATGCATTAGCGGGGAGCTGGATTGGAAGTGGAACAGTTATAACTGGAACCAACATTCCTAAATGGGATGCCTGGGTTGCAAGAGGAGGCTTAGCCCACTTTGCTTCAATGCAACTCTGCTTCTGAGTTTTACAATAAATAAATCTTCTAAAAAAGAAGTGCAGATTTCTGGTTTTGCTATATGATTTATAGTTATTTTCTGTACTGGCCAAAAAGATCGAGAATATTATCATTTTATACTTTCCATGTTCATTTTATTTTCATCTACTTGAAAGAGAGACAGACAGCAAGATCTTCCATCCTCTGGCTTACTTCTCAAATGCTCACAACACTCAGGACTGGGCTAGGCAGAAGTCAAGAGCCTGGAATTCCATCCAGGTCTTCCACTTGGGTGGGAGAGACCCAAGCACATTAGCCAGCACCTGCTGCCTCCAAGGATGCATATTAGCAGTAAGTTGAATGGTAAGCAGAGTAGGCAGGACTGGACACCAGTTACTCAGACATGGGATGTAGATGTCCCAAGGGGTGGCCTAACCCTCTGCTTCACAAGCCCCATCTGCTCCTCATTTTAAATTATAATCTTACAGTTTCTTCTGTTGTGCTACAAATTTGCCTACAACTCTACCAGAGCATCTCCATCTAGCTCTCCATGTCACCATCAGACACAAATTCAAATAACTAAAGTCCAAGCATTCATGATCACCAAAAATATTGGAAGCTCTCTTCATCTATCACTTAAGTTGCTCAATATAATGTAGTCTCTTTATTCCCCTTAAAAACAAACTGACAGATATTTCTTATACACTGAACATTCACAACCAGGGTTCACTCACCAGCAGCCCTGCAGACTTACATCCTTATCTGTTGCATAGAGGCTTATTTAGTGCATAAGTCAGGATTGTTACTTTCCTATAACCGCATCCTCTAGCAATTTAAGCAAAACAATTATTTATCTAAAATATAAAATAGCTCACAAGACCTCCAGGAAACCAAAGCAGAAAGATTGGAGACAAGATTGCCTTAACTTTGGGGGAACTGGAGCAACAGAATGCAAGCAGAATTCTGAATGTGACCTGCACACTCTTCCCAAATCTGATTCCACTGCACTCAAGAGGAGTCTCACGAACATTGTGTGGTCACCCCAGTCCACACGCTAAGCTTCTGAGTCCTAGAGAAACATGTAGTTTTGTAGTAGGCTGTCTTTGGCAAGATTGATCCAGCAAGAATCTTGAATAGGCCTGATGAAAAGTACTGTTAGACATGAAATGCTGGAGTTCTGAGTTGTTCTGTAAACACAGGCTTCAGGATCAGTTCTTTATTCCTAAGGATCTTTGTCTCATGGGGAAAGGCCTGGCCAAAATAAGGTACCTATTGGTAGGTATAAGCATTGCATTGCTGGGAGTCTACACAGTCAGGCAACCTGGAGCTGTTGAAAGTGAGTGTTAGTAGCTGACAGCCTAATATGAGCATCTCTGCTCTCTGCGGCTGCTGCCTCTGTGCTGGACTGTGGGGAGCAACTGGGAGCAACTCGGACTAGACTAAGTTACTGGAATTAAGACTTATTCTATGCATCTGCTCTCCCACAATATGGCGCTGGGAGAGGAGGAAACAGCTTCTACACAGCTGCCTCCAGTTCAACCAATAGACTGTGGGACCTGCTCCTGATTGGAGGAGAGCAGCGTACTTGGCGTGTGGGTGGCAGAGTTGGGATTGGCGGAAGAGGACTATAAAGGAGGAGAGAGACAACATGCACCAGGAACATCTATCTGAAGGAACACCTGTGCAGCCCCCGAGAGAGCCGGCCGGGGGTGTGCCGCTCCCCCGCGGAAGTGGGGAAAGTGGCTAGGGGGAACCGCCCTTCCACGGAGGTGGAAGGGACAGTAGCCAACCCGGGAAGAACCAGCAGCAGACCCGGGGAGGGCCGAGCAGACAAAAGAACAGCGCAGGGTCCTGTGTCGTTCCTCCACGAAGACGGGGAGCGACACCGCACTCATTCAGAAATCAATTCCTACAGCCACTGCTTCTAAACAGAAAGGGGATCCAGGTCGTTTACCACCTTCTAGATGTGCTCACATCTTAACTGCAGGGGAGACTGACCAAGACCTAACACAACTGACCTAACTCAACAGTGTGGGACACTGCCCAAACCAGGAAGAATTCTCAGTATTATTCATGGCAGTAAAGATACATTGTTAACTAAAGTTAGAGTCAGTTCACTTTTGTCCTTAAAATCATTTATGTCAGTTGCACTTGTTCTGCAAATACATGATTTAAACATATTATGCAGACTTATGAAAAGTCAATAAATACTTCAGAAAATTGCTTCTTTCAAAACATTATTGAATACTTTGGAAAAACTTGAAAGTAAGTTGCTTTTAAGTTGCTATTAAATTAAATGTGAGTGAAAAACCATTAAACACTAAAAAAGGCTGCAGTTTTAGATTGTTTCTCAAGTGGTTTAGGGTCAGGCCTTCATTCCACTTTAAAGAGAACAAAATTTGAAATCAACTGTAGATGGCTCATTATGGGCGTGGGCCATGAAGAGCAGACAATAGGTTACTTCAGTCAGAAGATCCATGCTCAACAGGAAGATATTAGCTCTAAAACCACTGGCACAACCTTTATCAGCTGGTGTGAAATTTGAGAGGACAAAGAAATCATCAGAGTGAGCCCAACAGAAATGATTTCCATTTATCAACCTGAAACTCAAAAATCTTACAGAAGTACTGGAGTCATTTATTGACTGAGAGCAATTCTGTAACAGAAAATTTTATTGTATGATTCCTTCCTTTAACAGGCTTTTTAAAATTAACCAACAGATTAGTCTTGCTTTCATTAAATAAGGTAATTTCTGCAATGTATCCCAATAATTAGAGTTATGGTTGTAACTTGATACCTGTCTTTGAACCAAATTAATTTTCTATGAACTCAGTTATACTATAATTAAGAAAAATGAGTGAAACAATCACCTTAAATTATTTTTGCCAAAATTTCACAAAGTAAAATAAATCACATAATTATTATATATTACTAATTAAGTCTTGTTTTAAAGAAGACAAATTAATAGCTTTTTAAAAAATGCTCACTACATGCCTTCATTGGTTTAACTTGTTATTCATAAACAAAAGTTAACTAAAATATTTTTGCAACTAGGTATTATTTTCATTTCACCATATTCTATACTATCAAGATCTGTGTTACATAGTTCATTTGCTTTGATTTCTGCATATATCGTTTAGCTTGGCTGTTATTCAGAATTAATAAATATTTTGAGAATGCCTTGTGATGTGAAAGTGAGACTTTCCTGGCACATCTGTCTTATGCTCTTTCCTTTTATACAGTTAGTTCTGGTCTTGTCACGTACAGTGCTCAACATTTAACTGGACCCAGTCTTTGACATTTGTTTGCCCCTTGACCTTTCCCAATTCTTGCACTCCATTTGTGCCCTTAATCTGGCATAACTCCCTTTTCTATGAGTTGGTGATGCAGCTCGATGCAGATCTGCCATGATGATCAGATTCTGGGTGATGGGGTGCAGTCCACTCTGCGGCCACCCCCTACTCTTCTGTATCCTGAATGCTGGTACTTTTCCAAGACTAGTTCCTAGCCCTCTATTCATCACTCACTGAACCCAAATAAATACCTACAATTTTCAGGAGATTAAACTATCTGAGAAAACTACTATTAATCTTTTTTGATACCTAATATTATTTGTCTTCCCCTTGTACTACGGTGCTATATTTATTTTTCTAATTTGTTATTGTTTTTTCATTCCATATTTCTGAAGCAAGCTGATTCTCTCTTGTCATTTCTAACCTGAGTTCTATCCATAGTAGCTTAAGATTTTTTATCAGTTTTGCATGTAACTACATATAGTAGGAAAATCACTTAACATTTGCTTCACTAATTAGTCATTTGTCATTTTTTCCACCACCTTAAGAAATGTGGAAGTAATAGGTCCACAGTTGATTTATTTGCTAAGTGCTATCAAAAGCTACTCAGACTCCTATCTTTTTCAGCTCCCTCAAAAGCATAGCCTGGTGCTTTTCTTCTTTTTATTTTATGATGGCTGTTTTGTTTTGGCTGGCTTTTTAGACTCTGCTTCCTTTCATGAAACAAGCACTTTATACCTCTGAACTTCTTAAAATAGTTATACTGGGATACAATTTACATTCGGCATGCTCTAATAAGTAAACAATTTAAAATCTATACATATGATAGGAAGAATTTGCATAATTACAGGTGTTTATATGATTTATATATGTTGTTTTAAGAATTTTATCAAATTATTTAGTAAAAATTGTTTTAGAAAACATTTATTTATTGATTTGTTTGAAAGAGTTACAGAGAAAGGGAGAGAGGGAGATAAAGTGAGATGGAGACGCAGAGAGATCTTCCATCTGTTGGTTTATTCCCCAAATGGCTCCATGACCAGGGCTGGACCAGGCTAAAGCCAGGGGCTTCTTCTGGGTTTCCCACATGGATGGCAAAGGCCCAAACACTTGAGTCTTCTGCTGCTGCTTTTCCCTGGCCATTAGCAGGGAGGTGGATTGGAAGTGGAACGTCAGGGACTCAAACTGGCTCTTATATGGGGTGTCAGCATTGCACAAGGCAGCTTAACTCCTTGGGCTATAATGCCTGCTGGCACCCATTACCAGGTTTTGAAGTAGATATCTCAGGATACACTCGATCTATAGGTAAAACATGAGAAGAAACATTCACAAATCAAGGCAACTGAGGCATATTTCACTTGATATCCTCCTAGCCCCTTGTGCCACATTGTGGAAGATATGGAGGAAACACAGGTCATTTTGGGGTTCTAATGCTAATTACAACATTTGTTAACAACAACAACAAAAAAACTTCGGCAACCGATTGCTCTTGTTTCTTTTTTTAAAAGTGATTATTTATTATTTGAAAGGGAGAACAACAGAGATGGGGAGAGAGAAAGAACGAGAAGGAAAGAGAGAGATATTCTATCTGCTCTTACTCCTTAGATGGTTGCAATAGCTAGGTTTTGGCCAGACCAAGCCTGAAGCCAGAAACTCCATCTTGGGTCTTCCTCTGAGATAACAAGGGCCCAAGTATTTGCTCATTCTCTGCTACCCTCCCAGGCATATTAGCAGGAAGCTGAATCAGAAGCAGAGTAGAGCTGGAATTCCAACTACCACTCTGATATACGATGCAGGCATCTCAAATCAGTTGCTTAACCTGTAGCACCACCTCGTTGGCCTCTACCCTTGGTTTTCTAATCTGCAAAAAAGAGACAATCTAACTACATTGCAGGTTTTTTTTTTTATAAAATTACTAATATTTTCAGAATATCTTTTGGTAGTAAGCAAGCACTATATGAGGACTAAATGTAAGAATAATAGGGATCAGTGTTGTTGGTGCAGCAAGTAAAGCCACCACCTGCAATATTGGCTTCTCATATGGGCACTGGTTTGACCATATAAGAGGTGGTTCGAGACCCAGCTGTTCCACTTCCAATCAAGGTCTTTGCTATGACCTGGGAAGGCAGTGGAGGATGGCCCAAGTCCTTGGGCCCCTGCACCTACATGGGAGACCTGGAGGAAGCTCCTAAATGCTATTACTCTGTCATGAATATACTGTTGCTATTCTTCTTATAGATATATCTGACACTTAATTAAATACGATGATGCATCAAAAATACTGGTGATGCAATAGTCGAAATGATAAGGGTTGCTGGGTGAGACACAATGGAATTCAGTCTCAGTTTAAGAATGGACTTCTTCACTTCATCCTCTGTGATGTCCTTAAGTGTTAAAGTTTGGATTAGGATGAAGATCAAGTAATTAACCTCTTATGTTTTGGTTCCCTTATACATAAAATGTAAATAATGCCCTTCTAACAGAGCAATGGTGGGCAATAATGAAGTTCTTGATGACATCCGTCATCCTCAAAACTCTTCTAAGTAGTATTATTTTGACTATAACATGATCTAATGTTGCAGGGGTGGATTTGGTTAATATGAAAAATCTGATTCTTTATTTACCAATTTAGCTATCTGGCTAAGTATGAAATTATGCATGATAGAATGAGCTTTTCTGTCATGCTTTAAAAGGTTTCTATTATGGGAACAAAACTATTAGAGCATAGAGAAGTGTAATGGTGCTTACCAGAAACTGGATATAGTGCAGGTGTGGGAAAAAGTTGATCAACAGGGACTAAATTATGCCCAGAAAGAAGTTCTGGTGTTCTGTTGCAAGGTAGGGTGACTATAGATTTCTCTAAACAAATTAGAAAAAAATACTTTTAATATTTCCATCATAATGAAATGTTAAAAATTTGAGGAAATGGGTATATTTACGTTGATTGGACATTACACAGTGTATACATGGATAGAAACAAAACATGGTCCCCCACAAATGTGTACAATTTTTAAGTGTCAGTTAAAATTTTTAAAAATTTAAAAATTAAAATGCAAATTTGGGAATGCAAAGGGATTTTTTCCCAATTAATTGACAGATTTACATGGTGGAGTGGAAAACATGAGTAGTTTAAGGAAATATATAGTAGTAAGATGAAGTCAAGAGACAAAGAAGGAATGTTTGCTATAAATTTGTTCCTCCTTCATGTTGTAATTATAATAGCATCAGAAGGGCATCACATATGCCATTCTATGTGATATATACATATGTAATTACATGGATGTATTTGTGTGAATGTGTGTATTTTCACATTTTGAAAGCAATACAGAAATACTCATTCATTTCTTTGTCCTTTATTTTTCATCTCCATTCTCTCTTCTCTCTCATCTCTCTAAAAGCCTGATTGTAAAAAATATTTATGTTTATTTATGGATAAATATAAACATTCAGTCAAAGTTTAAAATAACAAGTACAACAATGCATTTGGCACATTTTAAACTCAAGATGGATGTTGGCTCTGACTGGAATTACTCTGATCATTTGCTGCTCAGATGAAATACTTTTGTGCTATCTTTAACTTTGAACTCCCAATGATTGTGTAATATATTGCTTTGGAACTCCAGAAAGACATATTGGATGTAATAGTTACATGCATTTAGAGGCAGAAAAATGCTAATTCAGCTATAAAGTGGTTTCATTTGGATACGACGCAATTCTTGAGCTTGCTCTTTGTTTCTAAAGTGTAGAGTGTGAATACACACATTACAGAGCTCAAAACCATATTTAATTGCAACATAACTGGCTTTATTAATTCTTTTCATTTCTAAAAACCTTGTACTACTTTACAGGAATATAAGCATCAATGCATGAAACTCAGATACAGTTAAATGATTTCACAGAGCTAGCTGAGATTCTGTCTTAGAAACTGCACAAAATAGATGAGCTTCAGGCCATATATGCAGAAGCATACTGTGAATATTTTGATAGCTATTATGCTGGGAACAAATTTGAGAACTCTTTTCTCCCTTTGAATCCGGCAATTCAACCACTATATTTGCCAGCAAATATAATTTTAGAAATCATTAGAATTAATGAACTCATATTTTTGAACAATAGAAATATTCACTGCACTGAAGCTATTTTTAAATATATAGAAATACATTTTATTATAATATGATCTGAAGTTCTCAGCCTTTTAATTGCAGGGTTAATGACTGCAAAAATTTCACTAGGTAGCCAGTAGTAATGGTCTTCCCATCCCTAACCCACTTCTTTCTGAAGTGACTGAATCACTAATAAGATGTCTAATCCAGAACTTTTATGTTTGCCAAGCTAACATGAAATAGTCTGTAAGTGTTTGAGGTCTTCAATGTCTTCCAAAAAACTATAGAAAACTTAATTGCATATGATACATGGCCTTATACTTACATGAGTTAAACTGATATCTGCTTGTGTAGTCCTGATTTTTAACAGTCAAAACTTGGATGCATAGTAAATAAAAAAAACCAAAAAAATCTAAAATTTTTTCCACTTCCAGTAGTTAACTCATAGCAGGTTCCTGACACCAAACTCAATGTCGGTAGTCTGGGTTATTCATGATTAAAGACTCAGAATGCTCATTGTCTGATTTGATTTCTTATGGAAAGCATCAGGAAGTTTTTTGAGGATTCTCTTTTGAAGATAAACAAAAAGTAAAAGGAAGGCATCTATTGTCTTCTTTCACTAGAAAGCTACAAAATAGGCTTATCAATATTTCTTTATTCAAGGAAGGGAACACAGATTATCAACTAATCCTTCCACCCCCATGAATAGAAGGAATTAGCTTAGACAGAGGAGAGTTGTACAGGATATCCCTGCTCTGGCTCAATTCCAGGCTTAGAATTACCCACAGGGCCAGTGCTGTGGTGTAGTAGGCTACACCTCTGCCTGAAGCTTCAGCATCCCATAGGGTCGATGGTTCATGTCCCAGTTGTTCCTCTTCCGATCCAACTCTCCGCTTACAGCCTGAGAAAGCAGAGGAAGGTGGCCCAGGTGCTTGGGCCCCTGCACCCCATGTGGGACACCTGGGAGAAGCTCCTGGCTCCTGGCTTCATATCGTCCCATCTCCAGCCATTGTGGCCATTTGGGGAGTGAACCAGCGGATGGAAGACCTTTCTCTCTGTCTCTACCTCCCTCTGTACATATCTCTGCCTCTCAAATAAATAAGTAAATCTTAAAAGCCACTGCCTTCAGTGCCAGTATCCCACATGGGCACTGGTTCAAGACCTGGCTGCTCCACTTCTGATCCAGCTCTCTGCTATGGCCTGGGAAAGCAGTGGAAGATGGCCCAAGTCCTTGGGCCTCTGCACCCATGTGGGAGACTGGGAAGAAGCTCCTGGCTCCTGGCTGTGCTGGCCTGCGGCACAATGAACTGGGTCTTCCTGAAACAGAGAGTGGGAATGCCGGGACAAGGACATGGAGCCAAGACAAGTCCTGATCAAGGCTCGTTTATTGAATAAATGCAGTAGTATTTAAACATGACCAGTTGTTTACAAAGAGGAGCACAAAAGATTTACATATCAAAACGGCTCTTAAGGTTACAATAAAAACACTTAGGTGATAAATGAAGGTTACAGGTGTGACTGATTATTTGTATCATCTCTTGTGAAAGGTTTAGGTTCCTCCTGCCTCTTCCTGGAATCTCCCCTAGCCTAATTGTCTGTGCCGGGAAGTCTCCATTCATATGTTTAAGTGTAAACAAAGGGAGTGACTACCTGTGGCTGCCCACACCTGGCTTTGGATTGGCACAGCTCCAGCCTTTGCAGCCAACTGGGGAGTAGTTGGAAGTAGTTGGAAGACTTCTCTCTCTCTCTACCTCTCCTTCTCTCTGTGTGACTCTGACTTTCAAATAAATAAATAAATCTTTAAAAAAAAGAATTACCCACTTAAAGATTTTAGGGTCAATCGCATCTGATTGTCTTGTTGAGAAAATTAAGCATTGATTGTGTTTATCCCCTGCTATCCAATGTAACCTGTTTAAAACTGTGACTGATATCATTACACAGTATTGTTCCAGCTCTGAGGGGATTTTAATGATATTGTTCAGGAAGTATCATGCTTTTTTGCAATTAGAGACTTAAAAAAATTCTTTGAGCAGCATTTTCTTCCCAGCATCATCATCCCAGTATCCAGAAAACACAAGTTCAAAGGTTAAAAATTCAGAGTTGAAGTAGTATGCATATTTTGTGCTTAATAAGGAAAAAAGAAACTATGAGCAAGATAAAGTGATATCATTTGTTTATTGTTACTAGCCTCTTCTATGAGAATATAAACCCTTAGATAGTTCATAACTATATCTGTTGCACTAAGGTGGTCTGATGTAGCATAGATGTTCAATAAATATTTTTTAGATGAATGTACTAGTAATAAAAATCCTGTAGCAAGAAGTATTCTAGCACGGATAATTCTGATGGGTTTGGAGGCTTCTGATACAGGGCACTTAAAAAGAGACAAGAGGGGACAGGTGTATGACTTAGTAGTTAAGACTCTGCGGGGGCCCGAGCCATGGCACAATAGGTTAATCCTCTGCCTGTGGTGCCGGCATTCCCTAAGTGCACTAACTCTAGTCCTGGCTGCTCCTCTTCTGATCCAGCTCTCTGCTGTGGACTGGGAAAGCAGTAGAAGATGACCTAAGTGCTTGGGCCCCTGCACCCACATAGGAGACCTGAAAGAAGCATCTGGCTCCTTGCTTCAGATCAGCAAAGCTCCAGCCATTGCAGCTATTTGGAGAGTGAACTAACAGAAGGATAAACCTTTCTATCTGTCTCTCCCTCTCACTGTCTGTAACTCTACATCTCAAATAAATAAAATCTTAAAAGAAAAAAAGACTTTGCATGGGGAACCCACAGCACACACTGAAGTACTTGTGTTCATGGCCTAGTTCCACATCTGATTCCTGCTTTCTGATAATGCTCGCCCTGGGATGGAGCAGATAATGGCTCAAGTATTTGTGTTCTGCCACCCACCATGGGAAACCTGAGTTGAGTTTTCAGCTCCTGTCTTCAGCTTGGCACATCCCTGGCTGTATAAGCCACAAGTATACAGTGAAAAATGAAACACAATATGAAAACTTACATCATATACTTCATAATTTTTTATTTTTTAAAGATTTATTTATTTTATTTGAAAGTCAGAGTTACACACACACACAGAGAAGAAGAAGCAGAGAGAGAGAGAGGTCTTCCATCCACTGGTTCACTCCCCAAATGGTTGCAATAGCCGGAGCTGTGCCGATCTACAGCTAGGAGATAGGAGCTTCCTCTGGGTCTCCCATGCAGGTACAGGGGCCCAAGGATTACTGCTTTCCCAGGCATAGCAAAGAGCTGGATAGGAAGTGGAGCAGCTGGGACTCGAACTGGCCCCCAAATGGAATGCTGGTACTGCCAGCGGCAGCTTTACCTGCTAAGCCACAGCACTGACCCCTACTTCATAATTTATTGCATATAATCTGGAACAATAAGTTGTGTATAAAAAACAGCCAAACCCAGAAACCTTTTTGACCTGCTCGAGAAGATCAAAAGTTGGAGGAAATAAATTCAACATCTTCTACAACACCCACATACATTGCACACACCTTATACACAGCTCTCCCGAGGAAATTTCTCTCATGAGAAAACCAGTGGGAACATAGGTAACACTGAGTCCCAAATAAAGTGATTGGATATTAATTAAAGGTAGATTTAGCTTTTTATCTTTTAATTCCCATTAAGATAAAGGTGGTTTAGAAGCAAAACAGTAAGAACAATTGATTAAATAAGATGTTCGTGAAGACTTTGCATGCAATAGGATTCCTAGTAGAAGAGAATTACCTCACTGATTAAGAGATAAGGGGACTGTAAAGAATGTAGACATAAACTGTTACACCTACACATGGGAAAATGGGCACTAGAAGAAACTAGAAAATTTGGCAAAGCTTAGAAAGTGTAAAGTGAGACAAAGAATTAACTGAGAAGGGAATAGGAATTTAGTTTGGTGATTAAAACTCTAGTTAAGACACCTGTGTCCCATGCAGAGTGCCTGAGTTCGATATCTAGCTCTGGCTCTTGATTTCAGCTTTCTGATATTGAAAATCCTGGGAGGCAGTGGTGATGGCACAAGTAACTGTGTTCCTGTCACCCATTTGGGAGACTGGGATTGGGTTCCCAGCTTCCAACTTCAGTCAGGCCCAGTCCCAATCCATACAAGTATTTGGGGGAATGAAGCAGCAGATAAGTTATCTCTGTGTGTGTGTCTGTGTGTCTGTGTGTCTGTGTGTCTGTGTCTCTCTTCCCCACAGTAAATATATATATAGATAGATATCTATCTATCTATATCTATATCTATATCTATCTATCTATATATATAAATGAGGGGGATCTGTTGGTTTGTCTTTAACAAAAAAAAATAACAAAGTGAATTGCGTGATATGCGCTGGGCTTGCTGAACAGTGCTGAGTGTCCATTTAAATGTGCGATTCAGGATTTTGTACTTGAACTAAGTGCACTCTACTTTTTCCTTTTTCCCAGCAGTCTTTCTGTCAGTGAAATAGGCATGGAGAAGATAAACCATTCCTGTATCATAGTTTATTTTTAGAATTGTTCCTTACTCGTAAAATCTTCAAAATGGCTTACCTGCTAAGATTCTTTAATTAATTAATTAAATTTAATTAGTCCCCAAATTTCCTGAACCAAATGGTATTTATGCAAATTTCCTAGAACAAAGCGGACACAATGTCCTACAAAACTAACTGGCATTTATCCCATTGATAAGGAAACTGTGATAATATTTTGATCATCAATTACTATAAGGACACCAGTAAGTAATCTTTCTTTCTTTCTTTTTTTTTTGACAGACAGAGTGTACAGTGAGAGAGAGAGACAGACAGAAAGGTCTTCCTTTTCTGTTGGTTCACCCCACAATGGCCACTGTGGCCAGCGTGCTGCAAGGGCCTGGGACCAAGGACCTGGGCCCTCCTCCACTGCCCTCCTGGGCCACAGCAGAGAGCTGGACTGGAGGAGGAGCAACTGGGACAGAATCCAGCGCCCTGACCGGGACTAGAACCTGGTATGCCAGCACCGTAGGTGGAGAATTAGCCTATTGAGCCACGGCGCTGGCCGTAAGTGATATTTCTACATATGGAAATACTAGCTTGGAATGGAGACATGTCAATCATGTAATAAGATAATGTAAGAATTATTTCTTGATGCAAGTAGAGCCAAAAAACGTGAATTGTACCTGATTAGAATGCCAGATTTCTGTTTTAGGTAGACAGTAACCAATTCAATTTTGTTCTTTGATTTGGGGATGTTATAAACATTGTACCTCCCCTTCAAGGTAGAAAGGGGACAGTGCTTTATTAATTTCTGACAGAATTCACTAAAGTTATTCTACCCATATCCATTTCATCCTAGCAAATCCATGGTCAGAACTGAGGTTTCTTTATATTTGCCCACATTAGAAAAAAAATAAAACTAAATAAGCTGAATATAACTCATGTTGGATGTTGCGATATTTTCAGATTGAATTGAATGTGGATTTCTTTGCTGTTTTGAGAACTCAAAAGAATAAATGGTGAAATGATTCTACACCCTTGCAAAATGTTATTTTAAGGGATTAAAATCATTGTCTTTTGCCTCCAACCTGCCACATTGTCCATAAATCTCTCTTTAACCCTATGTGCATGTTGGCTGATGAGAATGCATGATATCTCCTCTCAGACAGAACCTAAGCAACAATTCATGCTGAATTTCTCCGTTAAAAATTATGACAATTCTGGATAGAGCGTTTTTTTTTTATTTTTAAAGATGTTTCATTTATTGATTTATTTATTTGAGAGGTAGATTTACAGACAGTGAGAGGGAAAGACTAAGAGAAAGGTCTTCTGTCCATTGGTTCACTCCCCAAATGGCCGCAATGGCTGGAGCTGTATCAATCCAAAACCAGGAGCCAGGAGCCTCTTCCAGGTCTCCCACGCTGGTGCAGGGGCCCAAGGACTTGGGCCATCTTCAACTGCTTTCCCAGGCCATAGCAGAGAGCTGAATGGGAAGAGGAGCTGCCGGGACTAGAACTGGCGCCATATGGGATGCCGGTGCCACAGGTGGAGGATTAAGCTATTGCACCACAGCGCCCTCTGGATAGTGTGATTTAAACTGATACGCAATTTAACTTGGTATGTCCAATTGACTGAACTGTGAGATGCTCTAATTAATTAACAGAGTTGCCAGAATGATAATTTACATTGATAATGAATGTACTACTAGAAAGAAAATAGTCTTCCTAAGTATAATTTTAAAGATATTAAAAATAAGATCTACATTGTCACAGAGAACTCAAAATTCTGAAACTGAAGAATCTGATTAAACGCTCTACACTTCTTTTCTTCACCATGTCCTCAACCGAAGAACTACTATAGCTCCAGAAGCTGGCACATTAGCCTTACTGGAGACATATACTAAGACCAGCAAAGCTCCCTCCCCTTCCTTGTGCAAAGTTGTGCACATCAATGTGGTTTTGTGCTAGTATTAACAAAATGAATGTATCACATGTGCTATACACCAGAATTGGACATAATTTTTAAATATATAAAGAAATTTCCAAATTTCCAGTTCCCAAGTCTTGCATGCATGGGGATGCTGCCCTAACGATCTTATCTAGTTCTAATTACTTCTCAACAGTCCTACCTCTTAACACCATAGGTTAATTAAGCATTTATCCTTTCAATATTTCACAATGGGGATTAAAAGTCAGCACAAGAATTTTGGAAAACACTGAAACCATGTTCAAACCATAGCAGAACCTTATAAGAGGAAGTTCACAGGGCAAACTACGGCCCTACAAGTTGGAGAGAAATTGGCTTGCTGGAAAGGAGACTCCTAATTGGAAATCCCTGTGGGAACCAATAGGAAAAGGTGATTTATAACTGATGAATTTCTGGAGATTCAGTGTGGACAACTCTGAGTGTAAAAATTCCCAAAAAACTCCTAACGTGGGATGGCGACCCACAGTACTATGAGACTTATCTCCAGGAAGTTGACCAGGTTTCCACAATAAACAAGGCTGGAAAATCCCCTTGTGCTACTGACAGAGGGAGGAAGAAAAGGAACCCTTCTGAAAGATGCCAGATCACTCTGTTCTTCACAAAGCCTGTCTTTAGGAGAAACTAGAGCCTATCCTGCTGCAGTATTCTCAGATCCACCTGAATTAGGCACAGGGAAATGCCCACCTCCAGGTTCCTCCAACCTTTTAGTACTACCTTAAAGAAACAAAACAACTAAAAATCATGTGTGAAGTTCACAGTCCAGAAGTATAAACTCACCAAAAGGCTCAGATATAATCATAGTACTATAGAATGGTTCCCTTCATCTCCCTCCTTATCATCATATTATTAAAGCACTATTTACATAATTTCCTTGTACTTGGTATAGCTTCTCTATTAAGAAAACAATATAACATGTGCTAAATGGCAAAAACAAAAACAACTCAATCGGAAGATCCGAACAAGCATCAGAATCAGACATGGCAGAGATGTTAGAATCATAAACTAAAATTTTCTTAGAAATCTACAGTTAACGTGCTAAGGGCACTGATAATGAATAGACAGCATTCAAGAACAGATGGGTCATGTAAGCAGAGAGATGGAAATTCTAAGAACTCAAAAGTAATGCTAGAAATTTTAAAAAAATTGTAACACTAATTAATGCCCTTTAATGTGCCTATTAAAAGGTAAGACTTGTCTGGAGAAACAATCTCTGAGTTTTAAATATATCAGTAAGGGCTGGTGTTATGCTGCAGTGGGTTAATCTGACGCTTGGGACACTACCCACATCCCATATCAGAGTGCCTTGGATTGAATCCCACTTCCCGGTCTGATCCAGCTTCCTGCTAATTCACATTTTGGGAGAAGTGGTTATGGCCCCATCCATGTCCTTGCAGGCATTTGGGGAGTGAAGCAGTGGGTGAAGGATCTCTCTCTCTTTCTCTCTCTTTTTATTTCAAATACTTTTTTTAATCTCCCACCTCTTAAAACTAAACTGGAATTAAAATATATTAAACTAATTGAAATGAAACTATAAAGTCAAAATTTATGGAACCCAATGAAATCAACACTTAGAGAGAAATTTAGAGCATTGAATACATCACTTAGAAAAGGAGAACGATATAAAGTCAATAATGCAAGTTTCCACCTTAAGAAACTAGAAAAGAAAAAAAACCAAATGCATTAAAAGTAAGCCAATGAACATAAATAATAAGAATCAGAACAGAATTCAATAAAATTAAATGGAAAGTGGAGATATTAATGGTGGAGAAAGATCAAATGGGTAGAGAACTTTTTTGGCAGCGATGTCAGGAGAGAGATAACACAATGGCTTAAGGAGTGACTGTGGAGAAATAGAAATTCCTTAGTGAAGATTTTATTATAATTTACTGTGTTATTTGTGTTCTGACACTGTCTCATTTGTTAATTCTTTAATAAATAATTCATTTTATTCAAGCACCAGGTAGAATGGATTTTCTTTGGCTTGGGAAAGTGGTGTTAATGAGATGGCTTTCCATGAAGGAGTCACATTTAGGATACATTTGTTATGCTGATAGTAACAAATGCTTCCTGGCTAGTGAAGTGATGTTTATAAAGTGTTGAACACATTGTCTGACTAATAGCAGGCATTCAATATAGAGTAGCTATTTATTATTCACTGAGCTAGGTTGTATCAGCCTAAATAATATGTAAAGACACTCATAGTAAACAGTTGTGTTTCAATGAAAGTTTTGCAAAAGAGTTTGACTTTTCCTTGTAAAGCCTGTGTCTAAGATGAATCCATCCTTACCTCTTCTCATGTGGTGACTGTTGCTCCCCCTCTTCATGGAGGAACGACACAGGACCCTGCGCTGTTCTTTTGTCTGCTTGGCCCTCCCCGGGTTTGCTGCTGGTTCTTCCCGGGTTGGCTACTGTCCCTTCCACCTCCATGGAAGGGCGGTTCCCCCTGCCACTTTCCCCACTTCCGCAGGGGAGCGGCACACCGCCGGCCGACTCTCTCAGGGGCTGCTCAGGTGTTCCCCTTAATGTTCCTGGTGCATGCTGTCTCTCTCCTCCTTTATAGTCCTCCTCCGCCAATCCCAACTCTGCTACCCACACGCCGAGTACGCTGCTCTCCTCCAATCAGGAGCAGGTCCTACAGTTTATTGGTTGAACTGGAGGCAGCTGTGTAGAAGCTGCTTCTCCCTTCTCAGCGCCATGTTGTGGGAGAGCAGATGCATAGAATGTCTTAATTCCAGTAACTCAGTCTAGTCCGGGTTGCTCCCCACAGTGACAAAATCACTGTCTACCTTTGACTACACAGCTAATAGAGTGACTCCAGTTTAGGACATATTTCTTATTCATGCTCCACATCTAGATAACTGAGGGAAACATCAAAAATTTCAATATTTAACTTCAAATAATTAAATACATGCTTTAAAGACTGCCCAAGAACCAAGTTTGTTTTGTTTATAGGAACTTATTGCAAGGTGTCTGGTGTGTAACAAATCTTCCCAGGCAGACAAATCAATTAATTCACAGGCTTTCATTGGGATTCCGCTCCCGGGCGAGGTTCCATGGTCCCATCAGAGCAACATAGCGGGGGCCGGGGAAGTCGCGCGTCAGAGAGTGGGAGAGCTCCTTTTATAGATTCAGGGCATGGGGGTTAAAGGTTGAGGCGGGTCTGATCCTCATTGGTTGACCTTTGATGATAGCTTTGGGATCCGCATGGAAGGAAGGCCTATACTTCCGGGAATGGAGAAGTCCCTACCTGTACTTCTGGGGAAGAAAAGTCCTTGTCAAGGTCCCTGCAGGTGCCTAAAGGTCAACCAATGAGGATCAGACCGGCCTCAACCTTAAACCCCCATGCCCTGAATGTATAAAAGGAGTCCTCCCAATCTCTGACGCACGACTTCCCCGGCCCCCGCTCTGTTGCTCTGATGGGACCGTGGAACCTCGCCCGGGAGCGGAATCCCAATGAAACCCTGTGGATTAATTAATTTGTCTGCCTGGGAAGATTTGTTACATGCCGACACCTTGCATTTATTTATTTTCCACACAGAAACATGCAGCAGAAAACAATGAATATGCAGGGGACTCAAACAGTGGTAAATAATTTATTTGGCTTCAGATGATTAAAAGAGATATGAAATGGTGAGACACTGGCTGGTATACGTGTGGGGCATGGAGCTTGTCAGTCCTCTCTCCGTGAGCCACCAGGGGTTGCCACCTACATAATTGTCCATGTGAAGCACTAAACCATTGTTCCTTTGGTGCTTCAACACTATCCATGCTCCTCAAACACTCAGAGTAACTCAGGAACACATAATCTTGAAGAAAACGTGTATTTCTCCAGAGAGTCACCTGTGTCCCATAAAAACCAATCTCCAAGATCTTCCTGATGTCCTGTGGATTTAATCAGGCAGATTTTTCTGTCATACTGGGCAGGAGTCTTTAAAGTGAATAGCCTCCGGTATTAATACTCTACTCTACACTTCTATGATGTCAGATTTCTAGATTTCACAAATGAATGAGACCAGATAGTATTTTCCTGTGCCTGGCTTGTTTCCTTTAACATAATATCCTCCAGGTTCATGAATGTTGCTGTAAATGACAGAATTTTATTCTTCATTAAAGCATTGTAGTGATTACCAGAGGCTGGAAGGACAATGGGGAGAGGTTGGTCACTGAATATTAAATTACAGTTAAATCAGAGAAATAAAACTTGTTATTTTATATCACAGGATGTGGAATGACTATAGTTAACAATATTGTAGAGTACATTTCAGATATACAAGAAGAGAGGATTCTGAGTTTTTCACCTCAAAGAAATGATAGATGTTTGAAGTAATGGCTGTGCTAAATACTGATTTGATCTTTACATGGTGGATATACGTATTAAAACATCACACTGCATCCCATAAAATGTATAATTATAATACTAGTTTAAAACAGAATAAAAATATAGAAAGTGAATAAACATGTTAAGAAAACAAAAATACCTAAAATAAGTCAATTATCAACTAAGAATGAAGAGGAGGAAGAAGAAATTTACATTTATGATGTCTATCTCTCTATTTCTGTCTGATAGGTAGTTTAAAAAATTATTTCTCAAATGCACGAGAAAATCATACCGTCATTAGTGTACTAACTATTTCCAGTAATATTTGTGAGTATAGTTTGAATAAAAAACAACCTTGTTCGAGTTATATTGATTCTCAGATGTATAGAATGATTTACTATAATAAATCTTTTGAATTACTTCTGTGTTATTTTGTCAAGGCTACCCCTCAGGGTTGGGCCCATTGACTTAACAGTTAAAACATCAGTTAAGATGCCTCAGTCCAATATTGGAGCACCTGGGTTGGGTGGTAACCTGTTCCAGATCTTCTAGTTTCTTGGTAATATGCATGCTGGGAGGTACCAGTGAAAGCTCAGGTGGTTGGGTCCTGGCCACCCACAAAAGAAACCCAAATTGAATTCACACCTCCAAGGATTCAGTGTTGGTCTCGGCCATTGCAGGAATTTGGGAAGTGAAGCAGCTGATAGGGTCTCTCTGCCTCTCCCTTTCTCTGTACTCTATCTCTATCTCTATATCTCTATAACAGCTCTATCTCTGTCACCATTTCTCTGCCTCTCAAATACATTTGAGACCCTTTCACAGTTGATTGCATTGAAATTATGAAGATACACTTAGTAATCATAATAATGGAAAAAAAAATTCGTGTTTCCAATCTGGTGAACATATTGGGAGGAACTGACTTTGCCAGAGAGTTACAATTTTCCAGCATAAGTAAAGCAAGGTTTGTTTTAATGAGTTTGAAAGGGTTTAGGAGAGCAATTCTATCAGAGGAAACAGAAATTCTTCATTCTTTTAAGTGTTTTATTTGAAATGCAGAGAGACGAGAGGAAGAGAAAGAGAGAGAAAGAAGCATGGCCAGGACCCAAATACTTTCATCATTGTTTGCTGCCTTCCAGAATGTGCATTAACAGGACACTAGAATGGGGAGTGGAGTTGCGACTCAAACCAGACAATTCAATACAGGATGCAGACATCCCAAGTGATATCTTAACCAATACTTCAAATGTCTACTCCATTCCCTGACATTTTTAAGCATAAGATATAAAAATAAAATATTTGTTTTTCATTTAAATTTATCTGACTAAAGTATTAAGGATGAACATGACAGAGCAGTGACGCAGTAAGAAGGGCATGGTTGAGGATAGCACAGGATCACAAACTTTTATTTCACACCACTCACTGTTACGATTGGGGCTGGGAGGAGTTTCATTTTCAAAATATCACAAACTACTTATATTTAGCACAATGGAGGAGGTTCATGTTACATCTAATTCAGATGGATTATCCTGCAGTTGGGTTTTTATGTGCAGATCTACAAAGTTGACCACTAAAATGAAAGTTCCAAATAAATGAGGCACAAATGTTTTCAAATGCCAAAAACCACTCCTATAATCATGTTTCCAGGGGCTAGATGTTGACTTATTCTGTTTCCAGGAAGCAGGATATATAATAATTGAATGGCAGTGAGTAGAAAACCTAAATAAGAGTGCACTCCTGTCTTCAGAGAGCTGGCAAGGAGAGAACATCACTAGCATGCTCCATTCCAAATTTAAGGGCAGCTGAGAGCCAACGAAGTCCAACCTTCCACACAAAGTGAAGCGTAAATTTTCCACCCACATCACGGCTGGCTTCTCAAGTTGTCTCATCAGTGTCACCTACAAAGCATTCTTCGCCTGAGATAATTTGGCAGAATCTTCCACCCTGGGACATTGGAATGCAGCCAATCTATCAGCGTGGAAGTGAGCTTGCAGGAAGCTTATGTGGCTGTTGGATCTGAGGCTGATTGAAGGAGGGTGATTCTGAGCAACTTGGTTGGTAAAATGTCCTTAGTGGTATAAAAATTTATTACTCAGGATGCTGAAAGCAATATACACTATTTTTCAGGCAGTAAAAAGCTCCACAAGTAATCTGTTTGCTGATTTTATTTTGCTTTCAATTTCAATGAAATATAACCATTTTAAACAAGGGAACACCTATCAGCAAAAGAACCTTATAGACCATAAGGCAGAGTGTCCCCAAAGACCTTGAATTTGCAAATGGGAGTTCTCTGTTCACAGATCAGAACATTTTTCCATCTTGACCCAACAATAAACATATTGGACAGTTTCTATAGTATTTAATTTAGGAAAATTGGTGGGAATAGCCAGTCAGTTCCACTCCTTTCTCGTACAAATTATGACTAATAAAAAATGGTTGTTATGATATAGAGTTGATCTGATCTAATGTTTAAAAGAGAGAGAGATTTATGAAAATATAGGAAAGACTGACATTCCAATTATGAGCCTTGGCACAGTAGAATAAAGCTCTGCTTGTTGTGGTACTGGTACTGGAGACCATTAAAAGGGCTGATTTTTCCCTGTGTGGCTTACCATGAAGTTGATTGGCGGCTGAAACTCTATCATATGTGCAGAGCAACTGTCAACTATTAATAAAAATAGCTGACCCAATGACAAACGATTTCTACACTAAACACTTGTATTAATTAACCTGATCCTTCATTCATAAACAAGAGCTGACCATAAGGATCACCACGTACGTGAAGAAAATTCATACTGTAGAATTGAAAACATTATATGAACAAACACACAACTAATGGTAAAGGGATCAGGAATTACTTGGAGAATAAGAGTAAACAAAAAAAGTATAAACTTCATACTATATTAATACGAATAAAAGGTATACCTATTAAACCAGAATTGATTGCTTTAAAGGAGAATGACTAAAGAACAAGAAAAAAGTCATTTCCAGAAGAAAATAATAAAAAATTAATATAGGGCTGTGGTGGAATGAGAAGGCCCTGCCAAGATGGCTGCTGGTGACGGAGCGACAGTTAACTCAGGAATGGCTTCAGAAGCCACCTGGAAACCACCTGGCAACGGAGCCTGCCTGGCAACAGGCAGTGATTGGTTAGGGCATAAACCGCCTCTTCACCGGATTGGCTGCCTCGGCTAAATAAGCTGCTGTAACAACTGAAATAAACAAGTCTGCGGGCTGCTTTCACTCAACTCCAGGGTCTGTGTGGTGACTCCGCGCCTCTTGCCCCCACCGTGCTCCTCCTCTCAGAACGAATCCACAGCAACATAGGGCTAACAATTATAAAAGAGATCTGAGATGCATGGCAAAAAAATGCAGAAATTAAAACAGGGAAGAGTAAGAAGTGTAGATGTTGAAGACAGAAGTCTTGCATTTATCTAAGAATACAGTTAAAAGAAAAATGATGAAGAGACAAAAGGTAGAGAGATAACAGAACGATTTCAGTTAAATAAGAGAGAGAAATGTGTGCATTTTAATTTATTTTTTGTATATCTTTTCCAAAAAGGAAAAAAGGTAAATTACAGAATGATCCATGTAATGTGTGCCACTATCAAGACTTGAGAGTATACAACACTACACTAGTGCAGTTGTAACAAATAATATTTAATTATTTAAAAACATTTTATAATTGGAAAATGTATCTTATGAAAACACTATAAATGGATTATAATTTATTTATGCACTACTGTGAGTTTATCCTATAATTTTATTTTTCTTTAAAGTTTTGAAGTCTTCTCTTCCCACAGCTTCAAATAAGTCTATAATTTTTAGCTTTATAAAGAAAAATAAGCATTGGTGGTATTACTTTAAGAGCTGATAAAGCTGAATGATGGATCTAGGAATATTATATTTTTTCTGTATTTTAATAAAATTTGATAGAATTCATAATTTACAGAATAAATCCTAAATATAGATATAACCATGAACTTCCTCTAAGATGTATATCAAAAACATACCTTTCTGAGCAATGTTTCTTCTTCCATTTACCTTTTTTTTTTTAAGATTAATTTATTTGTTTGAAAGGCAGACTTTCAGAGGATGAAGCCAGTAGCCAGGAGCTTCATCTCAGTCTCCCATGTGGGTGGCAGGAGCCAAAGTACTTGGGTCATTATATTTTGCATTCCCAGGCACACTAGCAGGAAGCTAGATGGGAATTAGAGCCACTGTGACTCGAACTGGCACCCATATTGGCTGGTGGGATTGCAGACCATGGCTTAACCAGCTTTGCCACAATGGTGGTCCTCTTTCACTTACTTTTAATGGTATCATAATTAGAAACTAGAGTGATCATCTTGGGGAAAACAGAATTGAGGAGATAACCAAATTCACATTTATGAAAAGTAGCAAAAACTGTTAAAATTTGCTAAGCTTATTATGGATTTCTGTGTACTTTCTTAGAGACTAGAAAAACCTTTAAGGCCAAAATCAATCTGTCTGTGTGTTGATGCAGTTTCTTGGCTCAAGCATAAGCTGCTTAATGAATTGGAATGAGAAGACTACAATGACTTGCAGCAGAGAATTGTGCACTTTCTGCCTGATTCACACGGATTCTTAGGAGTTTCCAACTTTGTATTTAGTTTGTGCATGTAATGAGAAATTTCAGTCATTTTGCCTTTGGAGTCAATGTGGAATATTCTATCTTTTCATGTACATGTGGGACAGTTTTCAAATTAAACATCTATTTCATATCTATATCCATATTCAAGTAAGTAATGGAAAAACGAAGGCACAGGAGGTGACAATAATTCTCTATATGGAGCAGTTGAATGTCCTTTCCTGATCTCAGAAAGCTATATATAGAGTGTGCTGCATAAATCCTACTAAGTCAATGTGCTGGATGAAACATTCCAATAATAATTCCACAAATACAGATAGCAGTAGATAGATGATAGAGATAGATAAGTAATGCTCACATCTGTCCACATATAGAGATACATAGGCATGAATATATGAAGGTATATGGGGATGCCATTACCTAGGAGGGGAAAACATATGAGACAGGCCCTCAATATCTAGAAAAACATATAAAGTATAACATAATACAGAAAGAATAATATAATACAGAAAGAAGCAAAGTCATGATTAGATATTTGGGAATATATAGAACCAAGAGATGAAGAGAGATATGTCTGTGCTGTTCAGGTCACTTCTCCGTCTGCCCAAAGCTACCTTGGATAGTCTCATAGTTTCTCTTTTCTGTTTCCTTCCCTTCTCTCACCCATTCTCAACAACTCAGCCTTTTCCATCCTGTGGTACTTCTTATCTCTGTGTTAGAGATAGGCCTTAAAATCTCAGAAGTCATGCACAAAGATGCCTCTTCCTGGCATGGTTGCTCAAATCCTTAGAGTTGCAGTGGGCAAGCTATCAACTTTTCATGTAATTTAAACGACAGATTCCATGATTTGGATCTTTTGTCCAAAGTGCTATGCCTATGCTCCAGGGATGCAGAGGACATGATTTTACAATTCAATTTTTATTCAGTTTTGAAAAATTATTTGTAATATGTGGCTTATAGTGCTCTGTAGAGTAATGTACACATTTATGGTGGGGTTTAAAGTATAATTAAAAAATACATAAATAAATACATGGACAGAAGGCTCAAATTGTTTAACTGAATGTACTCCCAAAGGGTACTCTAGAAAATAAAAATGTTTTGTTAACATTGTTCACCTAAATGTGTCAGCTTTCTGCATTTTATATTAACAATAACAATAGAAAATGTTGTGATTTTAAACCATCTTAACAAGCTTGCTTTCCCCACTAGAAATAAAGTGAAGAAAAAGAGAGGTGCATCCTGCCCTACACAATTACTTTTTGGAGGGAAATATCAAATATATAAAAAAAAAGTTAATGAAGATGTATTGCTTTTCAAGGAAGTTGTTAGCTCTCACAGAGGAACTAAAGTGTGTAGAAAGAACTTTTTGTCTCCATGTTACCTTTACAGTATTGTATGCTGCTTGGGCTCCTAGCTTGCCCTTTGCCTCTTCCAGTCTCTGTCACGTTGTAGCCTTCATCCTCATAAATCAAAATGCGTCATTGTCGATAGCAGTGGCCTTCCATTTCTCCCCATTAGAGTCAGTATAGAATTTGAAATTCCACACATAATGTGGCCGTGGATACCTCTATAATCCTATTTCTTACTGCCCTTGCACCTTGCTTGCCATCTCAACAAAGACAACAGACATGTTCCTTTCTGTTTCGGGGATATGCATTTGCAGTTCTCTCTGTATTCAGAACTCATCCCCTCTTTGCTCATATGACTTTCTTTCCTTTATTTATATCTCTTTTCAAATGCCTCTGCTTCTCAACTGACCATTATAACTGAACTACAATTTCCATCTTACTTTACATCCTCCAATTCTGCTTTCGTGATGCACTTAGCACTTATTACCTGGCTCACTATACAGGTATTGAATAAAAAGATCAATAAGAAAAATTCCTGCAGTCTTCTTGACTTCGAATTTCTCATCTAAAAATAGGAAAGACTTAAATCAATTTCCAGGAACCTATCAATTCTTATGTAAATTCATAATGAAAGTAGATTTGTGAGATTTTCTTTGGTTTAGCATATTCTTGTTAGTTACTCAGCAATTTTACACTTTGGGAAGCTTCTTAGTAGATTGATGTGATTTTCCTCCAACATTTAGAAGAATCCTTGTGTTCTCTGGGAGATGCATAGACTTTTCTTTAAATATTTATTTATTTATTTGAAAGACAGAGTTACACAGAGGCAGAGGCAGAGAGACAGAGAGGGGTCTTCCATTCACTGGTTCACTCCCCAGATGGCCACAATGCCTGGAGCTGCGCCAAT
The DNA here is from genome assembly GCF_964237555.1 of Oryctolagus cuniculus. NCBI lineage: Eukaryota > Metazoa > Chordata > Mammalia > Lagomorpha > Leporidae > Oryctolagus > Oryctolagus cuniculus. The sequence continues at coordinate 71,030,630 of NC_091445.1, read as the reverse complement.
CCAAAGCCAGGAGCTTCTTCCCATCTGGGTGCAGGGGTCCAAGGACTTGGGCCATCTTCTACTGCTTTCCCAGGCCAAAGCAGGGAGCTGGGTTAGAAGTGAAGCAGCTGGAACTCAAATTGGCACCCATAAAGGATGCTGGCACTGCAGGCGGCAGGTTCACCCACTACGCCACAGCGCTGGCCCCACATAAGACTTTTGAAAGTTTTTTCATTTTGACTTGGTGAGGGTGGGACTAAGTGAGACAGGCTGTCTTCCAATATCCATATATTTCAGGGCAAGAGACAAACACACATGTTCGTAAGGATGTAAGAGATGTGAATCAAACTTTTCCCATGGCTCAGACTCGTTTCTCCACCCTCATCCAAAAATACCTTGGTTATAGACCTTGGGACCTAGAAAGTGATTCTGATGGAGCAGCTCTATTGACAAGGCAAGGTGAAGGCAGAGCCTGTGTTGAGGACAGGACCTGCCTGAAACCGTGACAGATATTGGGCTGGTCAAACACCCCAAAGAGCTAGCAAGAGCAACTTCCTCCCCCATCATTCCAATTTTCTGACTCAGGATTTCCAGGCAGTTCCAGCTCTGCCACCCACATTCAAAGATTTGGGACAATGAACCTTGAACAAAGGCAGTCACTCTTTCTGTTTTTCCCACACAAAGGCTGTAATTTTCTCATCCCACCACTCTCTAAAACACACACACACTCACACACACACACACTCACACACACTGACGCACACACACACACTCACACACTCACACACGCAGATCCTTATATCTGCATGGTGTAGTACAGCTCCGTGTCCAACTCCTGTGATTTTCCTAACCCAAATTGTTATGGAATTTTCCAAAAATTGTTTTATATGTCCCAAACAAAACATAACATCTTTCTGCACTGACATTTGTGGTATGTGGGGTCCCCTCAGGCTTGAGTTTCAGAGTACTGCCTCCTCTTGCCCAGGATGGGATGCTCAGTTAGGTCATGGCAGCATCTGGAAAACACGCTCTCCTCAGGTGTCCACTGACTTTGGCCTTTAGACCCACCATGGAGCATCTCAATAATGCCATTTCCTCTTTATGGAATCTTTTTAGAAAAACAACCTCTACCTATATCACGAGGACATATATGAGTAAAAATGTCAGTTTTAACACTTGGAGATCACTTTGTGGTAAGTAAAAAACAATTTAAAATATTGAATATCATGTATAATATACCTCCAGCTGTATGGCAGAAACTGTTAAAATTTTTGTCTGAAATTTTGGTTGAATAATGAAAAGATTGCATTTTAATATATATTCTACTATATCAAAAAAGAATCATACAAGTTGAATCATAACAAGATAATAAATAGTTGCTTAGTTGGGAACATACACTATTTAGATGATAAGACAGTTGTCACTCATTGAATTCTACTTTAGAATAATTAGACTATCTGGGTAAAAGTCTGAAACATTTTATGTATCCGTGTTGAGAGACTGGATGGAACTGGGTAAGACAACTGCCTCCAAAATTCATAAGGATTACAATAAATATTGTCACATGATAGTGACAATAACAAAAACTAAACACTTTCCTTATGCATTACATTACATTACAAGTGATATACACACACATATCTATAAAATTCTAATTTAGAGAACACATGCTACCTTTGGCCCTTTGAAAAGTTGAATCCAACAATAGATTATCAACATAGTTACCGAGTTCCTGTTTATAATAAAGCATAGTTCTAGCTCTTTAGAGGGAATCTAGAAGCTAGAACATACTAACAAGTACGTAAATTAGTATAGCATCACTCAATGTGTAATTAAACATTGGGTTTTTAGGAACAAATTATTCCTAGTTAAGTGACCAAATACAGCTTTGCAAAAAAGCCTTATAAAGAATTGTCCCTCCATGGTATTCAATAAAAAATGATTTCTACCCCACATAAGTACTTTAAACAAAGCAGTTTCCATTTGCATTTAAATTTATTTCCATTTCTATGCATATGTTTGTACATGTGTGTATAAAATCTTCAAAAAGGCTTTTGTATGTATTATTATAAATATCCAGAAAGGTAGATAGTCATCTCATGCTATTAACCCTTTTACAGACAAGATTGTTACTTAAGTGCCAGCACTAATTAGTAAAAGGAGGGGTGACCCTGGAAACGTAAGACCATGGCTTTCAAATCAAGTACTTTTTACTCACGTGATGCTTTCTCTTCCAGATGAGACATGATGAATTGTATAGGGTAAATATTTTGGTTCTGGCTAAATCTGTGTTTTCAGCTGAAGACAGTTAATGTTACCAGAGAAAATAAGTTTATTTCAAGTCTAATCAATAAATTAAATAATATCCTCCTAAGTCATGTAAGGATTCCATAAACATGTTAGAGATTAGATTTTCTGAGCTGTTTTCTTGATGAAGGCTCATGAGCCCAAGGGCCTTTGTTTTATAAAGCAATTAACATAGGATCTGCATTTTGTGAGTACTGCATACTAGCAATTACTATTTTTAGGCTCTTTTGAGTTCAGTAGTGCCAAATAAATCTTCAGCTCAAACAGAAATCCCAGGCAGCAGACACTAAACTCCTGCCCTGCACTAGGTGGGGAGAGATGTAATGCAGCTCTTGCTCAACGCCAGGGACATTTGCCAGGAACGTTTCTTGGGACAGCTTCATTGCAGCAATTGGCTTCACAGATCTCAATTCATCAAATTTCTTGACTGCCTAAAGGTAGAAAGGCAAAAGAAGGAAGAGGAGGAACACCTAACATACTGTGCTAACAAGTTCCTAATTTTCCCTTTTATCACTACCCTTCTCCCACTCCCTAACCTCATGAGTGTTTAAAAACTGGCACTAAACTCACAGAAAATGCACCTGCAAGGATCACAAAATCTGCTCAATAACAAGAGAAATCAAGCTCAGGGAATCTCAAATGGTTAATTTACAGATAATTTTTAATCACAGTAATTCAATTTTTTTCACAATATTTCTGAAAGGAACATCTTGTTTTGCTCCTAATTCATAAAAAAACTGACTTCTTTTCTATTTAGTCTATCTCCAAATAGACTAACTTTTGTTTTTGTTTGAATATTTTGTCCTCTTCAAAACTCATGTTGAAATTCAATTGCCACTTGAACAGTGTTAACATGTGATTAGGCCGTAAGGGCTACACTCTCACGAGTGGGTTTGGCTTCATCTTTTTCTCTTTTGCCTTTTTGTCTTTTGCGATACAATGATGCAGCAACAAAGATCTTGCTAGATGCCAGTCCCTTAATCACGAACTTTCCTGCCTCCAGAATTGTGAAATAATAAATTTCTACTCATTGTAAATTTTCTGCTCTGCCATTCTATTATTGCAGCACAAAGCAAGCTAAATCACTCTAAAAAGTGGAGAACAATGCATTCTCTTCATTATAATATGTTCTAGTCCTATAATATTGACAAGTGAATAATAGTTAATAAATGAATGGTTAATAATATTAAGTAGGCCACATACAAGAATACCTAGCAATCTCAAGGAATTATCTAGGCAAATTTTTATGTAATTTAATGAAAATGATTTGCTGTATAATCCAAATATACTGTAATGAACACCAAGAAGCAACCCATTGAAAATTTAAAAAGAGAACTGTCATTATCAACATCATTTTTAATTTTTTGGTTCTACAAAAATCTGAAGATGATAAATTTAGATAAAACAGGAAATAGACCGCAAGACAAATCAAAATATTTCCTTGTGGCTGTGGCATCCTTTGTAAATTACCATTTCAGTTGCTTGCTTTGAAATCACTGAACTTTTTATTTCATTTGTAGGAATTTATTTTTGAGTCATCTTTCCTGGCAATTAACACAATGCAATACATTTGACTGTGAGGTTTGAGTTAATGGCTTCTTATGTTATATGTTTGTAGGACAGATGTCTATGAATTAAAGTTTTTTCATAAAAATAACATGTATATTCAACTCATTCTGAGTCTGTGCAATTGAAATGTTAGTCCTTAGATCAAAAAGGAGTAGAAAAATCAACATCTTCCTCTCTCAGAGAACAATTTAGTCTATTGCATGTTAACCAGTTGGTTATGTCTTCTTAAATGTCAAGGAGTATTAAGTAAAACATGAATTTCAGTAAACAGATGACTTATTTGAGGCATGTTAAAATAATTCAACTTGTTTGTTCATTGGAAACCATTTATTTTAACCTGATTTTCTATCAAAATTTTTGTCACTGGATAGCAAACAAATATTCAGTGATAGTGGGATTTCTCAGAGCTTTATAAATGTGAAATAAATAATTCAGCAGAACAATATTTCTTATCTCACACTTTTTTTTTATTTTATACACTCTCTTTACCATCCTTGACTCAATTATCACAACACAATATTTCATAAGTTGAAAATATTTACTAAATATGCATTGAAGAAATAACCTATAAATAAAACCTAACAGCACTTTAATGTGCTCACATCATTTTCTTTTCTTTTTTAAATAAATAAATGACTTTTAGACGAGGTTTCTCTTAGCAGAGATCCCTTACAAACCTGCCATCACCACAGACGCAGAGCCGGCAGCATCACAGTGGCACATTCGTGATAATTCATGAAACTGCCCTGACATATAATTATCACACACAGTTCTCAGGTCACTCTTGGAGTTGCAAATTCTTAAATTTGGATTTTTGACAAATTTATAATCACACATAAAATCATGCACAAAACAGTTTCACTGTCATAACATCTGTGCTCATATCTTACTTCAACTTAACCCCTGCCACCACTGATATTACCATTGTGTACATAGTTTTCCTTCATACACAACATCATATGGTTGGGATCACACACATATAAGCCTTTTCCATTAGGCTTATTTTATTTTGTAATCTACGCTTAACTTTCTTCCCATGTCTTCTTGGATTGATAGCTTTTTTCTTTTTAACTCTGAACAATATTCCAATGTCTGGATGAACACAGACTATTTATCCAGTCACTGACTAAAGGTCATCTTATCTGTTACTAAATTTGCAGGATTATGAATAAAGCTACCATTAACAACTGTGTGTGTTTTGTGTAACCTGTTTTCTTTTTGATAATGGCCATTTCAACTGGAGTGAGATGATTCTTCATGGTGGTTTTGGTTTGCATTTCCTTCATGGCTAGTGATGTTGAGCATGTTTCCATATATCTGTTGATCACTTGTATTTCTATTTTTGGGAAATGTCTATCAAATAATTTGAATATTACTAACAAAATTGTTTTTTGCTGTTGCTGTTGAGTGTTTAGTTCCTTCTATATCCTGGATACTAATCCTTTGTCAGGTGCATAGTTTGCAAATATTTTCTCCCATTATGTGGTTATCTCTTCACTCTGATGACACTTCCCTTTGTAGGGCAGAGCTTTTTAGTTTGATATAATCTCATTTGTCTATTTTTGCTGTTGTCGCTGTGCTTTTAGGCTCTTATTCAATATATTCTTGCCTATGTCAATGCCTTGGAGTGCTTCTCCTGTATTTTATGGGATACTGTGTAATATTTCAACACTTATACAGAGATTACACCATAAAAATAAGACAACTATCCTTTCCATTTCCTTATCTTTTTTTTGTGTTTGGATCCAATGACTCTTCTCTTCCAGTTCTTTATACAGTATATAATGGGTTTGCTTTTGTCCTTTCTTAGTACATAAGTTCTAATTTTTTATTTTTTTATAGTGGTTCCCCTCAAGTTTTCAATACATATTTAAAACCATACCTAATCAACTTTCACATAGCACTACACTACTTTATGGCCTGTGCAAGAATCTTGTAATACACACAATATTTATAAAATTCCATTTCTTAACCCCTTTTATCACTGCTGCCATTCATTTACTTTTATATAAATGCATACAAATATATAAACATATATTTAATAAGTATTATATGGCACACACAATCAAATATATTGTTGCAATTATCATTTTGAACAAACTGTTATTTGTTAGATAAATTAGAAATAAGAAATAGGAATAAAAAAATTCAATATAATTTTTATTTTACCTTCACTCATTTCTTCCCTGATGTCCTTATTTTCATGGTGTAGAGCATAGTTTCTGATCTGTATTATTTTTCCCTTCTCTGAAGAAGTTTTTTCACATTAATTGCAAGGGAGTTTACTGACAAAAAGAAAAAATCCGATTAATTTTTGTTTGAGAAAAGTTTTTCTTCACTTTTAAAGTGTAATTCCACAGGGCACAGAAACCCAGATTGGTGGGTGCACGTTTTTCCTTGAACACTCTGAATATTTTGCTGTTTGCATGCTTTCTGAAATGTCGGGCATAAATTTCATCTTTGCTTTTCCATAGGCAAACTGTTTCTTTAGCTCTACCCCTCTATATTCTTTCAAATTTTTTAAAGTTTGTACATGTTATGCCTAGATGTATCATATTTCTTGGTTGTTTTTTTCTGAGATTTCTGTATCAGCAGTTTGGTGCCAGACATTATTTTGGGAGAAATTCTCAGTTATGGTTGCTTCCAATATTTCTTCTGTTTCTTTCTCTTTAAATTTTGTGGCATTACCATAATGCACATATTATACAATTTTGTAGTTCATGGACATTCTGTTCTTTATTTTTTTCCAATCTTTCCTTCTCTTTGGTTTTCAGTTTTTCATGTTCTATTGAGATATCTTTAGGCTTAGAATTCTTTATTCAGCCAATTCTAGCCTACTAAAAAGCTCATCAGAAGTCTCCCTTATTTTTGTTGGTGAGGTATGTTTCTTTCAGGCAGCAAAACCCCTCTAGCAATTCATCAATGGGAATTAAGATTTTCCAGCTTTGACATTCATCCCCATGTGGTTTTTGCTCACACGTTTCTTGTTTGATGTGTTGTCATTCCCTGTAACCACTTTTCCATGTCTCCAATTTGGGGATAGTTGTTTGCCCCATGACCTCACATCTCAAAGAAGTTTTTTTTTAAGATTTACTTATTTCTTTAAGAGACATAGTTACAGAGAGAGAGAGAGAGAGAGAGAGAGAGAGAGAGACAGAAAGGTCTTTCATCTGATGCTTCACTCCCCAGTTGGCCACAATGGCCAGAGATGGGCCAATCTGAAGCCAGGAGGCCAGGAGCCAAGAGCTTCTTCCGGGTCTTCCACGCAGGTGTAGGTGCCCGAGCACTTGGGCCAGCTTCCATTGCTTTCTCAGGCCATCAGCTGAGAGCTGGATCAGAAGTGGAGTAGCCATGACTTGAAATGACATCCATATGGGATGTTTAGGCTTCAGGCAGAGGCCTAACCTACTACACTACAGCACCAGCCTCTCAAAGAAGCTTTTGAATTTTTAGTTCATTCAGTTATTTACTTTTTAGTATGATATGACAATTTCTAAGTTCCATACATGGTGGACTAGAAAATTAAGGAATGACTATTTTATTTTGAAGATGAAATGTGTTGAAATTTTAACTGCAATTTGTTGACACTCTGTCCTAATAATTGGAATAAATATTCTAAATATTCTTCTACGACTGGAACTTCCCCCTGGTTACCAGATCCATTTCAGCTGGATGTCTATGATACTAATTGAATAGGTTATTAGTCTTCATCCAGGTCTGATCTAGAACAGCAGTGTTACCTGAGCTCTGCTGGAATTCTTTTCCAAACATTCTGAAAGGAATCGAAATCCTTAGATGAATGACTAGGAATAATATTGCCTGCCAGAAGCCACATTCAGTTGATTCTATTGTTTACCATATAATTGAGAATAAAAATAAACACAAGATGATATAATTCATTTTTCAATTGAGTATTTATAAAATTAATCTGAATTCAAATCTGCCTTTGTCCTTAGAAAGCTGTTTTGCGCGGCCAGCACTGTGGTGTAGCTGATAAAGCCACCGCTTGTAGTGCTGGCATCCCATATGGATGCCAGTTCGAGACCCAGCTGTTCCTCTTCCAATCCAGCTCTCTGCTGTGGCCTGGGAAAGCAGTAGAAGATGGCCCAAGTCCTTAGGCCCCTGCACCCATGTAGGAGACCTGAAAGAAGCTGCTATCCCCTGGCTTTGGATCGGCACAGCTCCAGCCGTTGTGGCCAACCGAGGAGTGAACCAGCAGATGGAAGACCTCTCTCTCTTTCCTTTGTGTAACTCTGACTTGCAAATAAATAAATAAATCTTTAAAAAAATAAGTGTTATACAAAATGTTGAGTAAATGCAACAGGATTATGCAATGCAGAATGATTTTGTAACAAAGTAAAACTTGCCACAGCTAGATTTTACAGAATGATTACTATGATGCTGCACAACTGACAAAACCAAATGCCAATCATGAACACACACATATCCAAAAAAAAAAAATTCCATTCCTAGAGCAAGCTACTAAATTCATGAAGTCGTGTGTGTGTGTGTGTGTGTGTGTGTGTTTTACATATAAAAATCAAATATGATGTAAAGGCTATAAATTTGAGACATAGCATTTTTTTCAGGAAAATTCTTTATTGTAAAAAATTCAGTATGATTCATTAGTTTTTTTCAAGTAATAAGCCGAAGGTCATATTTGCAATTATGAACTCATTTTGTTAAACACAAAATTACAATTTGAAAGTAATATTAGTTTCAATTAAAATAGAAAGTCCAAATCAAATTGTTTTAAAAATTATCTCATTGAACAGCCAATTAAAAAGGTCATTTTCCAATATTACTTATCCGTGGATAACAAAACATGATTTATTTGTAAGAATGATGTTAAAGTTATCCAATATGTGGGCATCTACAAGATTTTTAATTTCATCCCTACCCCTCAGAGATCTGGGAATCAGATAAAGAGACTGTCAGAATCACAAAGTATAGGGAGGTGTGACATAAAAATGAGAAAAAGCAAAAAACCCAAGGGATTATTATTATAATATTATCAATGAATTGGACAGTCAAATCTCTTCTGATGAAATTTCTCCCCGGATTTGGCACCATTTTTTGCTAGGATCAGTGCAAAATTACATCTTACTAGGTACTATTTTAGTATTGGCAAGAGATCCTCCTCTTTGATCCTCTATTTATCTATCCCTTTTCAAATAAATTTATAATTTATTAATGTCTTTATTTTGATGTTCAAAGTGAACCAGATTTCGCCAGTGTATCCTATATCCCTTTTGGGTGCACATAATTTTTTAAAAATTTACATATTATTTTTTTTAAACTTTTATTTAGTAAATATAATTTTCCAAAGTACAGTTTATGGATTACAATGGCTATTTCCCCTGCATAACTTCCCTCCCACCCGCACCCCTCTCATCTCCAGCTCCCTCTCCCATTCCATTCACATCAAGATTCATTTTCAATTATCTTTATATACAGAAGATCAATTTAGTATATATTAAGTAAAGATTTCATCACTTTGCACCCACACAGAACATAAAGTGTAAAATACTGTTTGAGTACTAGTTATAGCATTAATTCACATTGGACTACACATTAAGGACAGAGATCCCACATGAGGAGTAAGTACACAGTGACTCCTGTTGTTGACTTAACAATTTGACACACTTGTTTATGGCGTCAGAAATTTCCCTAGGCTCTAGTCATGAGTTTCCAAGGCTATGTAAGCCTCTTGAGTTCACTGACTTTGATCTTATTTAAATGAGGTCATAGTCAAAGTGGAAGTTCTCTCCTCCCTTCAGAGAAAGGTACCTCCTTCTTTGATGGCCCGTTCTTTCTACTGGGATCTCACTCACAGAGATCTTTCATTTAGGGTTTTGTTTTTTTTTTTTTTTTTTACCAGAGTGTCTTGGCTTTCCATGCCTAAAATACTCTCATGGGCTCTTCAGCCAGATCTGAATGCCTTCAGGGCTGATTCTGAGGCCAGAGTGCTGTTTAGGACACCTGCCATTCTATGAGTCTGCTGTGTATCCTGCTTCCCATGTTGGATCGTTCTCTCCCTTTTTTATTCTATCAGTTAGTATTCACAGACGCTAGTCTTGTTTGTGTGATCACTTTGACTCTTAGACCTATCAATTGATTCTCAAAATTTTTTTCTTGTGTTCCTTTATCTCATATCTCTATCTTTTTTTTTCCACAGTGAGGGCAATGACTCTCAACATCACTAACATATTTGTTCAACCATAAAATATATCTAATTTTTTCAGGATTAATTAATTCATATGTATTAAATAGATAACTCTAACAGTACAAGTTTTTTTTCTGGTATGATCTAGAATTATGACTTTATTATTTTCATTGGAAGATGTGTCTGCCTTTTCATCCTGTGAAGAAGATAATTGCTAGCATTCATATGTTACTGTTCATGAAATGTGTATATAATGTTTTTACTATGTATGTATAGTTTTTACATTATATACATACATGGATATATATTTATATAATGCTTATTGTATTGCATTGTACATCTTCTCTATGTATCTGAAGTTGTATCAAACCTTCTTCCCTAAATAATTTGAAGAATTTGTGGAAAGAGTATTAAATATTTTAAGCCTTAAATATAAGTTAATTATTAAAACAAATTGCAAACCAAAGTGGATTTCCACAATTAACTTTCCTTGGTTTATCACCATATATTTCAACCCATGATTTCACTCTACATTATTTCAATACTTTGGACCATCTTTTCAGAGTCAATTATAAAGAAATACAGAAAAAGTTAGTATTCAGAGTAATGTCCTCTCTCAGCAATTCTAGTTTTGAGAGATTCGCCACTTACTAGATGAGCAGCTTCTCTAAACAAGCAAACATATTTATCTAGCCAAAAGCTTGTTTTACGAATTAAATGACCAGTGTAAATGAAAGCAATTACAAGAGGCCCTGGAACATGAAACGATCTTGGTGGCCACTACTACTATTTTGATGTAGATTGTATTATATCTGCATCTGTAATTTAATCCACAATCCACTCAGAATATTAGTACCTTATTCTACATTGTGGCTCTATAGTTCTCCATTTTAATTGTATTTCAGGTTTGAAACCCTCTTAAAAATTTTACTGCTATATTCTTTTTGGTTACTAAGGCTTAATGAAGGCTTAAATGAACTGAGTCAGAGTTTAACTTCTCTAAAGATTTTGTTATGGTTTAACTTTACTATTTTCAATTGTTCAAAGTCTTATATGGCTTAGTTCCTAAGTTACATAGCATTCATTGTTCATAAAGTACATCCAAATAAAAATTTCCTCTTAGAAATAAAAATATTTTGGGGCCAGCGCTGTGGCTTACTTGGTTAATCCTCCGCCTATGGCACCAGCATCCCATATGGGTGCCGGTTATAGTCCCAGCTGCTCCTCTTCCAGTCCAGCTCTCTGCTGTGGCCCGGGAGTGCAGTGGAGGATGTCCCAAGTGCTTGGGCCCCTGCACCAACATGGGAGACTGGGAGGAAGCACTTGGCTCCTGGCTTTGGATCGGCTCAGTTCCGACCATAGCAACCACTTACGGGGTGAACCAATGGAAGGAAGACCTTTCTATCCCTCTCTCTCTGTGTCTATAACTCTACCTGTCAAATAAATAAAAATAAAAAAAGAAATAAAAATATTGTAAAGTCTAAAAGAAGAAAGGCATTTAAGAAATATAGGAGACAGGATGGCCGGCGCTGCTGCTCACTAGGCTAATCCTGCACCTGCGGCGCCAGCACCCCAGGTTCTAGTCCCGGTTGGGATGCCAAATTCTGTCCAGGTTGCTCCTCTTCCAGTCCAGCTCTCTGCTGTGGCCCAGGAAGGGGCAGTGGAGGATGCCTCAAGTGCTTGGGCCCTGCACCCGCATGGGAGACCAGGAGGAAGCATCTGGCTCCTGGCTTTGGATGGGCGCAGCACACTGGCCGTAGCGTCCATTTGAGGGGTGAACCAATGGAAGGAAGACCTTTCTCTCTGTCTCTCTCTCTCACTATCTAACTCTGCCTGTCCAAAAAAAAGTATAGGAGACAGGAAGTAGGTCCATAAAATGCTTACCTTTCATCAAGTACTGATTGTTGTGTTATCCTGTGAGAGCATTAAGGATCTATGAGCGATCTCATAGATTTCCACTAATGTCATAACCTATAGCTTATCTCAACATTTCTGCCAATTATGGAGTCTTTCTTATAATCTTCCTGATGTGCTTACCTGTTTTCTTTAGATTAGCTGGCAGCTTGTTCACTTCCCTTGGCCTTGACCTCGGCTTTGACATCCACAGGAGGTAGGCAGGCTGTCAATCAGAATAGGGCAGAGACCGTCTGGCAGCTAGAATCTGGGACAAAATTGTCAGCTCCTGCAGATTTGTGTTTTGCATGCTGTTATTCAGCTTCTACCCCAACCCTAAAACTTTAGAAGGCATTCCAATGCTAGAGGGCTAATACATGTAATTAGAGAGGCGTGGTTTTTGCTATTCCCATCCCATCTGCAACAGCTTGAGTATCACTGCATTACTCACTTGGAGTCATAAGCCCTGACCTACTGGATACTCCAAAGGCTCAAAGGCTAGGGGTGGACAGGTTGGAGGGGATCCAACATTGCTTCTAACCTCGGGCGGCCAAATCAGCCAGAACAAGATTCATATTCTGAATCTCACATTTTTTTAAAAAAGATTTTAAAAGAGTCTACTTTTATATGTTTCCACAAGACTCATTATTTTCATTTATATTTTTGAAATGTAGGGAGCAAAGTATAGTGATATATCATAGCAAATTAACAGTTTCTAAGAGGATTTAAAAGTCAAAACCATGTATTAGAAAAATAACTTTTAGCTATTATTTCCATAATAATAATAGAATGTACTAGGATTTGTTGTTAATAATTGGGAATAAGAGGTCAGCACCGCGGCTCTCTAGGCTAATCCTCCACCTGTGGCTCCGGCACTCCAGGTTCTAATCCCGGTTGGGGCACCGGATTCTGTCCCGGTCGCTCCTCTTCCTGTCCAGCTCTCTGCTGTGGCACTGGAAGGCAGTGGAGGATGGCCCAAGTGCTTGGGCCCTGCACCTACATGGGAGACCAGGAGGAAGCACCTGGCTCCTGGATTCAGATCAGCGTGGCACGCCGGCCACAGCGGCCATTTGAGGGGTGAACCAACAGAAGGAAGCTCTCGCTCTCTCTCTCTCTCTCTCTCTCTCACTGTCTAACTGTGCCTGTTAAAAAAATAATTGGGAATAAGAGAAACAAGAGAAATTTAGAAGAACTGAATTTAAAATGCTTTTATATTTTCAGGAAATAGCTCTCACATAATTGGTTTATAATTGAGCAACTTGGTGGTCTAAACAAATCACATGGTGTATATGAAAACCACTGTAGAAACATCACTGTCTGAAATTCTTACTACCTCTTTACAAGGAAAAGGAAATTGAGGCAAAACAAAATGATGAATGAAAGTTGTCCAACAGGGCCTCCTCTCTTCGATTTTTGAGTGCACACTTCAGGATGTTTTCCTGAAAGTGACATTTTACCCCAGTACTATCCTCAGTCTTTTTCTTACATAATCATGACTACCGTGGTTCCTGAAAACAGAGAAAATCCTCATGGAGGGAGAGAGGAAGGAAGTAGAAAGGGAGGAAAAAGGCTAAAGAGACAGAGATAGGGATGGGTGCAGGGGAGAAAGAGAGAGAGAGAGAGAGAGAGAGCAAGAAAGGGAAGGAGAGAGAGGGGAAGAAGGAAGGAAGGAAGGAAGGAAGGAAGGAAGGAAGGAAGGAAGGAAGGAAGAAAGGAAGGAAGGAAGGGATTTAGAGAGAGGAAGGAAGAGAGGAAATAAGTTAGGGAAAGAGGGAGGAATAAGTCAGTGGAGAGGAAAGACTAAAAGTGTAAAGATAGAATAGGGAATGTATACAACAGCAGTTACATTTATTTATTTTGAACTCATGATGGATTTATTCCTGAAGAGATACAAAGCTGCATTATAAATCATTAGCAACAAAACTACCTGCCCTTTGCTTCCCAGCACTTCTTTCCCAGGAAGTCTGGGTTCTCCTTAGAATTTCTTAGAGACACAGCCGGCGCCGTGGCTCAATAGGCTAATCCTCCACCTTGCGGCGCCGGCACACCGGGTTCTAGTCCCGGTTGGGGCGCCGGATTCTGTCCCGGTTGCCCCTCTTCCAGGCCAGCTCTCTGCTATGGCCAGGGAGTGCAGTGGAGGATGGCCCAGGTGCTTGGGCCCTGCACCCCATGGGAGACCAGGAAAAGCACCTGGCTCCTGGCTCCTGCCAGGATCAGCGCGGTACGCCGGCTGCAGCGGCGGCCATTGGAGGGTGAACCAGCGGCAAAGGAAGACCTTTCTCTCTCTGTCTCTCTCTCTCACTGTCCACTCTGCCTGTCAAAAAAAAAAAAAAAAAAAAAAAAAAAAAAAAAAAAAAAAAAAAGAATTTCTTAGAGACACAATGTGAAATATATTGTTTGAGTACTCGTTATAGCATATAGCAATATATTTCACATTGTGTTTCTATGGGGGTGCAAACTGTCGAAATCCTTACTTAATGCATACTAAACTGATCCTCTGTAAAAAAAAAAAAAAAAAAAAAAAAGAAATTATCAATTCCCAACTTGACTCTCACTGGGATTAAACATGACAATAGGTCTGATCTGATTTCATCATCATTAAAAAAAAATCATCTATTATCTTTCACTTTATGTTTCTGTGTGAGAGCAAACTGTTGAAATCCTTACTTAATGTATACTAAGCTGATCTTCTGTATATTAAGATAATCTAAAATGAATCTTGATGTGAATGGAAGGGGAGAGGGAGTGGGAAAGGGGAGGGTTGTGGGTGGGAGGGACGGTATGGGGGGGAAGCCATAGTAATCCATTATTCGTACTTTGGAAACGTATATTCATTAAATAAAAGTTAAAAAATAAAAAAAATTAAAAAAAAAAAAAGAATTTCTTAGAGACAGAGAGAGAGAGAGAGAGAGAGAGAGGAAGAGGGAGAATCTTCCATCCACTGATTAACTCCCCTAATGGCTGCCATGGCAGGGGCAGGCCGAAGACAGCGACTTCATCCGGGTCTCCCACACCTCTGGCAGGAGCCCAAGCACTTGCGCCACCTTCTGCTGCTTGCCCAGGCCATCAGCAGGGAGCTGGATTGGAAGGGGAGCAGCTGGGACTGGTACTGGTAGCCATATGGTATGCCAGCAAAAAGGCAGCAGTTTAAGTAATTACCTCATTCTGCTCCCCTTTCGCTTATTCCACGTCATGTTAACTTGACATTCAAAGATAAATATTTAGAGTCTTAGAACTTCTCTTCACCGGTACAAATACCTTTTGGTTATACACAGTTGCCTGGACTTTACTTTAGCTGCTTAACAGGATTCATGCTCCATCTCTGCTATAAATTAAAGTCTCAATAAGACATAAGAAATGTCAGATCATGTCACTTCTTTGCTAAAAAAAATTAATTTTTCCTCTCTGAAAGAAAAAATAATAGCCCTCTCTGCCTACACTCATGGCAACCTTGTCACAGCTATCTTGCTGAGCTCAATTGTTAATATTTCTCCCTTTTCTCCTTGTTCAATTTTTGTAGTAGCTCTTTGTTCATAATAAGTGTGTCCTGGCTACATGAACATTGCCTTAACACTGACTGCCATCCCTCTGAAAGTCCTCCTCACATTTTCTCAGATAATTTTCTATTTCTGGGATCTCCCCTGATTACCCATTTATCAATATATGGCATACTATATATTTTACTCATTTACTTATTGATTATCTGCTTCTTTCCATAGGAAATATACACTTTATGAAAACATAACTTTTCCAATATTCGTCCCTCAATTCCCATGACATTCTCAGAACTGGTTGGATTCAGGTTACAGCTAAGATATAGGAGGCATTCAAGAATTAATTGAATGAATTAGGGAATTATTAGGCTAAAACGTGATTCTATAACAGGAAGAGCTGGGCATAGGTCACCTTGTAAAGGAAGCCTTGTTCATTTTGCTGCCCCTCAATCTCTTTTCCACTTTTTTATTCTTCTTCTGTGAATTGATGGCAGTGTAATACAGAACATGGAGTTTAAGATGACAAAGAATCATGCTTCCTTGCTTGTCATATGGCATTAAGCAAGTACTTCTGTGACTTTTTCCTGGGTGCTTTCAATAATAAATGAAATATAATCTTACTCTTAAATTAGTTAATCTTAAATTACTTTGGGAGAACCAGATTTAAGACATGTCACAAAGAATCACTGATTAATTCGAGGCTGATATTTTATCGTCATTTTAATTTTTTACTATGTTTTTTAAAAATTTATTTATTTATTTGAAACAGTGACAGAGAGAGAGAGAGAATTTTTTTATCTGTTGATTCACTCCCTAAATGACCCAAATGACTGGGGCTGGTCCAGGGCAAAGCCAGGAGATCAAAACTCCATCAAGATCTTCCATCTGCTGGTTCACTCCCCAACTGGCTGCAAACGACACAAAAAAATGGAAAAACCTGCCATGCTCATGGATTGGAAGATTCAATATCATCAAAATGTCCATTCTCCCAAAAGCAATTTCCAAGTTTAATGCAATACCAATCAAAATACCAAAGTCATTCTTCAAAGACCTAGAAAAAATGATGCTGAAATTCATATGGAGAAACAGGAGACTGAGAATAGCTAAAGCAATCTTTTATAATAAAAACAAAGTTGGAGGCATCAAAATTCCAGACTTCAAGACATACTACATGGCAGTTATAATCAAAAAAGCCTGGTACTGGTACAAAAACAGATGGATAGACCAATGGAACAGAATAGAAACACCGGAGATCAATTCAAACATCTATAACCAACTCATATTCGACAAAGGACCTAAAACCAACCCCTGGAACAAGGACAGCCTCTTCAACAAATGGTGCTGGGAAAACTGGATGTCCACATGTAGAAGTATGAAGCAAGACCCCTACCTTACACCTTATACAAAAATCCACTCAACATGGATCAAAGAACTAGAGATGCACCATGACACCATGAAACTAATTGAGAGCATAGGGGAAACCCTCCAAGATATTGGAACAGGCGAAGAATTCCTGGAGGAGACCCCAGAGGCACGGGTAATCAAAGATAATATAAACAAATGGGATTACCTCAAATTGAAAAGTTTCTTTACAGCAAAGGAAACAGTCAGGAAAGTGAAGAGGCAACCAATAGAATGGGAGACGTTATTCACAAACTACACAACAGAAAAAGGATTAACAACTAGAATCTATAAAATGATCAAGAAACACCACAGAATCAAAACAAACAACCCAATAAAAAGATGGGCCAAGGACCTTAATGGACATTTTTCAAAAGAGGAAATCCAAATGGCCAACAAATACATGAAAAAATGCTCAGGATCCCTAGCCATCAGGGAAATGCAGATCAAAACCACAATGAGGATTCACCTCACTCCGGTTAGATTGGCTTACATACAGAAATCAACCAACAACAGATGCTGGTGAGAATGTGGGGGAAAAGGGACACTAACACACTGTTGGTGGGAATGCAAACTGGTCAAGCCACTATGGAAGTCAGTTTGGAGAGTCCTCAGAAACCTGAATATAGCACTACCACAGGACCCAGCCATCCCACTCCTTGGAATTTACCACAAATGGAATTAAAGGGGAGAAAAAAAAGAGCCATTTGCATCTCAATATTTGCTGCAGCTCAATTCACAATAGCTAAGACATGGAAGCAACCTAAATGTCCATCAACGGATGACTGGATAAAGAAACTATGGGATATGTACTCCATGGAACACTATACAGCAGTAAAAAACAACGAAATCCGGGCTTTTATAACAAAATGGAGGAAGCTGGAAAATATCATGCTGAGTGAAATAAGCCATTCCAAAAGGGACGAATATCATATGTTCTCCCTGATAAATGGCAACTAAATGAGCATCTAAAATGATACCCATTGAAGTGAAATGGACACTATCAGAGACAATAACATGATCAGCCCTTGTCTAGACTGTTGAGGAACAACTTACTATTTTATTCCTTTCAGTATTTTTGTTGTTGTTGTTGTTGTTGCTCGGTTTGTTCTACTTAATACCACTGGTTGAACTATGTTGAACTATGTAATCAATACACAATCATTCTTAGGCATTTAAAAATTAACAGAAAAGTGATATCTGTTGAACATAGGAGTGGGAATAAGAGAGGGAGGAGATATATAGCTTGGCACAGGCTCACTCGGACTTACCTCCAATGGTGGAACTAGAAATGTGCCAGGGGATTTCAACTCAATTTTATCAATGAGGCATGTACCAATGCCAGCGCTTGGTAAAGTGATAAGTATAAGTACACAACCGATCAAAAAAGATAGAGTAAGTGTCAAAGAGATTTTACAAACAAGAACAGTGTAAGCAAATGATGAAGGATAGAATAAAAAGACAGAGAATGATCCTGTGGGGGAAGCAGGACACACAGCAGACTCATAGAATGGCAAATGCCCAAAACAGCACTCCGATCTCAGAATCAACCCTTGGGGCATTCGGATCTGGCTAAAAGGCCCAAGAGAGTCTCTCAGGCATGGAAAGCCATGACACGGTGGCAAAAAAACAATCTAAATGAAAGATCCTGGTGAACAAGACCCCAGCAGAAGGAACAGGCCATCAAGGAGAGTGGCGCCTTTCTCTGAAGGGAGGAAAGAACTTCCACTTTGATACAGCCTTGACTAAACAAGTTCAGAGTCAGTGAACTCAAGGGGCTTCCATAGCCTAGACAGCTCATAGCAAGAGTCTCCGGTGATTGTTGACGTCATAAATAAGAGTGCCAATTGTTAAATCAACAACGGGAGTCACTGGGTACAGGCTCCCCATGTATGATCTCTGTCCTTAATGTGTTTTACTATGAAACTTAAAAACAACACTACTAGTCAAACAATACCCTATACCTTGTGAGGTTGTGTGAGGGCAGCCTGTTGAAATCCTTGCTTAGTATATACTAAGTTGATCTTCTGTACATGAAGGTAATTGAAAATGAAAACTTGATGAAGGGCGGGATGGGAGCGGGGGAGCCGCGGGAGGGAGGGAGGTTGGGGAGGCAGAAAGCCACAACAATACCAAAGTTGCACTTTGTAAATTCATGTTTATTAAATAATAAAAAAAGGGTAAAAAAGTTCATGAATAACATGCATCACGAAAAACTATACATGGGTTTCAAATTTTTTGTGCAAAATAAACATATCTTGTAATATTATTTTCCCATTAAAAAAAAAAAACTCCATTGAGAAATCTCCCATGTGGGTGGCAGGGACCCAAGTAGTTAGGCCATCTTCCACTGCTTTCCCATGCATATTAGCAGGGAGCTGGATCTGATATGGAGCATACCAGAATTCAAACTGGCACTCCAATAAGGGGTGCTGGCTTTCCAAGTGGCAGCTTACACTTCATGCCACAGTGCTGGCTCCTTCCTAGTTGTTTTAAATCTGAAGGAGGCTTTCGCAACCGAACTGGAACCTGAACCCAGGCACCCTGACATCTAATATGGGTATCCCTAGTGGTGTCTTTATCGTTATGCCAATGCCCACCCCATTTTCCCTTTCTTATTGTTTACAGTTTAGTGCTATATGTTTTCCTCGTGTAGTCTTACAAATTTTTTGAAGATTTATTTATTTATTTGAAAGGCAGAGTTACAGAGAAAGAAGGAGAGAAAGAGAGAGAGAGAGAGAGAGAGAGAGAGAGAGATCTTCCATCCTCCAGTTCATTCCACAAATGGCTGCAAGGGCTGGGGTGGGCTATGCTGAAGCCAAGAGCCAGGAGCTTCTTCTTGGTCTCCCACATCAGTTCAGGGATCCAAAGAGCTGGACTATCTTCCACTGCTTTCCCAGGTGCATTAACAGGGAGCTGAATCAGAAGTGAGAGCCGGGACTTGAACTGGCTCCCACATGGGATGCCGGCACTACGAATGGCGGCATAACCCACTATGCCACAGCTCCAGCCCCTTACAAATTTTGTTTCATTTGTCTAGTATTCTTTATTAAATTTTAGGTCTTAATATGGCTCTATTGTTATATTCTAAATGAACTATTTATAGTCAATATATAATTGGCTCATGTTTATTAATATACCAATATTTGGCTTATGTTTTAGTGTATTTACAGCACTTATATTAACTTCAACAGTTGATATGTAAGAGCTTAAATCCACCATCTTTTTTTTTATCTTTTTTTCTCTGTTTTTCAATAATTCGAGTTCCTTTCCCAATTTCCTAAGGGTTACTTTAAGTTTTTGTAATTCCATTTTGATTCATCTATAGTGCCTTTGAGTGTGTCTATTTGTACTGTTTTGCTAGTGGCTTCTATCTGTTTTATAATATATTTACATAATGTACCACTCTGTTCTGGTGTCATTTTACTAATTCTTATAAAATGTGGAAAACTTATCTCTGTTCACATCTTTTTAGCCCCCTCTTTTATAATTACCTTAAATATTTCTTCTACTTGCATTAATTTACAAAGACTTATTTATTTATTTATTTGAAAGACAGAGAGCAGGAAAGACAGAGAGGTCTTCCATCTGCTGGTTCACTCCCCAGATGTCTGCGACCATCAGGGCTGGGCCAGGCCAAAGCCAGGAGCTTCATCCAGGTCTCCCACGTAGGTGGCAGGGGCTAAAGCACTTGAGACATCTTCAGTTGCTTCTCCCAGCACATTAGCAGAGAGCTGAATCAGAATTGGAGTAGCTGGGACATGAACAAACATCTATATGGGATGCTGGCGTAGCAGGCAGCTTAACCCATTATGCCACAAGCACAACCTCTTAATTGTTATAATTTTTGTTTGAAACATTATATATAATATAATAAATGCTAAAAAAGGAAAAAAAATAATATTTAACAGATTTTCTTACTGTGTTTCCTCCTTTCCTAGAGTTTGAAGTTTCCTTCTTTAATCATTTACTTTATGTCTAGAGAAATTCTTTTAGACATTTTCTTTTTTTTTTAAGATTTATTTTATTTATTTGAAAGAGTTACAGAGGGAGATAGAGACAGAGAGAGAGAGGTTTTCAATCCACTGGTTCACTCTCCAGTTGGCCTCAACGGCCGGAGCTGCGCCAATCCGAAGCCAGGAGCCAGGAGTTTCCTTTGTGTCTCCAATGGGAGTGCAGGGGCCCAAGCACTTGGGCCATCCTCTACTGCTTTCCCAGGCCATAGCAGAGAGCTGGATCGGAAGAGGAGCAGCTGGAACTAGAACCGGCGCCCATATGGGATGCCGGTGTTTCAGGCCAGGGCTTTAACCCGCTGAGCCACAGTGCCGGCTCCTACACTTTTTCTTAGACTGGTTCTGTTGATAACTTCAATTAGCTTTTCTTTACCAAAGCATGTCTTAATTTACCTTTTATTCCTGAAGAGTATTTTTGTTGATTATAAGGTTCTGAATTGACTGTTCTCTCTCTGCACTGAAAAATGCCATTTCTTCCATGATTTGTGATGTGAAATCCACTGTCATTTCGCTAATCTTCACCAGTAAGTAGAGTGTCTCTGAGTACATGTAATATCTCTTTCTTTCTTTTTAGCTTTCTTAAAATTAATTCTGATGTATCTTAAAACAGAATTTTAAAAAATTTTTGCTGCTTTGGGTTCTTTTAGCACAGAAATCTGTAGGTTTATATCTTTTTCAAAATTTGGGATTTTTTTCAGCTATTATTTCTTCAAGCACTTTTTAATCTTCTCATTTCTTTTTCTATAATTCTAATGAAATGAAAATTCTATGAAGTCTCTTCAAAAAGTACATAGAAAATGCATATTACAGAAAAAAACATACAGATGTCAAAAAACAATTTGTACCAAAATAAGCATTTTTAATTCTAGTTTCCATGAAATTTTTGCAATACCTTCTTATCTTTTGATATAGCCTCACCAATATCTCAGGCTTGTTCTTTTTTTTAATTACAATCTATTTTCTCTCTCTTGTACAGACTGTTTAATTTCTTTTCTATGTCCATGTCCAAAATGATTCTTTATACTTTCTCTTCCATTTTGCAGGTGATATCATCCACTGAGCTTTTTATTTTGGTAATTTCTTTTTTTTTCAATGATAAAATTTTCATTGACTTTTTTGTATCATATTACTTCCAAAACTTTCTCTCCTTTTTTGCTTAATCTAGCTTTTCATTTGTTTCAAGCATGTTTAGAATTAATTGTTGAATTATTTTTATTATGTTTTACTTAAAATATTTGTTAGGTAACTCTAAGTTCTCAATGTTAGCATCTGTTATTTTTAATTAAGTATGAGATTTTCCTAGCTGCTGGTACGAAATATTATTTTCAGTGTGTAATATTGTATTTGTGTATTATGAGACTCAGGATATTATTTAAGAATTCTGTTTTAGTTGGCTTTTTCTAATATTGTTCTAGAAACAAAAAAGATGAGCATGTTTAATTATCAGCAGGTGGAGGTAAAAGTCTCAGATGCTCATGCATCTTCAAATGATAAATGATACATGTGAGAGTTTGGTTCCTTATTGTGGTTGGAGAGTGGTGGGAACTGCAATTGCCACAGTGGTTTCCAGTGAAATATCCTCACTGCCACTGAGGGCTGATGTCATCTCTGACTCTCCACTGAATTTCTTTGGACATCACCCAAGTGGGGAGAATGGGAGTCACCTTATCAGGGTTGGGTGGTTACGGAATCCAGAAACACTACACAATCTCTACTGACACTGCAGAGGAGGTAAGTGTGGATCATTACTGGTTGGTAAGAATGAAATTCCCAGCTGCCCACCTCCCTACTCTGTCGCTACCCCAAAAAGCCTTGCTACTGCCTAGCTAGGATAGGAAGTTAGTTTCCCTACATGGAACCTACATAGAGCATTTTTTCCTGTGAGGTTTGCCTGGAGTTTATTGTGTGAAAGTTTCCATTTTATTAGACGGTCTTTTTCTTGGTTCTTTAGAAATCATACTTTTGTTATTGATTTTTTGTTTGTTTGCCTCTGTTGATGTTTTCTGCTTCTCAGGCTCTTCGGATCTCAGTCTGGGATACATACAAGGCCAAAGAAAAACCCAAGCAATTTCACTGTGCCGTTTATTGGGTTCCAAAGCTCTGAGGCAGTGTACCATCCTTCCTCTACCCTTCAATATCTTATGTTTATTTTAGATATAATGCCAAGGTTTTTTGTCAGATTTTGGAAGGAATACAAAAATATAAAAAATATGTTTCTGATATCTTCCTTAAAGGAAATGTCCTGGAAGGTTTTCATTTCTATTGAATATTTTGTGTTGTACACAACTTTGGTTTTTCTAAGATTTATTTATTTATTTGAAAGCCAGAGTTACAGAGAGGCAGAGGCATAGAAAGAGAAAGAGAGAGGTCTTCCATCCACTGGTTCACTCCCCAGATGGCAGCAACGGCCACAGCTCTACCCATCCAAAGCCAGGATCCAGTAGTTTTTTCCAGGTCTCTGACATGGGCACAGGGCCCAAGGATTTGGGCCCTCTTCCACTGCTTTCCCAGACCACAGCAGAGAGCTGGATCAGAGGTGGAGCAGCCGGGGCTCGAACCAGTGCCCATATGGGATGCCGGCACTGTAGGTGGTGACTTTACCCACTATGCCACAGCCCAGCTGCTGTACACAATTAAAAGGTTATGTGAAAAATTTTTTGACTCTGGTAATTTTGCTATTGGTTGATCAAAATAAATACATAAAATGAACTAAAAATAAAGTATGGGCTTAAAACAAAAACAGCCATTACCACAATACTGCAGAATTAACTTTGCAGCATGCCACATAGTGAACTACTTTTTCTATTTGTGTTGTTAAATAGTAGATATGATGTTTTTTAAGTCTAATGCACATGAGAATTTTCCACTACTGAATTCATACATTCTGGCAAACCACAGAATTCTTCCTTCTGCCCTGAGGGAAATGTATTAAGTGACAGTTCTTATTAAGGCAACTATATTCTATCCTCAGAAAAGGTATTTAGGGGCAAGAAAAACTTTGCCAGGTATTCAGTAAAAATTGTTTTAGTAATTTTATGTGTAGCAAGCATTTGGTGTTAGGTCACATTAGGATTTATTTTAAACTCACAATCACTGGGAAGAAATTTTTATATTTCTTTGTACACTTAAGTAAGATGAACATTACTAGGCCACAGTTTAATAATATATATTTATGGGTATTTAGTTGGAAAATCTTTAACACAATTATAAAATAAAGTAAATGATTTATCTCATGAATAACTGTTTTTTATAAAACTACCCAATGAGTGTTTAGGTTTGGTAGTAGTATTGAAAAGAAAGGAAAAGAACAGCAAAAAATTTCAGAGAGTTACTTCTTAATCATGTTCAAAAGTGATGTTGGGAGATTCATTTTTAAATTATAAAACCAATTCCTTTCTTTGAAAGCCTCTTCTTCATGATCTGTTATCTATTAGCCGAGAATCTAAAGTGCTATGAGAAAAGCAAGAGGATCAGATTTTGAGCCAAGTAGTTCCTTAACCTAATATCTGCTAATATGGATGAGGGTACATCAAAAAGTTCATGGAAAATACATGTTATGGATTTTACAATTTTTACACCAAAATAAGCTTGTCTTTCATTTCACTTTTACATGAATTTTTATTAAAGAGTATCCTTAAAGAACATGACAACAAAGCAATGTCCCATGTGTTATTTTGCTTTCTTTTTTTTCTCCCCAAAGATGTATCTATTTGAAAGACAAAGAGAGAAGGGAAGAAGGAAGGAGAGAGAGAGAGAGGGAGAGAAAGAGAAAGAGGAAGAGGAAGAGGAAGGGAAAGGCAGGGGGAGAGAAAGAGAATCTTCCATCTGCTGGTTCACTCCCTAAATGGTGGCAACGTCCAAGGCTGGGCCAGGCCAAGCCAGGAGCCAGGAAGAATGCAGTTTGCATTCTTCTCTTCTAATTGAGAAAGGGGCAATGTCAGAAGGCATATATATTTACCCAAACAGGGCTTTACATAACGTATACATGCATTGAATCATTACAGGCTATTCCATAAATATGCACAATTTTTATATATCTGTTAAATTTTTTTCACAAAAAAATAAGATCTAAAAAACAGGGAATGGGGTAATGTGGTATCTTATGACTTGTAGAGAAGCTACAAAGGAGATTGTTCTATCAATATATATCAATGTACATGAATATTATATGATGCCTATCTCTCTAGTATTTCTCACATGCTTTATTGCCTCTCAAAAATCCCTCCTATAAAGAGTATTAATATACTGCTTTCTAAATGAGAGATGATGTATTTGCAGTACATAGGTAAAGGTGACCCAATAACTGGGATAGCTTAAGGCATGCGGATCTGGCTGAAAAGCCCATGAGAGTATTTCAGGCATGGAAAGCCAAGACACTCTGGGGAAAAAAAAAAAAAAAAAAAAAAAAAAAAAAAAAAAAAAAAAAACCACCTAAATGAAAGATCTCCGCGAGTGAGATCCCAATGGAAAGAATGGGTCATCAAAGAAGGAAGTACCTTTCTCTGAAGGGAGGAGAGAACTTCCACTTTGACCATGGCCTTGTCTAAATATGATCAGAGTCGGTGAACTCAGGGGGCTTCCATAGCCTTGGCAGCTCATGACAAGAGCCTAGGGTGATTACTGAGGCCATAAATAAGAGTGTCAATTTGTTAAGTCAACAACAGGAGTCACTGTGCACTTACTCCTCATGTAGGATCTTTGTCCTTAGTGTGCTGTACATTGAGATTTAATGCTATAACTAGTACTCAAACAGTATTTTTCAATTTATGTTTCTGTGTGGGAGCAAACTGTTGAAATCTTTACTTAATGTATGCTAAACTGATCTTCTGTATATAAAGAGAATTGAAAATGAATCTTGATGTGAATGGAAGGGGAGAGGGAGTGGGAAAGGGGAGGGTTGCGGGTAGGAGGGACGTTATGGGGGGGAAGCCATTGTAATCCATAAGCTGTACTTTAGAAATTTATATTCATTAAATAAAAGTTAAAAAAAAATAACTGGGATAGCAGTAAAAGATTCAGGGTGCAACTGTGAATATCAATAATCTACAACTGTAGTACTCTAAGACATGTCACCCAAACATATCATATAACCCAGTCTATGCAGTCATGAAATGCAAAACCTGCCCCAGATTTCTGATATTCAAGTCCCAGTCTCTGGAATCCTCAGTTTCACACAGACCCTTGAGGGCTGCCTCAGGAGACTGCAGCCTTGGAATCCCTCCTTTAGCCAAGGTTGCTTTGATTCTTCCTGGCTGTGAACCAGGACTCTACACAAACTTTACTTTTAAAGATAGATTCTGTTAAGAATCAGCAGAGACCAGTGTTGTGGCACAGGGAGTTAAACTACAGCTTGCCATGCCAGCATCCCACAACAGCGAGCCAGTTTGAGTCTTAGCTGCTCTGTTTCAGATCCATCTCACTGCTAAATGAACCTGGGAAGGTGGTAGATGATGGCTCAATAAATAAAATGCTTCTATAAGAACAAGATGTCTAGGTTTCCTCTTGTGCATTTGGAATTGTAGAATCAAGGGTATTGTAATAAGCAGTAAAGTCTTTTTTAACAATGAGCATAACTTGGGTTGTACAAATATTTTGCTCTACTTTTCACTTCTAGTCCACATCAAATATACACTAAAGCCTCAAATGAGAATATATTCTCTTAAAATAAGCTTCAATTAAAAATAAATCTTGGATTTGAGGTGGTTTTAGTCAAGAAATAAATAAAAGTTATGAAAGAATTACTAAGTGTCTGGCATCATATCTCTTCCAGGGGGAGGTGGGGAGCAATATGGATCTAAACAGATTTTTTTCTTAAGAGAATCAGGGCTCTCAGAGAAATTTCTGATTTCAGACATGAAGTAGGAGATATATAGAGTTAATATGAAACAAGTTGTCACACAAGCAAACAAAAAGCAAACTAGCACAGTCTGTAAAAGGCAAGACTGAGAGAGTTCAGAGTCAGTCTGAGAAAGCACTCTCTGGCCAACAATGGAACAGTTTGCACAGCAGATAATAGTAATGATTGCAATGGATTGGTATGTATCAACTGTACTTAAATGTATGAACCTAGAATGACCTGTCAAGAAAAGCTCCCCAAAATAAAAACATAACTCATTGTCCACTTTAAAAAGATGCCAGTGAACCAACATATTATATTGATGCTGGTAAGTGAAGAGAATCAAATTTGTTATATTAGTTCTTCTTCTTCTTGATGAGGTATAACAAAGATTGTTAGGGGAATGTTCATTCTTTTAAAATACTAGAGCTGGCTAATAGAATTAGGAATCATTAAATTATGTTAGTATCATTTTCCAGACGTAATGAAATAATGGATCAAAATTTTAGGTGAGATAGAAATATAATAATTATATTAAATTAAAAATTCATTTTCTTATAGGGACACACAAAGAAACATTTATGAGTGACACTATTTGGAGTCTGATGTTTTATTTAAACAATCTTGGTAGGAAGTGATTAACAGTATAAAAGAAACAAAATTTTCCACAGATTGACAAATTTTGAAACTGGGTAAGGGGTGGGAAGGTAATGTTGGGATACACAACTCTATACCATTCTCCATACCTGTGCATATGTGTAACACTTTCTGTGATGTAAACTTAAGAGACATTATTAAAATGCAATGTAAGGATGTATTTTTGACTAAAATGTTAATGTTTAGTTCCCTTCGCTGTCAAGATCAGTGCAAATTCTCTACTTCTAGAAGACCAATGGACCACCACACCTTCCCAAACTGTGAGTTAAGCTAAGCTATCGGTTTGTCCTCAGTCTGGCTTTGGACTTTTCCTTTCCACATTACCTCTGCTAGTCAGAACATCAAAGGCTTTTGCTTCTGTTTGCAGAGCAGATCTTACGATTGCTTGAGAGGAACTGGAGGTGGTGAGATAGAGGCAGTGAGAAGAAGGTGGTCACATAAGCCAGCTGAGTGATGCAATATCAAGAGGAGAAACCTTCTTCCCGCAGGACCACACAGAGGATGATGTCTCTGAAGCCCTGACACAAGCTACACGGAACCCACACCAGAACAGCAGTAAGGATAGATGGAGAGAAGGAGACAGTTTTGAGAAAGAAACTTCCGTTTGCAAGCGTCCTGGACGGATCTAGGAATTCTGCATGCTTTCATAAAATGTCTTTCTCTGGCTTCCCCGTCACTGTCTGCCAGAATCAATAACAGGCCTCAGATTTTCTTTTCTTGCTGCCTGCAATAAACCCTCTCTCCTCGTGTGTCAGTAAAAATCTCATTATTTCCTTTATCCCCACTTACATCAGTCATCACCAGAAGCCCAGGGACTCCCAGGTCATTCTTCATCCCTGGATTCTAATCCCCATCTGGCTGTTTGATCAGTGAGGTGCTCTCCATCCTTCTCATTATCACTATACACTCTCCTCCTCATCAGTGTTTCCTTAAAGCACTTAGAACTGTCTGACATCCTGTTTACTTCACTCGCTTGGTTTTCCCAAACTTCATCACCCCTACACACATAACAGAACATAAGTTGTATGATGTCATCGATTTTCCTTTGTTCATGTTATTTGCCCAGTGCTTCGGACAGTACAGATCACAATAAACATTTCTACAATGAATTAATTTAAAGAAAACAAGGCTTGCCCATCAATTGTTCTTCCTGGGTAAAGGAAAAAGTGCAATTGAGAATGATTTCAAGTTTTTGACATGGAAGACCTGAGACTGTAATTTTAAATATTTACTAAAATCAGAATTGATTCCCTTGTACGCATAGTATTAATTTTGGTTCTTTTAATTTCAGTCAGACAGCAGTCCCATGGAACTTTGCTACAGTGCAGGCCTTATTTGTTGCAACCTGTGAAATATTTCACAGAGATATAAGCATTATTATTTTCTGTACAAGAATGAACAGGAAAAAATTTGCTAATCTCATTCATTTCCAAAGAATGTGCAAAAAGTATCCATTTTTTACATTAAATATGGTTGGTTTCATTGTGTAAAACTAAATTTGCCTAGGTGCTCTCCTGGAACATAGATGTTGGAAAACAAGAGGAAATATGAAGGAGGGAAAAAGGGGTTTAGAGTTGGGAGGAGAAAGATTAAGAGATCATTCTTGTGTTACATTTTTAAATAGCACAAGCTTGACAAAAGGCAGTAGACAGATACAGAAACAAAAATTAAAGAGGAAGAAAAATGACAAGTTCCATCAGGCCTAGTTTCAGCCAGAGGCGGCACATCCATGTCCTGCTACAAGTTTTGATTTTATTAGTTATTAGAATCTACTGGATATCTGGCTCCTCCATTTAAAGAAAACCTCTAACTCCACTCCTTCTCTCATATATACATTATACAAATAGCTTTGCTAATATGTCTGTAACCCACACATGCAAGAGGTTATACATTTAGGCTCTTGTCTCATTTTTGTTACTGAAGATTCACTGCATATAATTACATTAGAAAAGCTAGGAAGATAGCAGGATTTTAAAAAAGATAGAGTCAATCAGGAGAGGAAGTTAAGTGGGAAAGTGGAAATGGAGCTCTCACCTACTGAGGGACATTTTAATGACACATACAATATTTGTATACCTTAAACATATCTGCAGTTAATCACTACTATGATCTTGAAAAATACACATTACATTCCCAATTTTACAGATGGCACCAAGAATAAAGTCATTCAGCTGCACACTGGGAGTGGAAACTGAATCCATATCATCTGACTTCAAATTAGCTAGTTCTTATCATGTGTTTCATAGAGTAGTTGAGATGAAAAAACAAATTATATGTGTAGAGTTCTAAAAGCCTCATTGTACAAAAGGAAGAACATGGTCATCATGTTCAGCTTGCCAGCACTCCCAGGCTTTGTCCGTATTTATAGAATTCTACTAAACCCGACTTAGAGGCAACACATACACTACAAGGAAGTACTTGTCTGTGAGTGTTTTCGGGAAGGGGGAGAGAAAGCGAGAATGTACCGTGGGAGTGCAGACAAAGAGCAGTGTTCTTAATGTGCAGCAGTGACTGAGAAAGATTTCAAGGTTCAGAAAAAGAGTGGGGGAGATAATGTAATAAACAAGATCAGCCACCATTACAATAAAGTACAAGACTAGGGATTTCCACCGCATTTATCATGCTCGGATACTTCATAGACCATTTCATATTAGTGTAATACCTCTTATTCAGTGGCATCAGCATTATTTGTGCACTGCCCAAAATTAAGCAAGGGAGAAAGAACAGAAATTTACAAAGCGCTTTTCCCCTCAAGAGAAATGGCTGATTAATCACAAAGATATACCACTTAGGAGGACGGAATGATGCCATTGAGATGGCCAGTAAAGATACTGCTAATGTCATTCTGTTGTGGCCTTGTAAGCTTAATAGATTGACCTACTTATTTATTTATTTTTGGCGTGGCATATATAACCCTATTTCATTTTCTAAGTTCTAGGTTTGACTAATTAACTGAAGATCTATATGTAACAAAGAAATATATCTGACTTATGGCTCAAGTATTCCAAACATACACACACACACACACACACACACACACGTGTGTGTGTGTTTTGCATATATATGTGTGTATGTATAGAAAGAGTTCATTTTATTTACTTTCTATTGAAAAAATAGTTATAATAAACTGAAAATTTTAACATTTTTATATGTCAGAACTATCCCAGAGATAGTTCTACCTGTGCATTTATTGCAAGGCCTTCTGAGTAGGTTAGAAAACTTTCCTCAAAAAACACTTACTTGGCTCAGATACCCTAGCTAGAAAAGCTGGAAGTGGAAAAAATTATTTAGTATTTCTGAATTCTGTTGCTCTGGGAAGTGGCTATCAGATTTCTAACAGTTTTGTCATAGTATTTTCTGACAACCCATTGTTTATTAAACATGTTTTATAATCAACACAAAATTAGAAACAGTAGCTTCATGAATACCACAAGCATGTTTGTGTATGTGATGTACATAATGTTTTCAATGCTATTATATTCTATTGTTTGCACAGAATTTCCATTTACTGGATGTCCTTGCCAAGAAAGAGAAGATAAAATTATTATTTGTTCTTATCCTGCTTCATTAATCCCAGGCTCTGGAACCTCTGTTTATCCCAAGTCTGGAATTTATTAAATACAAAGAGAGTGAATAAAACACTTTGAAATTTAGAAAATAGATTGAGAAATGCCAGAATCAACAGATACCATGGAAAAGGCAGATTTCTTCCGTGAAAGGAAGTTCTGGAGACAATTTCATAAATGCAGAATTGTAACTTGGAATGACCTAATTCTTTTGTGATTGCTATAGGAAGTTCAAAGCATCCAAAGCATTTTTAATGAACAGAATTTAAGAAATGGAAATGGTTAGCTTCCTGTAACATAGCAGCAATACACTGTGGTTAAATGGGAGTACTTACATAAGCTAGCTTGATTCCGGAAACACAGAAATTAAACATTCTGAGTGCTCAAATTAATTTTGTGAAAGTCTTCTTTCCTTTTTATTTGTATCTCAGTATCATCCTCCCAATAAATTAATGATGAAGTTATTGGAGAGAGGGAGGGCAAGAGTGTGGATGAAAATGAGACATTTCATTTTGCATTCAATATTTCATCTTGAAGAGAAAGGACAAATAGATGTTACATGGTTTGATATCTGTAATTATATGTAGTCTTCCCAGAGTTCCCAGAATGCTATTTCTTTTAAAAGAAGGGATTTAAGGAGCCAGCACTGTGGTGCAGTAGGTTAATCCTCCACCTGCGGCGCCAACATCCCATATGAACGCCGGTTCTAGTCCTGGCTGCTCCTCTTCCAATTCAGCTCTCTGTTGTGGCTTGGGAAAGCAGTACAAGATGGCCCAAGTGCTTGGGCCCCTGCACCCACTTTGGAGACCCAGAGGAAGCTCCTGGCTCCTGGCTTCTAATCGTCACAGCATGGGCCGTTGCGGCCATTCGAGGAGTGAACCAATGGACGGAAGACTTTTCTCTCTGTCTCTCCCTCTCACTGTAACTCTACCTCTCAAATAAATAACTAAAATCTTAAAAAAAAAAAAAAAAAAGAAGAGATTTGAGGCCTTAGCTGGACTCAATGGTGCACAGTGCCATGACTCATTAGCAATGTTAAAAGACATTAGTAGATGGTATAACACTTTTGTTTTGTTTTGCTAAGTACTTCCCATTCCTAACCTAGAACATTGCTGGTATTTAATAAATATTGGACATTTCATAAGTACTTTTATTAATAGTATTCTACTCTATTCAAATGCAAGATTGGTTAAAAATTAAAATTTGTTAGTGTTTCTTGTTAAATTTCTAGTTGTTAATTCCTACATTGTCTAAAGATTATGATTTTGGTGATGTTATAGAATAACGAAATAAAAAACCAAGAATGTCTTGATAGAAGAACAATAATATCTCCCACTCTTCTTTCATAATATCTCTGCCTTGTGTCTCCCATCCTTCCCATCTCCTTTGATCACTCCTCTTTTCTAAATGACATCATTTAAAAATACTCATCCTCACAACAGATAAAATTAAATCGATGCATGCACTATGTTAATCCCCAGTTTGTCAGGAAATACTGAGCAGGAACTACCCCTCACAAAGTGCACTTCAGGTTCTTGGCAGTCACTAATGCTTTGGAAGCCTGCCTCTTTTTTCCCTTGGATAAATGATGCCTTTGAAAAGACAAATACTACTATAATTCCTGTTGAGTTGGGACACAAGTCTTCATCTAGCACACTATGATTTCATGAAAGCTTAAATCAGACTCACAATATCTGAATCAGCTGTTCCTACTTTTGTATTGAATCCAGTTAAAAGCATGAGGCAAATGCTTTTCACAATTTTGTGTCATTGGAAAAATACATAAATAAATAATGAGATAGAGAATTGGAATATACGGCAATTGTAATTACAAGGGTAATTTTATCTGAGAGGAACTTGACTAATATCCAGCATAAAGTTTATTGAAGATGCTAAATACTGATGAATTCAAATTAGTACTATGAGAAGATACTAGGGTAGATGGTTGTCAAATGAATCATAGATATATCTAATATGACACATATGCTAAGAATAGAGCTCTCTGTTTAATTTTTTTTTAATTCATAATATCTGTGAACGTCTACAATGCTTTTGTTTAGTGCAGATTGTACCAGAACATACGTAGCAAATGCTGTGGCACAAAACATAAAAAAATAATTTGGAGATACGGGGACTTGTTTCATTTGGAACATGAAATGACAAAATTCACTACAACAACCATTGGATGCCATGTGCCAGAGGCTGTGATTTACCCAGGTGGGGAGGTTTAACTGAAGCATCAGCTACATTGGGATCATCACATCTAGTTCAACTCCTGATAGTCGCCTGCTGTTCTTTCGGATCCATCCATTTTCTGGACAAATTGGAGTAGAGTTGGGACTTCATATTCTAGGACTCAATGGCTCTGCATCTTTCAACACTTATTAGAGACATGGGTTCCTATTTCTTGATAATTAATACAACACTCTTTAATTTAAAATTTTGATTGGAAGAGAACAATGTCTAAGGAAGAGATGCTACCTTTTTGCCAATATAGTTTATTCTACAGCTTTAGAGTCTACTCAGGTGCTTCTGCCAATGATGTACTTAAGATGCAGACCGTGGGCCAGTTCTTTGGCCCACTTTACCAGTGAGCAGGTAAAGTTGCTGCCTGCAGTGCCAGCATCACATATGGGTGCCAGCTGGAGTTCTGGCTTCTCCATTTCCAATTCAGCTCTCTGCCATGCCTGGGAAAGCAGTAGAAGATAGCCCAAGTCCTTGGGCCCCTGCACCCACGTGGGAAACCTGGAAGAAGCTCCTGGCTCCTGGCTTTGGATCAATGCAGCTCTGGCCTTTGTAGCCAG
The DNA here is from genome assembly GCF_964237555.1 of Oryctolagus cuniculus. NCBI lineage: Eukaryota > Metazoa > Chordata > Mammalia > Lagomorpha > Leporidae > Oryctolagus > Oryctolagus cuniculus. The sequence goes on along the minus strand of NC_091445.1, from coordinate 70,996,945 downwards.
TTGGGGAGTGAACCAGCGGATGGAAGACCTCTCTCTTTCTGCCTCTCCTTCTCTCTCTCTGTTACTCTGACTTTCAAATAAATAAATAAATATTTAAAAAAATAAGATGTAGACCACTCTATCAGAGAGAGGGGACAACAAAACATTAAATTACTTAATTTTTGAATATTAACTTATTGATTGATGAAATTGTTTTAAAAACACAATTCTTTGTAAAAATTAAAGCTTCCATGTTGTAGATAGTATAAAATATTAATATTAATGTTTAAGTTTAAAAAGCAAATAAAATACTAATTATTTTGATGATTATTTGTAAGCGATTTTCATAATTCACTATATAAATGCTTTTGCTCAAATATTTTCAAAGGTACTATCTTTTCAGTCATACACTGTTTAATTTAAAAATAATATTTTACAAAGTAAAACTCATCAATGTTGTTGCTATTCTGATTTATGCTTTGTGTTTTTTAATTTTTCACCATTTTACCAAATGTTAGACTCAACAGCATCGCAGGACTTCCTAATCTTATTTGTATTCAACATTACATATTTAACGAATATTTTGTATGTTATTCTTCTAACTTCACCAACCGCATTTCATGATTTTTTGTGTCTTTGAAGTTCCAGCCAGTACACGCAGTGGCTGAGCGTTGCCTCTTTCTTCCATTCTCATTGGAGGCTTGATAAAGTTATGTGTCTCCTCTTCTCATGTCCAGGAATTATTTTTGATGTTTAATTTTTATTTATTTATTTAATTTATTTGAAGGATAGAAAGACAGAGGAGGGATGGAGGAAAAGGGGGTGAGGGGAGGCAGAGAGACAGAGAGAGAGAGAGAAATATCTCCCTTTCACTGGTTTATTCCCAAAACGCCTGCAACAGCCACGGCTGGGCCAAGCTGAAGCTGGGATTTTGTAATTCTGTTTGGGTCTCCCACACACATTAGTCTGAAGTTGGAATCAAGAGCTGAAGCTCAAACTCAAACTCTGGCAATGAAGTATAGGATGTGGTTGTTGCAGTGTCAAACCCAGTGCACAAAATGCCTGCTTCAGGAGATCTGTTTTACTGGTGAATGTTTTTGTTTCCTTGATGGGGAAGTGTTATATGCATCACTTCTGAAATGCATTGAAGAAAAAACTGCAAGTTATTTCTGGTTATTTGGCAAATTTCCCCATGCACTACAGTGAGAACTGAATTTATAGCATAATGTGTTTCACACAGCATTAGATGTGACTGTGGCAGAGCTACCAAACTCTCCTTAATGTATTCTAATGCAAATATTAACTATGTTCTACTTTCTTTAAAAACTGAAAAATTTAAGATAAGTTATGAGTCTAAGAGCACACTTGGCAGTAAGTACAGCAGTAAGTCTGAGCCACTATCTTGGGTTAACAGGGACATTTGGCAACAAACTGAAACTCAGAAAATAATGATATTCATGGGCCTTCTAACACACATACACACACACACACACACACACACACACGGCCTACTAAATTCTGCTTGTGCTCTCTGTACTACCATTAACTCCACATTGCACTGGTTGACAATACATTTGTCTAAACTTTCAGCAATTGGGATTGTTTGGAGACAGTTGCTAGAAAAGAAGAAAAGGATTCAATGAATGACTACATGCAGAAATAAGAGGAAACCAATATTGAGAGTAAGGAGCAGAGTGTCTCCCAAATCCAGAGGACTAATTCCCAAAATATCTAACAAGGTCTATAATTTAGTCCTTCTTGGAAAGCAGCCAGTCTTTCCTTCTTACAAGGAGTTTGGGATTTTTGAACAGTCTCAAGTCTGGAAATTGCACATAAGAACTAGATCCTCTATTGTGTTGACTTTATTCAGTTCTTTGTTCATTAAACTCATAGTTTTGCTGTCATAACTAAGATCCTTGTGTATTGACACTGTATAATATAAGGACTGAAATTTCTGCTTTCTTCATCCTCCCTTGAGGCTGGTGTTCTGCCCTCAGAAGAAGCAGTCTCATCAGCTGGTGCTGGTATCTCTGAAAAATATCCTGGGAAGGTGATGGGGCACAAATTGGGAAAAAGTGCTCCTATTAGAAACAATGTCGGGGCTGGTGCTGTGGTGCAGTAGGTTAAGATGCCACCTGCTGCACCAGCATCCCATATAGGTGTCTGTTCAAGGCCTGGCTGTTCCACTTCCAATCAGGCTCCCTACTAACTTACCTGGGAAAGCAATGGAAGATGGCCCAAGTCCTTGGGACCCTGCACCCCTGTGAGAGACCCGGAAGAAGCTCTTGGCTCCTGGCTTCAGCCTGGCCCAGCTCCTTCCATTGAGGCCACTTAGGGAGTGAACCAGTAGATGGAAAATCTCTCTCATTAACTTACGCTCTCTTTCTCTTTCTGTGTTTTTGTCTTTCAAATAAATAAACCAATCTTTAGAATAAAGGAAACATTATCAATGCTATAGTAAAGAAACACTGTTGTGTGATATTGAGAGGAGCAGGAAAAAAGTAGAAGAAACATGTCTTTTCTCTCTTCCAGCTTTCCAGTACCCCTCTACCATGCTGTTCTGGTAGAGCATATCAGTAACTTTCTGGGAAAAGAGAAATATGGCTTATACGGATCTGAGACTATCAAAGATCTATCCAAGTACAGAAGGGCATGTTTAAAGTTGCAAGACAATGGTTTAATGGCTTAATAATTGTACATTGTTTTAATTTGCTTTCCAATACATGCCAAGTAGCACAGGAACTCTGGAGAGATTAGTGATCAAACTTTACTATGGCTTTGCCTTCAGGGACTTTACATTTTAGTAGGGAAATGCTAATAATAGAAATTTTTAATGACCAAAAGAAATTTTTCAAATAGGGACTAGCACTATGAAAATAGTAAAAGAGGAATGTCTGGTAGTGTTTATATTATTTCATAACCACAATTACCTGGTTCTCCAGAATCTTGTTCTAGGTGGGTGATGGGTTTTAAGTAACCGCAGGCGAGCACTTAATTAGCTGTTATTGCTACTTCACCTCCTGGTACTACAAGTTTTTTTGGTCCCATTACTAGGATATGAATGGAAGCTTAACTGCTTTTTGCTGTCTTGGCAATATCACTACTTTCAACTACCCCACATCTCCCTGATGGTATATATGTGCACATTTCTTCTGACATAATTTTCCTGTATCAAGACTTTTTATTACAAGCTACACAAACAATCTAAAATAAAAATGACACAATTGAAGATAAAGCTGAAGAAACCAACTTGGAGAGTACAGAAACCAAGTAGCCCCAGAATGTTTTGAGGCAGGAAGGGCTCACTAGTCTCATTCATGTGGCTTGGATAAATGAAATACACAAGCAAAATCAACTCCATTTTGTTGTTTCCTTAGGGTGATACTCTACTCAAGGGTCAAAATCTTAGGACAGAAAGCACTCAGGTCATGTGTCTAATTCTTGGAGTGTAGAGAGGAGGGATTAGTCTTATAAGAACCTACACTTCATTTGTGATTTCGTGGGGGCAGAGACAATGGTTAATGCAGTATGCCACCAAAATAGCTGATAAGCAGGGAGGTCTCCACTCAAAATAAAATCAGAAGGTTGTTAGATATAAGAAGTGGATGCCAAGAAGTAATACATCACTGAGTCAACATCATTGCTTAATCACTCTCTTCTCTTAGTCTAAATAAATGAGCATAGACTTGGTATTACTTACTGTGCTTTAAATGCATACACACATTTGAAGAAGAGTTATTACTCCCTTCTTAATTAAGTAAAATAATCAAAGGGCAAACTTATAATGCTATTTTATTGTCCCAGACTTTTTGCATTTGATAGAAAATAACTATGCTCAATGTTTTTAATGATAATACAAATATATCCAGATTTTTACTTAAGAAATTATTTTCATATAGACTGCAGTTTGAGAAGAAGGAATACCACTCCTTATATAGACAAAATTTCCATATTCTTCACCAATTAGTGGGTAAATCTAAGATCATATTTAGAAATAAAATGGAAATTTTCTTTGTTCTTATCTCTTTTCCTACTGATTACATTTTCTTGGTTTTCCCCAAAGGATGTTTGCCTTTGCTCACAAAACAGCCCACTATCTGAAGTGCTGTTGCCCTGCTAGTCAGGAACAACCATGTGGTGAACCTCCTCTGAATGACTGGCAAGGCATCTGCACTGGAGCCCATGGCCTCTACTTCCTTTCAGTGGGCACTGCTCTGCTACCAGCAGCCACTGTATCGATGAAGCTTCCTGGTACTGTGAGTGGCAGGTGAGTATATGGATGTTTGTGAGTTGGTGTAGACTATCAAAAGTAATACTCTTCCCTTTAGTGTTACACTTTGTCATAAAGGTCCTCCTAATCCACTGCCCTTATGTTTTATAAATGATAATGAAACACTTCTTTCATTTTCTTTCTCTTGGAGACTTAGATGTATGTGAGAGCAGGCAGAAATAATGTATAATACACTGTACTCAGAATCACTGTATCTTTTCCTGTCTAGTGGTTATTTTTGTGGGCCAGGTTCATAATCCCTGGATTCTTTCTTCAGTATGGGTTTTCCTAAGAAGCTTCTTAGCCTTTATAACAAATGGGCCTCTGGTGGCTCGTTTACCAATTTTCCAGATACTGCTTGCCATCATATTCAATTTGTGTTATCACCGCAAAAGTCAACCTAACACCACAGAAATAAAAAGTGTTTTTCATTAGTTCATGAACCACACTACCAATTAGTTCAACTGAATTCTAAGACAAAGAATCTAGTTGTCTAATGCAACTTCTCATGCTGCTAATCTGTGAACCTGTGAGTTTCTGATTCTTCTGGTTGCCCTTGGGCTGACCAATTTGCTTTATTCTTAAGCCTTGCTACTTTTGAGTAGTTTTGTAAGTAATGATCCTGGGTGAATGACCTGATTTTTGTTCTTTAACCACCTCCAAAGCTGCTAATACGTAAGGGCCTTTCATTCACTTATTATACACTTGAAGGTCCAATTGCAATCTACTGTTAACCCCTGAACTTCTTTTTATTTATTTATTTACTTATTTTTTGACAGGCAGAGTGGACAGTGAGAGAGAGAGACAGAGAGAAAGGTCTTCCTTTACTGTTGGTTCACCCCCCAATGGCTGCCGCTGCAGGCGGCGCACCACACTGATCTGAAGCCAGGAGCCAGGTGCTTCTCCTGGTCTCCCATGGGGTGCAGGGCCCAAGCACTTGGGCCATCCTCCACTGCACTCCTGGGCCACAGCAGAGAGCTGGCCTGGAAGAGGGGCAACCGGGACAGAATCCGGCACCCCGACTGGGACTAGAACCCGGTGTGCCGGCGACGCAGGCGGAGGATTAGCCTATTGAGCCGCGGCGCCGGCCAACCCCTGAACTTCTAGCAGGTCATTATAAGCTATCACAGAATTTTTACTAGAAAGTTACATTTCTAAAGATTCTGCTAATGAATGAGATTTTGCTTACCCAGATTCTAGTCAACCTTCATGTAATAATATATGGATATATATTCTTTTAATCTAGAAAAACACTGTCAAAATTTAAGGTTATTTCTCTCTTGCATTAAGTAACTTGATTACAATTATAATATTTTCTCAGTAATTTCATCACCATTTTATTATAGAGCATGGGATTATCCTGGCTTTACAATGAAATATTTCCATAGGAAAATTAAATAAAGATAGAAGGAGAAATACTCTGAATTTTTCTCATAAGATCAGAGGACTCTCTAGACTTTAATCAGTTCTATCAAAAGTAAGAAGCAAAATAATAATGTAGTTATTTATGATCAGTTTTAGTTTGTCATAAATTTCTTGCCTTGGGAAGGCAAAAAATGCTCTCGTAATTTCATTCATTCTAAAACAATTCATTGAATGAGATTAGAGGTCAGTCATCGTTCTAATATAGGGAGTCATATTATTATGGGTGAGACAGAATCCATAGACAAAGAATTAAAATATTCATCATGCTACTTGGTGGCAAGTGCAGTGGAGAAAAAGAAAGCAAGAGAGATATAGGAAGTAATGAGAGGGGTTATCTTTTTGATAAAACAAAGAATGTTTCACTGAGATCACATAAAATACGCAGTTATTTGAACTGAGAGAAAACCTTTGCAGGTATAAGGAAGAGCTTGGGACATCACTAGAGGTGGAAGTGCATGTGGAAAGTAGAAAGAAGAGCAAACATGTCTGTGCCACCAAAGTAGAGTCTGGGGGAGGTGGTGGCAGGCAATGGAAGCAGAGGGGTAACAGGATTTAGGAGGTCACTGTGAAGACATTGGCTTTTACTGGGACAGCCATCCCCTGAGAGGATTGGGATTAGAGGAATTACCTGGCCTGGCTTCTGTTGTAAAAGATTTACTCTGGCTGCCGAGTTTGAGTTTAGATTATAAAGAAGTGAGGTAATAAGAAGTGTTCAGAATCAGAATGTAGAGAAAATAGAAATTGTTCACAAAATGAGCATAAGGGAGAAGTAAAAAGAAAAAGATAAAGTCATACTTTGTTTGCCTGAAGAGACAATGTTAGATTTATAGTTGATTTTTCAGAAAGAGTAATTTAAAAAACAGAAGCAAGTGTTGTGAAATAAATTCCTGGAAACATATATTGAAGCATGCATTTATCTTTAGTTAACATTCTCACATATATCCATAATGAAAACTAGCTAAATAATTTTAATTAATATAAAGATTGATTAATCAATTGATCTCTAAGTCCTTTGGTGTAAGAAAGAAATATCAATTCTGACAAAGAAATTTAAGAGAAATACATAGAGAAAGGTCCTGGAAAGAAAAAGGTGGCATATTCAGCTTATTTAATTGGAAATGTTTTTGTAAAAGAGCTATTTACAGAGATATGGACAGACTTAAGGGGACCGATAAGAAAGGTGAAGCAATCACACTGGAATTAGCCAAATCAGGAAGCTATTACCACAACTAAAGTTTCAAGGAACAGGAAATTATTAGTGAATATGGCACAAACTGTAACTACTAATAAAGCCAAAGAAGAAGGCAACCAAGGATAGAATGATGATGAGGAAGGGAGGAAGTGGGAGAAGGAAAATAAAATCCCTGTCCTTTTTCCCTTTCTGTTAATGGTACCTCATATTGGTGGAGAGCAGTCAGATTATATGGAAGCTCCGCTGGTATAGTCCATGGGCAAGCTTCTGGGACACCAAGAGGAAAAAGAGAGGCAAAGATTGAATTGTAGAGATACATAGAAAATGTACACTAGAGATCTAAATAGTCTAGGGGAGATCAGAATCTCAACACAAAAATGATGGTGGCCCATTAATTCCAGCTACAGAAAGTAAGTGCTGTGGTTTGAATTTGTGTCCCCCCAAATTTCATGTGTTGGAAAGTTAATCCCTAAATTCAGATGTAGGTGATCTTTTGTTGAAGGGGGTGAAATGGGGAAAGAATTAGATTTGAAAGTAATTAGAGTGGGCTCACGCTCCACTCTGTGATGGGACCAGTAGCTTCACAGGAGGAAGAACATTTAAGTTGATGCCAACCTGCTCTGTTTCACCATGAGATGCATTCTGCCTCTTATAATGCAACAAGAATACATTCTCCAGAAGCTTAATAGGTGCCACAACCAAATTCTTGTGGTTATCAGCCTCCAGGAGTGTGAACTAACCAAGCCACTATTCCTTATAAATTACTGAGTTTCAGGCATTCAGTTATAGCAACATAAAATGAACTAAGACAATAGGACTTGTATGTCTACATTTTTGTCATGGGATGCTCAGGTATAATTACTCTCTCTCCTAGTCTGTGCTGATGATTTTGTTTTCTGGGAGAATAACCTGGATGACTTTGCTGGAATTGAGCACCCACAATTTTGATGGGAGTGAGTCTGGCATAGTTTGTGTTTGGAGCTCAATTATAAACATATGAAGTTAGGAAAGGACCATACTTCAAGCCGGTGCCGTGGCTCACTAGGCTAATCCTCCGCCTTGTGGAGCCGGCACACTGGGTTCTAGTACTGGTCAGGGCGCCGGATTCTGTCCCGGTTGCCCCTCTTCCAGGCCAGCTCTCTGCTGTGGCCAGGGAGTGCAGTGGAGGATGTCCCAAGTGCTTGGGCCCTGCACCCCATGGGAGACCAGGAGAAGCACCTGGCTCCTGCCATTGGATCAGTGCGGTATGCCAGCCGCAGTGCGCGGCGGCCATTGGAGGATGAACCAACGGCAAAGGAAGACCTTTCTCTCTGTCTCTCTCTCTCTCACTGTCCATTCTGCCTGTAAAAAAAAAAAAAAAAAAAAAAAAAAAAAAAAAAAAAAAAGACCATACTTCAAAGAAAGAGATTATAGATAAAATCAACATCTTGCTTTCTTCTTTATTATTAACTTATTTATATTAGATTTTTTGGTTTTGTTTTTACTAAAATAGAAATATGAATTTCCCTAATAGGCCGTCAATAGAAGAATGTTGTTTAATTTGTTTCTCAACTCCAATGAAGTCAAAACATGATTATCCTTTTGTGAGATTCAAAATTTCCTTTTGTTCAGCCAAAAACTTTATCCATTCTTCAAGGTCATTTGTTTTAATATTTAAAAGTGTACAAAGTCTTAAGAAGAGGTAATATGAATGGATCAGTGTACAGTAACTGCCACTTTTGGGGGTAACAAAATAAATAGATAAGCAGAACCTTGATCTTTAGAGTTTTGTCAATTACTAAGAAGAATCATAATAATCGTGGTCTTCTAATCCGATTTATGTATTCTAATTAATTCAAAGGCAAACCAATATCATTTATAACCATATGCAATTTCATTTCTATACTTTCTCTGAAATTTATTTTTTTTTCTTTTTTAAAGATTTATTTTTTTATGTTTGCAGACAGAGTTACAGAGAGAGTGGGGTAGAGAGAAAGAGAGAGGGAGAGAGAGGAAGAGAGACCTTCTTCCATTTGATGCTTCATTTCACAAACAGTTGCAATGGCTGGCGCTGGGCCAGGCTGAAGCCAGAAACCTGACTCCATCCAGAGTTCATATGGATGTCAGGAGCCCCGGCACTTGGACCATCTTCTGCTGCTTTCCCAAACACATTATCAGGGAGCTGGATCAGAAGCTGAGCAATGAGAACTCCAACAGACACCTGTGTGGGATGCCAGTGTCACAGGTGGTGGCTTTATCCACTGTGCCACAAAGAATCTACCTCTCTAAAATTTCTTGCCAAAAAGGTAGAAAAGTCAGCTCTCAGACTGAAAGATGACCATTGACCATTTGTTTTGTTTTGTGACAATACCCATCCTGTTGAGGTGGATTCGTTCTGAGAGGAGGAGCACAGTGGGGGCAAGAGGTGTGGAGTCACAACACAGACACTGGGAGCTGGGTGAAATCAGGCTAGAGGCAAGCAGCTCACAGACTCATTTATTTCAGTTGGTGCAGCAGCTTATATAGCCGAGGCAGCCAATCCAGTCAAGGGACAGTTTATGCTGTAACCAATCACTGCCTGTTGCTAGGCAGGCTCCTTTGCCAGGTGGGTTCTGAATCCATTTCCTGAGTAACTGACACTTGCTTGCCAGCACCATCTGGGCATGGCCTTCTCATTCGACCACACCATCCTATGTGTTTGAAACATTAGTTAGAGGTAAATATGATTTTAAAAAGGAAATTAAAGAGCCCACATTCTGGTGTACTGGATAAAGCCGCTGCCTGCAGTGCTGGCATCCCATATGGGCGCCGGTTCACATCCTGGATGCTCCACTTCCATTTTTTATATTTATGTATTTATTTGAAAGACAAGAATTATAGAGAGGCAGAGAGAGAGAGAGAGAGAAGAGAGAGAAAGAGAGAGAGAGATTGCTCTCATCTGTTGGTTCACTAGCCAAATTACTGCAATGGCTGGAGCTGCGCCAATCCGAAGTCAGGAGCTTGGAGCTTCCTCCAGGTCTGGATCAGAAGTAGAGCAGCCAAGACTTGAACTGGCGCCCATATGGGGTGGTGGCTTTATCCACTATGCTACAGCGCTGGCCCCTGCTCCACTTCCCATCCAGCTCTCTGCTATGGCTTGAGAAAGCAGTAGAAGATGGCCCACATCTTTGGGCACCTGTACCCACGTGGGAGACCTGGAAGAAGCTCAGCTCTGGCTGTTGTGGTCATCTGGGGAGTGGACCAGCAGATGGAAGACCTTCCCTACCCCCATTCTTTATAACTCTGACTTTTAAATAAATAAATAAATCTTTTTAAAAAAGGAAATTAAAATTTACCCATTAAGTACTGGCAAATTCTTAGCCCTACCACATTCATCTTATTCATTCACTAATTGATCTGGTGATCAGACATTTAATGATTTTCAATGCCCAGAAGTGAGTTTAAAATTATGTTTGTACAATTCACTACAATAAGAAGTGCAATGTTTCAATTAACAGATTTCAGTCAGGTGACTTTGAAGCCAGGTAAGCCACCATGGTGAAGAGGTAGCTCTGCCACATAAACACAATGCAAAATTTTAATGTTAATAAGCTTTCCATTCTAGAGTTTACTATGGAGATAATATTTTTTTTTGCAAACACGATGAGGCTTATTTGCTTTTATAATCATTTACCTACATTTAAATTGATCATGACTTTAGTATTTACATTACAAAACTATACCACCTTAAATTCATTTTAGGAAGTAATGTGGGAATGTATTGGACCTTCCTTTTATTCAGAAATCATGAACTAATCTAGGACCATTTGCTACACAACATATCCATTGTTTATTGTCTTGAAATGGCACCTTTGAGCTGCAACCAATATGACAGCATGTTTCTGGCATATATATATATATGTATATATATATTATGTTATTTATTTATCTGAGAGGCAGAGTTACAGAGAGAGGGAGAGACAGAGTGAAAGGTCTTCCATCCACTGGTCCACACCCCAAATGGCTGCAATGGCTGGAGCTGGGTTGATCTGAAGCCTGGTGACAGGAGTTTCCTCCGGGTCTCCCACACAGATACAGAAGGCCAAGTCCTTGGGCCACCTTTCACTGTTTTTCCAGGCTATCAATGGAGATGCTGGAGAAGCAGAGAGGACATGATCCGGTGCTGATATGGGATGCGGGCACTGCAGGCAGAGGCTTAGCCTACTATGCCACGGTGCTGGTCCCTGTAACTTATAGTGTACTATATTAGCTTACCTGATTATTTCAGTACAGCCATAGAAGCTCTATGTTTTGAAAATTCCCTCATTATTTTCATTTTTAAGCTATATCTTATTAGTAATAGAAAAAAATGGAATCCAAATGAATTTAAAAACATTTTTTCATGCTTACCCTCCAAGAAAGACATGAATTACACAATTTTGTTTGAGATTTAAAAATCAATTTGAGCACAACAAAAATCTTTATATTATTAAGCCCTTATATTATGGACAAGAATATATACTAATTTATTGAAACATGTTTTCATTCCTTTTCTAGAAATTATTTTTCTTAAGCTATGGATCTCAAACATGTCAAGTTTATCACTGTTTCATTTTCATTTATAGTTGGAGTTGTGAAAAGAATCTTTGTTCTTTATGTTGTCTTCTTATTAACTACACTTAGGAAAAATATTAATTTATCCATATTTTCTTTATACTAACTTTCTAAATTTTATTATTCTCTATGATGGGTATCTAGTTGATTCTTTTGGGTTTTCAGAGAGACCATATTATCAATTGAGAATAATGTGCCCCACAGAAATGCTGAGTATGAATGCCTCATTCTCACTTTAATATTTCTAGTGTTTCTCATAAAGCACAATACTGGTGGTTGCTTTTCAGATAGATCATCAATTCTGCCTGTTTGCTTCTATTGGGTGAACTATTTTTTCCAGTGTCTTATCATTGTTTTCACCAATGGAAACAGGCTTTCTGACGTCATTTCCTCACATGTGAAACATGAATTTAACATATATCTCTGTCCTACTAAGAGTACTGAAACTTTTTTTTAGCCATTAAATCTTTAAGTTTCCCTGAGAATTTTCCAAAAAGCTCTCAAACTTCAAGTCACCCATATATCTTCTTTGTCTCATTTCATGTGCTGTGCCTGCTGCATGGAGATTTTATTTTAGATTCATATTAATCTGCTGCTGTCTGAAATTTGATCTTAAGCAGAGTATTAAAGGAGACAGGGAATATTTAAAAGGATGCATAATTTTTGTATATGCTTAACTGCAACCATACAACTACTGTTGACACATTCTTAGGAAATGAATTCATAATTGATAATCTCTGATAAGTCTTCAGAAATCATACTCCTGAAATTTAAAGCATTTGGATGTTAAGGGTAGTTAATGACAGAGTCAAACAGGATGGTTGTCCAATTTCTAAGGTTACTTTGAAAAAACACTTTAGTTTGTCTCAGTAGATTTTAGTATGAGATAGATTGTTGATGAAGAGACACAGAAATGTGCTAAGAAGAGATTACCTTCAAAGTTCAGGATCTCTGTTTCTCTCACCGCTCTCTCATTCTCTGTCATTCTCTCATTGCTATCATACTCCCGTTGTTTTCACCCTAGTCCTATTTTCTTGCAAGGCCTCTCTTCTTCCTAAGGAAATTTTTTATTTGAGTACTCATTCAAATCATTTTAAATCAACGTTCTGAAAGTGAAGAATCTTGACTTTATATTGTTCATGATTTTAAGTTAATATATTGATATATACATTTTCAAACTTCACTTTTTGACTTGAAATGAATAAAATATGATCCAAAAGCTATTTTGGGGGCAGCTAATAAGTTTTGATCTTTTTTAGACACTTCAGTTCTATTTTGAGACCTTGTTTTCAGTAATTGTCATATTTCGTACAAACATTGAAGCTCAGAAAAACTTCTGCTAAATTAACTGCTTGCTATCATTAAAATCAATTTGAAAGAGAACAAATAGAAAGATTGGCTAAAAGAAAAGAGAAACTTAAAATTTGCATCGTGTTTTAGATGGCTTATTTTTAAATATTATAGTTTAAATTTTATATTAAAATATACCTTGCCACACTCATAGACTCATGACTGAAAATAGAGGGGGTTGGAGAGGCATTCAGAATGGGAGAAAAGTGGGGTAATGTCTTGGTTGAATAAAGAAAAATGTGTGAGTACTTGCACATGTCTTTGGCAGAGGTGTGCTTTAGATGTTGTTTGTTTCTATCCATCCCTGTGGCTGCCTTCTGCCTCGGACACTTATTACCCTTATCTGACCTCTTGGATTTCCAGCGTTCCTACATTGGTATAGTTTATATTTTCGCTATTCTTTTTTATTTTTAAAAGATTTGTTTTATTTATTTTAAAGAATTACAGAGAGAGTTAGAGACAGAGAGAGAGAGGTCTTCCATCTGCTGGTTTACTCCCCAAATGGCTATAATGGCCAGAGCTGAGCTGACCCCAAGCCAGGAGCTTCCTCTGGGTCTCTCACGTGGGTGCCGGGGCCCAAGGACTTGGGCCATCTTCCACTGCTTTCCCAGGCATGAGAAGAGGGGCAGCCAGGTCTCCAACCGGTGCCCAAATAAGATGCCCGCACTGCAGGCTGGAGCTTTAATCCCCTGCACCACAGCATCGGCCCCTGTTTTCCCTATTTCTTACCATGAAATTTCGGCCACCTATACTTATTTCGTAGGACTCTGGTTTTCGGTTTGTTGAAAACAGATGGTGTCTGAGTCAGGACATAGCTCACTGAATAAGGAGTTAGTAGAGACTGTTCTAAGGAGAATGGTAAGGAGAATTGTGACAGAGTTGACCTAATGGCTCCTGGTATCTTGCTTCTAGTTGCTGTTTTCTTGCTTCTCTGCTTCCTCTCCCAGCCTGTGTTAACCCCCACGAAGGCATCTGATTGTCTCTGTCTCTATGGACTCCTCCTCCACTGTTAGTTGCCTAATCACTTCTCAATTTTTCAGGAAAACACTTTCAGTTCAGGAAAACGCTCATTTTCCCACCACCCATTGTCAGCCTGCCGCAGAACCCCTCCGTGAGGTGCCCTTCCCTGCAGGAAAAATGTGCTGTAGCTGACTGGAACTCGGGGCATCGGGGACTCTGGGCCAGGGAAGATTTCTTCTGCAGAGGCTGTGGGCAGGGAGGCAATGCTTGTATCTGGAACAGCTGTTTAGGGACATTCAGGCGTCTTGAAGCTCCTCAGATTCCCGGGCCGTCCTGCTGAGTGACTCGTGAGTTTGGCAGCACATTGTGCTTCTTTTAGCTAATCCAGCGGGTTTGGAAGACACGGAGGGAATAAGAGGAATCTGAGAATGCTTTTCTCAGCATCAGTAGCACGTCACACGTTTCACTGGAGCATAGTTCCCTCCCATTTGAAATGGTGATTACATTTTTAACTAGATGCTAAGACGTCTCGACTTCCTAGCTTGCTGTAGGTGCACACTGGCCCACACCCATGCTTTTCTGTGTTGTATTGATTGCGTAATTTATCTAAAAAGATAGGTCAGCTTAAGCGAGCTTTCTGTCACACATTATTCTCTCAGTCTTGGTGGCTGTTGGTCCTGCTTGCATGTGCGTTGATGTGAGTGGCCTTGGCAAGAAGGGAAAAAATATCCCAACCCCTGCTTAAGGAGCTCCGCGAGAATAAACAAGGATAAGGGTAAGGAGGTCAGTTGTCTGTCCCTAGGTGAAGAGGCTTAATCTGAAAAGCCCCAAAGCGGCTGACTACCCAGGGTGGCAGGGGCCCGGCTATTCCGGCCAGCCCCTCTCTTTCCACACACACGCACCCAACTTCCCTTCTGCAGTGAAATTTGTGTGCCATTGTCCAGCCTCACTTTGACACGCACCCCTATCTCTACAGGCGAATCAGCCTGTTCCCATAACCCTGTCACATTCAAATAGGAAGCCACACTGGGTATCAGTGAGTTTTAGAAGGCTGATTTCTCTCGGAATAACACTCTCGCTGAGCTCAGGTGCTCACGCTCTCTCCTCCTCCTCTTTCGTGCGAACCTACACCGAGCCTCTCGCGCCGGGTGCCCAGCGCGGTCTCCCGGGGCTCCTGAGTTCAATGTCACGCTGGGCAGAAGTGGAGCAAGAGTAGAAGGCAGAGCGTGTCGCGGTGCGCGGGCGGGGACGCACCCTCGGTGGCCAGCAGAGGGCAGCCGAGCGGAGGCGCTGGCGCGCGAGGGCTGCGCTGACTGAGCCGCGCCTCGCCTCGCTCCGGCAGCCTCAGCGTCGGCACCAGCCCCGCCGGAGCCCGGAGCGCAGCCACTGAGGGCAGCGGCGGCGGCGGGAGCGAGGCGCGCAGCGAGCAGCGGCGCGGGCGGGAAGCAGCAGGAGCAGCAGCGGCTGCCGCTGCCGCTGCCGCCGCCGCCGCCGCCGCGACGGGCAGCGGGGCTCGGCAGCAGCCGGCTCGGGCCCCTGCCCCAGCGGCTCCGTGCCCCCGGCGCCGGGCTGCCGGCGAGTCTGGAGCCCGCGCCGTCGCCGGCCGCGTCTTCCGGGCATGGAAGGAGGCGGCAAGCCCAACTCTTCGTCCAACAGCCGGGACGATGGCAACAGCGTCTTCCCCGCCAAGGCGCCCGCGACGGGCGCGGGGCCGGCCGCGGCCGAGAAGCGCCTGGGCACCCCGCCGGGGGGCGGCGGGGCCGGCGCGAAGGAGCACGGCAACTCCGTGTGCTTCAAGGTGGACGGCGGCGGCGGCGGCGGCGAAGAGTCGGCGGGGGGCCTGGAGGACGCCGAGGGGCCGCGGCGGCAGTACGGCTTCATGCAGCGACAGTTCACCTCCATGCTGCAGCCCGGGGTCAACAAATTCTCCCTCCGCATGTTCGGGAGCCAGAAGGCGGTGGAGAAGGAGCAGGAAAGGGTTAAAACTGCAGGCTTCTGGATTATCCACCCTTACAGCGATTTCAGGTGAGGGCTCCCCGGCGCCGCCCCACCCCGCCCGCCGGGCGCGCCCTCCAACTCGCTTCCCCGCGGCTGGGAGGGGGCGCCCCGGGAACGCGGAGGGAGGGCGCGCGGGCGGCCGCGGTGGCGTCGCCGGCGGCCGCTTCCGAGGCCGAGCCGGCCGGACTCTCCGGCAACTCTTTCCCCGTCGCGCGGGGGCCCGAGCGACGGGGCTCCGGGGGTCCCGCTCTCCTCCTGGCCTCGTGAACTTTGAGGGCGGACGGCGGAGGGGTGGAGGCCGGGGTGACCTCCGGCGCGAGGATGCCCAGTGGACCCGGGGAAACTTTTACTTGGAGGTGGCCGTGCAAGGCGACGGGCGGTCGGCGCTCCTCGCGCCGCTCCCTCGAGACCGGGGCGCCTCCCGTCTCTGGGGCTCGGGAAGGGGATGGGGTCACTGGAGTCCGTGGCCCTCAGGTGTTGGCTGTCGCGGCCGCTCGCGGCCCCGGGGAGCCTGTATCTGCTTTTCCTGCCCCGGGGGGCACCGGGCCGCCTCTCTGGCTTCCGCGGAGCCGCAGGCTGGGGAAGGGTGGTTTGCACTGGGGTAGTCCCGGACTTGAGACGTCTCGGTGGAGCCGGCGCTGCCAGGCTGGGCTGGGGCGTGACAGGGAGCGTCGGGCTCCTGGACAGACCCAGGGGGCGTTTCCGGAGCCCCTGTGCTGGAGTGAGGCGGCACCCTCCCTTTCTTGACCTTGACCACAGGTCTGTTTCAGAATCGCCTTCCAGTGCCCCAGCTCGGGAGGAAGGGCAGGAGAGTGGTCCGCAGGAAAACTCTGCTCTGGAGAATTCACAGGGAGATGTTTCTCGATCTTAGGTGTCATCCTTCAGTTCAAAGCGTGTTTGGAGATTGTCAGATGAAGGTCGTGAAGCAGATCCTCTTATTAGCGTTTGCACACCCCGCAGCCACGCTGTATTAGCTCCCGAGTAAGGCTGGACCCCCCCCTCCCCTCCCCAATAATCCCAAACTAGCGACTCGGGCTGGTTTTTATTTATTTATTTTGCTGAACTCCTCGGGAGAAAAAGCCAAGTGGAGGAGCATGTGTGCCTTCCAGGCAGTTTAATAGGCGTCCGCTAAAAAGCACACAAATATTACAGGACGAGGAAGCATGACTTTTAATTGTGTTTAGAAACTGAGGGGAAAGTGCCACCCACCCCACGCCTTCCTGAGAGCTGTCCGCAGTACTGAATAGCACTGTCCATGGAAAATCCATTCTGCCGCCACACAGAGCTTTGGGTAACTGTCTTTGCCTGTCTCTGAGATATTTATCATCTCACAAACAAATAACTTTGGTTCTTTATGTGTGAAGTGAATGGATTTCAGGAAGTGTACAGTTTCGTCGAAGGTACTTTACAGACAATATAGTCCAAAGGCAGAGAAAACCTGATGACATAGTCCATGGATAATTAAGAGTTTGATTGAAAGACTGTTCTTATTGAGAGGGCCTAATGAGTAATCAAACATGTCTCCTCCATTAGGAAGATACTTAAAGAGGCAAACTTCTTATATGTGACCTTGTTCTAAGACATGTTAGGTTGTCATGCTCTTTAGCATTTTTAAGGTTGGAATCAAGTGTAGAATACTTTCTCTTCCTCATCCATCAACGGGAATATCTTGCAACTCATTTGACAATTTTAAAATGTGTGATGTGAAAATAGCCCTAGTCTTAATTACAGAAATAGTGAGATTTCCAGAAATATGGGGATTCAATATTAGCATGCAAATAAAACGCTATATTTGTTTACTTAATTGTCCACCAAATAAATAATAACATGATATTTAGATTTCTTTGGCAATGTGAGAAGGACTGTACTTTTCAAAATACCAACAGACATCAAGTAATTAAACTTTCTTTCATTTATAGTATAGAGACATAGGGCCACATTTAAGGAATTATAATGGTATGACAAAATCTTTTGAATGAAACAAATTAGTACACTCAAAAGACGCTTCATCTTTTTCCAAAAAAGTCTTATGAGATGGACTATCTCTTTAAAAAGAAACACTGTTGCTGAACAAATGGAAATCAAGCAGCGATTCAATTTTAGCCATTTCAGAGAAATGGGAGAGGGCTTAAAAGAGCTGTTACTCTAAAACAAACTCCATTGTGGAGTAGATTGAAAGTTTGATTTTTCTCTTGCATAAGCAGAAAAAACTGAAAATGGCAGTCATAAGTTATTATCATTTAGATTTTAAGTAGAAGATATCTGAAAAAATAGATTTTAAACTCATAATTGCTATGTGCATTGGTTAGCAATACAGCAAACTTGAGGAGTTATTTACATTCAGAAAACATTTGTATCTGACTAATATTCATTAATTTTTTTATGATCTAAATGCCAATAGAAGATTTTCTAAAACATACTATGTCAAGATAATGTAATGGAAAAAGCAAAAGTACCAAAGCAAAAATTCTGGCCATGATTTATTTTTCCTAAAGAAGAAAAATGCGTTTTAATATTTTTATTTATCTCTGTTTGCCTCATGTCTTTTCCTGAAGAAAAAACTTTCAAGGAGGTGATGTGTCACAATTCCTAAGATTTCAAACTCAAGTTTATTAATTATTTGGCAATCGAGGGAGTGACACTTTCAAATAAATTTCCATGAGAGAGAGAATATTAGAAATAATGATAGCTAGATTTTTTTTCCTTGACACTTTCTTAAGCCTTTGCATGGACAAGTAAGTATACTGAACCTGCCATTTGGCCACCCCGTTACTACTGAGGTAGCATGAGCTATTCATGCCAGGGTATGTTGTGACTTTAACAGTGTGGCTAATGCTCTAGTTTCCCTTCTCAGGACAATTGCTAAGGCTGGTTCCTTTCCACTTCCATCTACGGTCAGAACTATGCTTCCACTGAGACTTCCAGTGAGCTAGCTAGCACCTCTTTCACCTGCCAAAGCCAGAGTGTCTGGCATGTTGCTTTCTCTTACCTCCTGTGAAAGTAGGGCAGAGATGCTGTTTGAGTATTTCCCTTCTTTCTCAGGAGAGGATGGTGTTAGAAACCGTCAGGGAGTAATGAGAAGTCTGATAGTATTAGTACTGTTAGACTTAGCTGAGTTGAGAATTTATGTCACCATATATAAACCCCCAAGCTAGGGAAAATGCAGATAGTTACTTAGAAAAATTACACTGATAATTGTGTAATGGGAGCATAGTCTCCATCTCATTGAATGTCATGTGAACAACACATGCACAACACATTGACTTGGAGGTTAAATACAAATGTTTTAAGATTACTGATAGTGATGATGTATTATGTACAATTTTACTTCTCATTCATTTAATAAAAAAAGTGACACTGGTCAACCATAGTGCTTTCACAGTTAATTGATAGTTATAATATAATCCTTTGAATGGATCTAGCAAATATTTAAAATACTTTCGTAGATGGTTTTTATTTTGCAAGTAATTTAGCTCAGAAAAATTATCATTAGACTATCTGCTACTTTGGAGATTCTGATAATATTTTGTTGGATCATGCTTACATAAGGGTTTTCAAAAAAAAATAATTCTCCTTTCTCATGTATATTGCCAGCTGACATCTTGCTCATAAGGGAAGAGAATTTATATCTTTACTTGTTATTTCTTATGCTGTTTTTTCGTCATTACTGTGAGTGACTGTGTGAAAAGCTTATTGTGTCGTAAGTACTCACGGGCCCTAGAGACTGGAGACAAGAGTCACTTCCTGAAGATAATGCCACTTCTGGGCTCCTATTTGTGCCTCACACTGCATC